>NC_138777.1:104391155-104741155 GCF_965119305.1 Pelophylax lessonae | reverse complement strand
AAATCCATGTTTGATAATCATAAGTAAATATTTGATAAATAAAATGGCTGCTTCCCTTTTCCTCATCAGGGGGGGGGTCAGCCTGTCAGTGCTCAGACCTTACACCACACACTGCATCAAATTGGTCTGCATGCCTGTCATCCCAGAAGGAAGCCTCTTCTTAAGATGATGTACAGGAAAACCTGCAAACAGTTTGCTGAAGACAAGCAGACTAAGGACATGGATTACTGGAACCATGTCCTGTGGTCTGATGAGACCAAGATAAAAGTATTTGGTACAGATGGTGCCAAGCGTGTGTGGTGGCAACCAGGTGTGTCTTGCCTACAGTCAAGCATGGTGGTGAGAGTGTCACGGTCTGGGGCTGCATGAGTGCTGCCGACACTGGGGAGCTACAGTTCATTGAAGGAACCATGAATGCCAACATGTACTGTGACATACTGAAGCAGAGCATGATCCCCTCTCTTCGGAGACTGGTCTGCAGGGCAGTATTCCAACATGATAACGACCCCAAACACACCCTCAAGACGACCACTGCCTTGCTATAGAAGCTGAGAGTAAAGGTGATGGACTAGCCAAGCATGTCTCCAGACCTAAACCCTATTGAGCATCTGTGGAGCATCCTCAAATTGAAGGTGGAGGAGTGCAAGGTCTCTAACATCCATCAGCTCCATGATTTCATCATGGAGGAGTGGAAGAGGACTCCAGTGGCAACCTGTGAAGCTCTGGTGAACTCCATGCCCAAGAAGGTTAAGGCAGTGCTGGGAAATAATGGTGGCCACACAAAATATTGACACTTTGGTGCCAATTTGGGCATCGTCACTTAGGGGTGTACTGACGTTTGTTGCGAGCGGTTTAGACATAAATGGCTGTGTGTTGAGCTATTTAGAGGGGACAGCAAATTTACACTGTTATATAAGCTGTAAACTCACTACATTAAATTGTAGCAAAGTGTCATTTCTTCAGTGTTGTCACATGAAAAAATAGAATAAAATATTTACAAAAATGTGAGGGGTGTACTCACTTTTTCGAGATACTGTATATATATATATATATATATATATATACATACATAGTATTATACACTGTATTTGTCTTGAGTGGATTTAAATGAAGTGGCCTAAAAATGTGATAATCTTTTTAAGATCTTACCAATACCCAACACTGAAGATTTTATATTAACCACTTCAATACAGTGCACTTTCAGCCCCTTCCTGCCCAGGCCAATTTCCAGCTTTCAGCTCTGTCACACTTTCAATGACAATTTCGTGGTCATGGTGCACTGTACCCATATGACATTTTTATTGATTTTTCACACAAATAGAGCTTTCTTTGGTGGTATTTAATCACCGCTGGGTTTTTTATTTCTTACTTAAAAAAAAAAGAAAAAAGACAGAAAATTTTGAAAAAAAAAAACGTTTTTCTTATTTTCTGTCAGTAAATTTTGAACAGAAGTAATTTTTCTCCTTCATTGATTTGCGCTGATGAGGCGGCACTGATGAACACTGATAGGCTGCACTGATGGGCACTGATGGGGTGGCACTTATGGGCACTGATGAGGTGGTACTGATGAGGAAGTACTAATATGCCGCACTGATGGACACTGGTAGGTGGCCCTGATAGGTGGCACTGATGAACGCTGATAGGCGGCACTGATGAGCACTGATAGGCAGCACTGATGGGCACTGAAAGGCAGCACTAATGGGCATTGAGAGGTGGCACTGACAGGCACTGATGGGTGGCACTGATGGGCACTGACATGCAGCACTGACGGGTGGCACTGATGGGCACTGACGGGTGGCACTGATGGGCACTGATAGGCAGCACTGATGAGCACTGACGGGCAGCACTGATGGGCACCGATGGGCAGCACTGATGGACACTGATGGGCAGCACAGATGAGCAGGCACTTATAAGCACCGACTAGCAGCACTATGGGCACTGATTGTGGGCACTGATGGTGGGCACTGTGGGAACTGTTTTTTAACTTTCTGTAATCAGGGCACTGATTATCAGTGCCCTGATTACCTGTCTTAGAGTTCCCTTTGAGGAGGAGCGCTGATCAGCTCTCCTCGCTTAACACTGTCAGAGCCGATAAACGGCATTTTCTCATTTACATGTAACCGGCTGTGATTGGACACAAGTCATTGTCCTAGCAACACGGCGCGGCCACAATTGCCGCCGCACTGCACGCCCCCGCGGGCGCATGAGTTAGGCCATTTTGGGGCGCTGTCATATGACGTTATCCCAGAATGAGAGCCGCACCACTCCGCTGTCATTTGAAGGTGGCGGGCAGTAAGTAGTTAACAAACAATTCCAGTCAATTAGTAAAGTATGAGTACAGTAACTTAAATCACACAGTTCAAGCAGTTTAGCCTAATATGAATTCTATGTAATCCTCTATAGAACAGTTACATACAGCTCTAAAGAGGGTCAATAGTCCTGTACTTCTTGACACCTTTGCTGTATAACTACATATTTTTCTGTATCCTGCATTACCAAACAAATTCAAACTTCCAAGAAAGATTTGAACCTGATTGGTGGCTCTTGAACCATTCCCTACATCTGGGTTTCTGTGTGTAAAAACTTGCAAAGAGAGTGTTCTAGCATCACCAACAGGTGTATTCAAGGGCCTCCAAATAACAACTAACGTGAAGTGGGATGGACTGGAGTAGTGCAATATTTGTTTCAAAAACAAAGTTATTCAGCAGGTAGACTGAGTTTTAAAATGTAAATGTTCAATTTTAAATGTAGTAGTAAAAAAAATAACCACCTTAACCTCCATTTGCATCCCCAGTTAGTTTTCCTGTGGCTTCAGATTTTCAAGTGTCCATCATAACTCACATTCGACCCCTTTTCTCCTATTTCAAAGCAGCCACTAAACCAACAAAACATCTTACACTTATTATTTGGTTACTCAAGAGCAGGCATAACATTTGTTGTAATATTAGGGTTAGGATAATCATCTAATTCCTCTTCCAACTGATATACCCAGGAGCATTTTTTGCTGCAGTATCACTATTTTCTTCCCCTGCTCAGATCTGAAAATCATTTGCACAGAGCAGCCCCAATCCTCCTCTTCATCAAGTGCCCCCACAGAAAGCCAATTTCCCTGGGGGCACCCGTGCATTTGCTGTCCCAAGTCTGTGCTCTTTGACACAGACAGCAGGATTCGGCCATTGGCTCCTGCTGCTATCAATCTGTCCAATGAGATGATAGTCAAGGGTTGGAGCCGCTGGGCTTGTACATGGCGCTGGAACAAATGGGCTCAGGTAAGAAAAAGAGGGGGGACTGGGGGGGGGGCGCTGCAGCAAAGAAGATTTTTCACCTAAATGCATAGAATGCATTAAGGTGAAAAACTTTGAGACTTTGCCATTCCTTTCATTTGTATATTTAGATCAGACCCTTTTTCCAGCCTCCTCATTGCTTATGTTAGAAGTCTCACAGTAGATGTTCTCCCAGGTGAGCTGGTGGTTTCAGAGCCTAGTAGATGCGTTGATAAGACTCCTAGGTTGAGACAATGGGATACACAGACATATACAAGCAGGTTTGTAGAAGTGGTTGGTTGGACATTTGCAGATTACACCAAGGAAACTAATTTCTTCCAGGTGTAACCAGGGGACCATTTCAGATTACACATTCAGTGCAGGTACAGTATGCACTTCCCATAGTTATGCCGGTGTCCCAGATACACCAGGGACCATCTAAGTGCCCCCTACTTTACTCAGACCTGGAAAAGGGTGAGGAAAAGTACAACACTCAGCAGCAGTAATGGTTCCTTACTTTTAGGTTCATAGGCAGTCAAAAAAGGAATAAGATACGTTGCTCTGCCTACTTGACCAACCTTCATTCCCAAAGAATGTGTGTGAAATCTTTTGTGGATTTTCAAGCCAAACACTGTTTTAAAGGTCACAATTTAAAAGATCAGCAACAACCGTTATTTACAAAGTCTCATCTTTCTTGTCTTACCTTTTCTTATCTTAGCAGTGGCTCCACATGTAGCCCCCTTAGTAACCTACTCACACATTTCAACTACTAACTAATTGTTTCTGTATGTACTGAACTAAATGTATCTGTATTTAAAAGTGACAATCAATGTATGCAAATCCCACGCTCCCCTTGTGTTCCTAATAGTATGTGTGATTAGATGGCAGCAAGCCATTTTGTGCTCCCATAACTTTTCAAACAATGTGTGTGTATACATACTGTATACTGTATATATTGGCTGCGCCTTTTAAAGCTCAATTCCTACAACATAAAAGTGTATATACAATAAAAAATGAATTTAAAATAAGTATTACGTGACATCATCCATTTATTCATATGTTAAAACACCAAAGCTATAAAGTTAATCTGTGAATATATAGTTCATTATATATTCACATCAATGATACATCTTTCTTCCATTCTAAAAACTTGCCTTTCTTTTGAATATGCACTCATGTGACTCTTTTATATCAATATACTGTGGCTCCCACCACCTTTCACCACTGCGCACCTCCAATATAGACCTATTCCCAGGTCCAAAACACCTTCCCCTGCTTTCCTTATGGGTATGCTCTTTATCTGGAAAAGTCTTGTATGGCCCTTTAAATCTGCAGTCCTCCTTCATCTGCCAATGACCTCACATAGAGGTCGTTGGTGGATGAAGGTGGACTGCAGTTTTAAAGGGCCCTAGCCACTTTACTTCTAAATCTTAAATAAAGGCAGACAATCATTCAATTTCTTGTAAAAAAAAAGGTATATACTGTAGAACGCCTGTAAAAGTGCTAGGATATTTGAATTAGCTTATCTAAACGCCAAGATATGATGCTCAGGCTTCCTCTTACTGATCTTTTCTCACAAAAGGCTTAAGTAGCTACCACAAAGCCAAGGTACTTGTGTTATCTTTGCACAAGATATGTTACTGCAGCAATAGACCATTGGAGGTTCAAGTCTTATTTGAATGTTTCACCTCTATTATGCTTTGCTCAGGGATAGAATGGGTTAGGCCTTGACATGAGCATAGTCCTTAGACACTTTCTCAATACTCAGCCATTGGGGCAGAGCTTTCAGGGCCCTAAAGCCAGAAAAACATAACAGATTGCCTGACCCAGCTTACTGGACATAATCTCTCTGTAAGTAATGTGTGAATATAGAAATAAATAGACAGATAGATAGATACTTGCATTTTAGGTTACAAACTTTATTTTTGAAGAACAGCAACTAACTCTGATATTGATTCAGGTAATTTAGTATGAATAGGGTTCTCGACAAGTTAGAAAATTAGACCCTTTTACCCCTTTGATTGACATTGTTAAGAATTGAAACAGACACATAGGAGCAAACCCTGACAAAGCATTTTTTTTATCAGACAACAACTTCCTACAAGTGCATTCACCCTGGTCAAGAGACATGCAGGTACACAGCTGTGACCAATTACCCTATTCCCCTGGTTTACTGGCTTACTACAAGGTTGTAGCTGGGCCTCCAGGACATGTACACGTCTAGGTCACCTTGGAAATAATTTGGTTCTGCTGAAGCAGCATTTAACCCCCCACACCCCCGTTTCTTTAATATTGATGACAGGCCTATACCTTTGCATTGGGAAAAAAAAAAAATCTCAGGATCACAACTTGTTTATTAACCACTTTACCACCGGAGGATTTTGCTGTCTTCCGTCCAGGCCACTTTTTGCGATTCGGCGCTGTGCGACTTCAACTGACAATTGCGCGGTCGTGCGACGCTGTACCCAAACGAAATTTACGTCCTTTTTTTCTCACAAACAGATATTTCTTTTGGTGGTATTTGATCACCTGTGCGATTTTTACTTTTTGCGCTATAAACAAAAAAAGAGCATTTATTTTGAAAAAATAACAATATTTTTAACATTTTTTTATATGAAATTCCCCCCAAAAAAGATGTAAAAACCAATTTTTTTAAAAATTTTTGGCCAATTTGTTTTCTGATACCTATGTTTGGTAAAAAAAATCGCAATAAGCGTATTTTGATTGGTTTGCGCAAAAGTTATTGCGTTTACTAACAAAGGGAAAGATTTCTGTCATTTTTGGTGGTTTTTTTTTTAACGCGTAATGGCGGCGATCTGCGATTTTTTTTTCGGGACTGCGACATTGCGGCGGACAGATCAGACCCTTGACTGACATTTTTGACACTTTTGGGGGTACCAGTGACATTACTGCAGTAATCAGTGCTATATATATGCACTGTTACTGTAAAAATGACACTGGCAGGGAAGGGGTTAATTTTATTGGAGAGGGAGGGGTTAATGTATGCCTGGTGCTTACTGACGTGTAGGGGGGGAGGTGACTGAGTGAGTCATGGACAGATCGGATGTCCAGCTATGCTGAACAGTCCGATCTGTCACTCCCTGTCACTATGGAGATCCGCCCGCTGTGTTTACACACAGCGGGCGGATCTCCAGACTCGATCCCCGACGATCGGGTAAGAGCAGCGGCGATCGCCGCTGCTCCTCCCCTGGCCCGACTCCCGCTGTGAATGAAAACAGCGGGAGCGAGCCTCCGGCGGCGCGCAAGCGCCGCCCAGAAGGGGGAGTGTCTGACGACGTAGTACTACGTCGTCAGACGATAACGAGCCACTCTGCCGCAGTAATATTACTGTGAGCAGAGGTAAAGTGGTTAATATAGACACTGGGAAAACATCATAGGAAGGCACATTTTACATTCCTGTCCAATTTCAAAATGTCTATACTAGCTGTACATATCTTTGGTTTCTAGCTGGAAACAGTTGAGGGGCCAGAAAGAGTGAAAGACGTGTTTTATACCTCTCCTAGATAATAACACATAAGACAAATTTTGACCGTTGTCCCATGACAAGAGGCCCTGATGCCTAGAAGCTGCAGTTGCCAAGTATCAAATAATAGATGACGTGATCTAAACTTGCCACCCACCGAGAATGTTCATGTCTTTTCCAGGGTCCGTTTGTTAATCGTTAGTGTTAAACTGTTATTTAATAAGGAAGTAGAAGGAACATCATCACCATCATGCCTCCTACAACAGATTGAACAGCTCTTATAAGTTAAAAGGAAAATTACTACATCATTTAATTTCAATCCTAACAAGAGCATTTGCAAATCATAGAGTAAAAACCACAGGAAAAAACAAGCCTAATATAAATAAGTATTGTGCTGATCCACTTTAGTTTAAATTTAGATTACTTGGCAGATTAAAGACTTAAAAGAGATTCTACTAAATGGAGCAAACTTCCTTCAAAAATTGTAAGAATTAACTTCATTGTTTGTTCAAATATAACCAGCAATAATTTGATTTGTAATGTATTTCATCTGTTCTTAAACTGTCCTATATTAGGGGGAAAAATGGCTTTCAGACACATTAAACTGGCCTTCCGACACAATAATTATCATGCAAGTGACTGATTTACTTTAAAATAAACATGAAGGGCCGCTGGAGCAGGAATTTCCTGCCCCACATAATGTGCATAAAAGAAATGAGCATCAGTAATCATTGTCAACAGCTTCTTGTAACTAAGAATTGAATCATTTATCTGTCTCAATGTGCAAATTATTATCATTTTCGGCCCCAAAGAGAAAGTCGAGAATAATATATGTTGTAAAATAACAGAGCATAAGGTGGGATGGAGGATATTTTATTTATATGTGTTAGGTTTTATTTGGCTGCTACATTTCATAAATGTCTGTGGATTCATTTTGTGTGTATAGCATGTTAGATTGGTATGCCAAAAAAGCAAATATGCATGTAATTATAAACAGCCACAAAATAAATATGACACCTAAGATTTGTATTTTGAAAACATAATTTTATTTGCTATTAAAAAAAGCCAGTTTTTTTCCTTATAACACATTTTGCTGTATTCTAGACAAAGTTTCCTACTTGCACCAAGAAATCCAGAGTTCTTTCTTCATTTAGCAGTTTAGCACCTAATCAATCTACCATACGATTCTGTAGGATTGCACAGCTTAACACCCCACACAATAGCACAAAAGAAAAAAAAAAAGATTAAATACATGGAAAAACAAGACACTCAGACTCCAAAATGCTGCAGCACTTTATTGAGGTTAAATATAAACATTTGTTAAGTAACCAACTTTAAATTTGAATAATGTAAAACACAAACTAAAGATTTAGCCCTAAACTCAAGCCCCAAACCATTTAAACCAGCGTCAGAGTCCATAAACCCCATTGTTCACCTCCCTTGTGAGCAACATTTCCCCACATTGCCAATCCTTATAACAGCAAAGTGGTGAAGAGCTAAGATGACAGTAGACTAAATATGCAAAAAATTGCATTCATTGGGGAGTACATATATTGTTGAAATGCTGAGTCAATGATAAGTCAGTAGAGCTTAAACTTTCTCAATGACAGCTTGTCCCTTTGTTTATTCTTCTCATTAACATAGACTGCACCTGCAAAGAGATACACTGAGACAGCAGAAAGCAGACACAGCCAAAATATCTTGAAAAACTTAAAGGAAATATATGCTTTGAAACTAATTTTAAAAAGAAAAATGGAGAAGGGTCTGGCGCAGCCCCATGGAGCCACATGTGCTCCAGGGAGTTCAATCCTATACTGTTTGTTACCATTCAGCTGATTAAACATTTTCACTTCATAAGGTGTTTCTATTTTTTTTTTCAGTTTGGAGTTTAAATCTGACCATACACCCAAAGATTTTTTTTTTTTTTTTTATGGATTCCTCCTTCCACACTAGACAGGGCATACAAATCTTTAATGCTGGCTATTGTATTCTGATAGCGAGCACCTGCCGCTTTCAGAATACCGAATCATTTTTCACCCGACTCTTTTATCAAAATTCATTTGAACAATCAACTTTTGTCAAGCCAGGTGGTGCAGACAGTGTCACCCAGCACTCAAATGTTGTCGGATTCGCAGCAATTGGACCAAATTGTAGCCATGTTTAGCAGAATTAAGCCACACCTCTATTGTCTAAAAAAGCATAACTTTACATTTGTTAAAAGAAAAAGCTGTCCCTCCTGGGTAATTTGTGTATAATACAGGGATTTTAAAAAACTTTGTTGCAAATTCCTACCTTTTTTGCTTTGAATAAAAAGCTATTTGTTTCACTTTGTCCTTTGCAGACTAAGAGCCCATTCAGACAGGGGCGACACGACTTGCTGGGGCGACCTGTGAAGTCGCGGTGCACATCGTATATCATATAATTGAAGTCAATGCAAGTCGCCTCCAGGTCGCCCCAAAGTAGTACAGGACCCTTTTTCTAAGTCGGGGCGACTTGTGTCGCTCCTATTAGAACGGGTCCTGTACTACTCTATGGAGAGCGACCTACCGCGACTTGTCAGGCGACCAAGTCACCTGACAAGTCGAGCTAGTGTGAATGGACCCTAATTCAGACTGATGGGATATCATTCATAATAATCACCTGGTACTCTTTCAGTTTTCCAACAACAAAAGCTGACATGTCTGCATAATTTTATAAGTATTTAACCCTTGGGGAGTATCTCCAATTGAAATTCCTAATGCATGGGGTTGTCTAAAACTTGACTCTGATCATAGTTCAGATTTGTGGGAAATTGTCATGAATAGGACTGTCATGTTTCGATGGGAAACATGGACCTTCTGTGCAGCCTGCATGCTGGATGGCAGTGTCCTTAAAGAATACACCCATGCAGGCTACAGCTGGTCAGGAAAGCAATAGAGATGAGGATCTGGGAAAGCACAGAAAACTGGACTCACAAAAATGACAGGAGTATAGTCCAGGACTTGAGTGTTGGTCTTACATGAGACAAGAGAACAGGGGCATCTTATAACAATTGGGTACTGGGCTTACAGGAACACAGGTATCATGATATTGACTAGGATCGTGGTGGTGTATAGGGGTCCCATTAAATGCAGATACACAGGATACAGTTAGGGTGCATGAAGAGTCTATAGACAGAAAGGATACCTATTGGTACTGATGAGAAAAGGAGGGGGAAGGTTTGGGACTTTGAGTGAGATGCACGAAGGGGCCTTTTATCGTGCATCTCCATCCCTATTCATTAGAAGAAAAAAATGGAGAAGTTTGGGACTTTAAATGAGAGACATTGCAAGGCTGGTTGGACAAAAGATAAAAACATTTATTGATACATACATACATGAATAGTAATATAAAATACAAGATAATAAGGAAACTGGTAAGTAGTCCCCAGATCCAGGTACATCTCAATCAACAAGGCAAAGATTCCAGAAGGTAAAGAGTATTATGATACAAATCATGACATCATGAGACTCAACGCGTTTCGTGGACTGTGTATGCCACTTCTTCAGGAGTAGATGTGTGATATGTATCTAAAAAATAAATGAATATAAGGAAAATGCAACTATGATGATGAAGGGAACTGGAAAGGGGGAGGAGGGAGAGGGGGAGGGACAAAACCCCCAAAAAACCCCCCAGAAACCCAAACTTACATGAGAGTTCTCATGGCACCAGCACTGGATGTGAAGACACGACCATGAGTGCCTCCCATGGGAGCTGAGGGCACACAGGGCAGGCAGGCAGGGTGAGATGCCACATATGTGGTGAGTCTGGGTGATTCAAAGGTGTTGGCAGTAACAGCATCATGATATCTAATAGTAATGAGGTATATGAGATATATAGAATGCATTTAAATAAAATACATGATGTTGCTTTCAACTACTGGCGTGGGGGGGTTGGTGGGCGGTCCCGCTGCACATGACCCTGCGCCAACGCTTGGCGTCATTTTGGCACCAAGCGTTGACGGCTGTTTGTCCATCACAGTGTATAATAGGTGGCCCATGGGACGGTGCTGCTATGGTCTCCTCCGTTCTCATGGCTTTCCTACCATGTTACACCGACGTGACGCTGGGAACACAGTGATTGAAGGCCGTTTGCGATGTCTTGGACACTGTGTGGTCTGAGTTCTGGGATCAACACTTTCTTTGGTAACTTGCCTTCCATTTTTCACTATGGTTATGCCCCACTGGTTATTCTCCCTGGGGATACTTGGAATCTGGTTCACTCTAGTGCATACTCTCTTATCTCTTCCCCCCCCCCCATTTTTCTTTTCTGGTTTCCCAATCATGAGTGGCTCATGATTTCACCACAAGGGCTTTCATTCACTCTCTTTGGATTGGGCTAGACTTTTCCATCTTCTTTCTTTCACACCACATTCTCCCTTATCACCCATTCTATTTTTGATCTCTTTCACTTCATTTGCACTTGTTGAAAGCAACATCATGTATTTTATTTACATGCACTCTATATATCTCATATACCTCATTACTATTAGATATCATGATGCTGTTACTGCCAACACCCTTGAATCACCCAGACTCACCACATATTTGGCATCTCACCCTGCCTGCCTGCCCTGTGTGCCCTCAGCTCCCATGGGAGGCACTTATGGTCATGTCTTCACATCCAGTGCTGGTGCCATGAGAACTCTCATGTAAGTTTGGGTTTCTGGGGTTTTTTTTGGGGGTTTTGTCCCTCCCCTCTCCCTCCTCCCCCTTTCCAGTTCCCTTCATCATCATAGTTGCATTTTCCTTATATTCATTTATTTTTTAGATATATATCACACATCTACTCCTGAAGAAGTGGCATACACAGTCCACGAAACGCGTCAAGTCTCAAGCTGTCATGATTTGTATCATAATACTCTTTACCTTCTGGAATCTTTGCCTTGTTGATTGAGATGTACCTGGATCTGGGGACTACTTACCAGTTTCCTTATTATCTTGTATTTTATATTACTATTCATGTATGTATGTATCAATAAATGTTTTTATCTTTTGTCCAACCAGCCTTGCAATGTCTCTCATTTAAAGTCCCAAATTTCTCCATTTTTTTCTTCTATTGGTACTGATGGGGGAAAATCCAGCCTGTTCGTAATGAACAGCCAAAGCACAGAGTCTAAGGCCCCGTACACACGTACTGATCGTCAGCCGAACGATCGGCCATCTTTTTCCAGGGCTGTCGTGTCTGTTGAAAACTGCAAAAGACTGCACACGAATTTTGTCGGCCAACAACAGCCGACTGCAGAAGTGATGTCTGGTTAACTTGTCTTTTTTCTTTTCTGAGCATGCCCAGTCTTGCTAATCTGCTGTCTGTCGGCCGAAATCTGTACTAACTGGCGAACAATCGGCCGTTCTGGTGTTGGCCAACAAAAATTTTAATGCCTGCACAACAGATTCTGTTCGGCCGAAAATGCGCTGTCGGCTGTCGGAAGCATCATACTAACAAGCTTACAATCGGCCGATCGGTCGTCGGCCGAATATTTATGGCCGACAATCGGTACGTGTGTACGGGGCTTAAGGAAACACATTGTCTTCTTCAGAGCTCCTTAACCACTGTAAGACCGGAAAATGTTGCTGCTTAATGACCAGGCCCTATTTTGCGATTCGGCACTGAGTGAATTTAACGGACAATTGCGCGGTCATGCGACGCTGTACCCAAACTAAATTGGTGACCTTTTTTTCCCACAAATAGAGCTTTCTTTTGGTGGTATTTGATAACCTGTGCAATTTTTTTTTTTTGCGCTATAAACAAAAAAATAGCGTCAATTTTGAAAAAAACACAATATTTTTCCCATTCTGCTATATAACATTCCCAAAAAAATTAAAAAATCAAAATGTTTTAACATTTTGGGCCAATTTGTTTTCTGCTACATGTTTTTGGTAAAACAAATCACAATAAGCGTATTTTGATTGGTTATCGCAAAAGTTATTGTTACTAACTACGGGAAAGATTTATGTAATTTTTATTGTTTTTTTTTTTTTTACTAGTAATGGCGGCGATCTGCGAATTTTTACGGGACTGCAACATTGCGGCAGACAGATCGGACCCCTAACTGACATTTTTGGGGGTACCAGTGACATTACTACAGTAATCAGTGCTAAAAATATGCACTGTTACTGTAATAATGCCCTTGGCAGAGAAGGGGTTAATACTATGGGTGATCAAGGGGTTAAATGTAAGCCTAGGGGAGTGATTCTAACTGTGGGGGGGTTGGGCTTGTGTGATGACCATAGAGACATACAATCCTATATAGCAGGATCACATGGTCTCTGTGATCATCTCAGGGAGAAGGACCGATGGCTGTGTTTACATCAGCCATCTGTCCTTCTCTGTCAGTGGGGAGAGTTTGCCGGCATCAGGCGGCCATTGGAGCCGCCTGAAACTCATGCTAGCTTCCCCGCTGATGAGCGGGGGTGGGTACATCTGCGGCTGCTGAACGTAAAATGGTTAAGGTGGAGATGGGTTCCCAGGTTGGGATACTTTAAATTCACCTGAACAGGGGCGCATGTGTGGAGCGCTCGGGAATGGCCGCCTGATCTCGAGGCTCCGTTCAGCCCTGGACCATCTAGTTCCATCGCCGCCATCAGCCGCATTGTAATCTATCCCCACCAGACTCAATCAATGCCAGGGATGCCAGGGATCACCCCCATGTCATTGGGGTCGGTCTGGAGGGACATCACCCATCTCCCCGGATTCAAAGCGGATTCGGCCAGGAAATCCAAGATGGCACTGAGCCCACAGCATGAACGGGAGGACAGGACAGAGGGGATGGAGGAAGGTACAATACCCCCTCACATCAAGATGTAGCTCCCGTGAGTACCCCTCTCAATAACGTCATCACCATCAACAGAATCTCTCATAGAGAGATCAATGGGGACATGCTTCACACACCCTTACAGGGCCTAGAGGAGAGCCCTGCTATGTCTAATATTGTTGGGCATACACCCCCAGGGACACCTATGGACTGTAACCTCCTAATGAGTGCATTCTCTAAAATGTTAACTGAGGGCCTAGCCCAAATGGCTTCTCAGATAACTTTAGCCATACAAGCTGACCTCCAGAACCTAGGCTCTAGGATGGAAATCAAGGAGAATAAATTAGACCAAACAATTTCCAGAACCAACCAACACACACAGACCGTATCCAGAAACTACAGGAACGCGTGGACTTGGCCATATCCAAAATTGATGACCTGGAAAATCACTCCAGGCGCTTTAACTTCCGCATTAGAGGCCTTCCTGAACCCATTCAGGATGTCTATGCAGTGGTGCAGGGCTTCATTACCAAGCTTATCACCAATATTCCAGAGCACCGCCTGGAGTTGGATAGAGCACACAGAACCCCCCAAGCCCCTCGAACGGACAATCTCCTGAGAGATATAGTGGTTAAACCGCATTTTTATAGCGTGAAGGAGGAGGTTATGCGCTTGGCCAGGAGCTCAGATAAACTTTCCATTCAAGGCCGTCCGGTCCAAATTTTCTCGGACTTGTCTCCACTGACAATCCAGAAAAGAAGGTCTCTCAAGCCTCTTCTTTATAATCTATCCCAAAAAGCTATCAACTACTGTTGGTCATTTCCATTTTGTCTGACCTTTACATTCAAGACTAAAATATATGGTTTCTCAACTTTCCAGGAAGGCGAACAGATCCTCCTGCAACTGGGTCTAATATCCTTGGATCAGCAGCCAGTCTCTAACCCTCCGAACTCGGCCTCTTCCAAGCGCCCATCTCCTCCCAGCCCACTCACCCAGTCTGGCAAAAGAAACAGTCAAAGAGATATAAGGAATCCCACATTATCTTAAAGCAGAGTTCCACCCTGAAAACATTTTTTTAGATAAAAATACCCCCGGGACAGTCAGGGCTAGTGCATTTAAGCAACGATAGCCTCTGAACTGTCCCCTGTTTCACTTACCTTTTAGAAGAAATACTTACCTTGAAAAGGTCTTGTCCAGCGCTGCCATCTCAGGTGTGGGCAGCTGAAGCCGGAAAGTCCTCTTCGGTGATGTCAGAGTCCCAGAATGCCCTGCACCGGCCCTGCTTGTCACTTCCGGTGCAGGCGCGTCATCCCTGCACAGCTTCTGAGCATGCCCAGAAGCTGTTCAGCGGGGAATAATGCACCTGCACCAGAAGTGACGAGCAGGGCTGGTGCATGCGCATTCACTCCTGGGATCGATGATGTTCATCTCCCAGGAGTCAATGCAAGCAGGAAGTGACATCAGCCGCCGTGTCCGCAGAGGGAGGAAGAGGAAGGAAGGTAAGTATATTTTCTTTAAAAACAAGGTAAGTGAATGAAAAAAATGTGTAATTATCCAATTCTTTTTCAGGTAAAAAAAAGCAAGCGGATGGTGAAAAGTACATTTTAAAAGTGGAACTCTGCTTTAATTGTATTGATTTGGAAAAGAATCTCATCTACCTCTTTGCGGTCGGGTCGACCATGGGCCCACCTTGAACTCTAATTCCTACAGTTCTCAGGAGTAACTGACTGGTTCTGGTTCTTTTATATCTTGTTCCTGCTGCAGATTACCAAAGAATCCCTTGGTCATGTTTGGTTATCAATTACCACAGTTTTTTCTTCTTTCTAGTCCCAATGTTTCATGCTTAGCTGTTTTTCTCTGTATGGAGGACGGACAACGGGACCCGCTGTGCGGGTCTTTAGTTGTCCGGTTTCTCCATGGATTGAATTTTACACTTACGTTCCTAATGGTTATCAATCGCTATCCCATCTTCTGTGGTTAGAACCAGGGACTTCCCTGGTTGGATGGGCTCGGTTCCCTACTCTCTTAATTTTGGCCCTGGTGGTTGTGCCCATCCCTGGGGTGGATTCGGGTACTTCTCCTTTGGGAGGGGGGCTCGCTTCTACCTGGGGCTCAGAACAATACCCTACAGAGGGGAGTTTCCCCTTCTTTTTCACCATCAGCTGGTGTAGGGGGGTTGAGTGTTAAATAGTCTACATTGGAGTTTGGTTTAATTCGGGGCGAGAGCAATATGTCTCCTTCTGGCCCCGCGTGGCATTTGCTGATCAACGCGGAGTCAGACGTAGGTCTGTCTTATAAGCCAATGCATACTTTTTCGTATAACATGGGAAAAGGCTGGCCTGTCCCAGTTCCTGAGAAACAGGGGGGTCCCCCTCTCTCTTTCTCTTCTCTTTCTCATATTCTATCTCTTTCTCTCTTTCTCTCCCTTCTTCAGGTACCAGAGAGGAGCTGCACTCAAATGGTGTGGTTATGCTGGTTTCCATGATTATGCATTCAACATATGGCTCGGAATTTTTTTGTGGGTACAGGTAGGTCTTTTGTCTCATAGAATGTATACCGTTATAGCGTTTAAGCCTATACAGATGTCATCCCATAATATCCAGGGTCTGAACTCCCCGCTTAAAAGAAGGAAATATTTTCAATATGCTCATTCTCAACATCTAGAAGTGCTTCTACTCCAAGAAATCAATTTCCCCAAAACATATACTCCCAAATGTATTTATTCTAAGTTTCCCCAATTCTTCCTAGCCAACACAGAGAATAAAACCAAGGGAGTAGGCATCTTTTTCTCCAAACAGTTGGGTTTCTCCCCTACCAATGAAATTAAATATCCAGAGAGCAGGTTTTTGCTCATTTTAGGAAAATTAGGGGTCCCTATTCACCTTTGTATCATATTATGCCCCTAAAAAGGGCCAATCACAATGTTATGCCTCTATGTTTTCCAAGTTATCTCCTCATCTGGTGGGGAAAATAATTTTTGGAGGGGACTCGGATATTGCTCTGGATCAAATGCTGGACAAATCTGGTTATAAGCACACGCGAATACTTAAACCGCCCGAACAGAGTTTGAAAATAGCAAATCTGGTTCACTCCTACGGATTATTAGACATCTGGAGAGAACTTAATTTGTTTTCTAGGGATTACACACACTTTTCTGCACCTCATCAAACTGAACATATGCGCGGATAGATCACATTTTTATAGCAGCCACAGACATTCCCTTGGCCGTCAGAGTGTTTATTAGAGACTCCCCAATATCTGACCACTCAATGGTATTGCTCCAGGTTAAGGCTCGCCAAGGACGAGATGGATCTTTCCATTGGCGCCTGAATGAATCATTACTCAGTGATCCTTCACTCTGCTCATTAATGGAGAGAGACATTGCTGATTACTTCCAAACTAATGATGTCGGGGGAGTTTTTCTGAGACGCTTTGGGAAGCCCACAAAGCTGTTATACGTGGTAAACTCATCCAGCTTGCCACCAAACTTAAAAGAGAATCATGGGAGGAAATTGCTAGATTGGAAAAGGAATTTCAGGAGCTATCTGGAAAACATTGACGCAACACGAAACCCGAATCTCAGGCACAACTTGAAGCAAGTCGCTTATCTTTAAATTTGGCCCTCACCACCCAGGTTGAAAAGAGTCTGCAGTGGTCGGGAGCACAGTCATACTTCCACAGTGATAAAATAGGCCCCAGGCTGGCAGCCAGACTAACGCCTTCCCCCCCGTATTTCGCTTTTACAAAAATACGCTCCTCTCTGGGCACTCTGACACAGAATCCTCAAAAAATTATGGTGAAATTTGGCACATTCTGCTTCAAACTTTATAAATCCAATCTGGTTTCCTCATGTTCTGATATGTCCAAATTATTGGATGATATTCCCTTACCCAAACCTAATAAGGACCACAGGGCTTGTTTAGAAAAAACAGTTTCAGAACTGGAAGTCTTGGGAGTGATCAAATATATAAAGAAAGGGTCAGCTCCCGGCCCAGATGGGTTTTTCGTCTACTACAAGATGTTTGGTGCTTTGCTTTCTCCGTATCTGACCCAGTTATTCAATTCACTTAGGGATGGCACTAACCTCGAGGTCACAGCTAATACAGCTTACATTTCAGTTATTCCTAAACCCGGTAAAAATAACTCAGATGTTGGGAATTATAGGCCTATTTCTTTGATTAATAATGACCTTAAAATTTTGTCCAAAATCCTAGCAAATAGGATGTCTGACTTTATAGGACGCTAAATACATAAGGTGGGCTTTATTCCTGGAACACAGAGACCGGACCAGATACGGAGGGCGGTAGATATTATTTCACTTTTGAGGACCAATTGGGATGGAGGGGATTCTCAGGAAGGCTACCTGCTCTCAATCGATCTTCAAAAGGCATTTGATATTGTAGAATGGCCTTATCTTTTTGAAATTCTAGACAGATGGGGATTCAGACCAGGCTTCACTCAGACTCTCAAGGCCCTATATTCCAATCCAAGCACCCAGGTTAAATTGCAAGGTCATTTCTCAGGATCTTTCCCAATTTTTAAAGGAACCTGGACAGGGGTGCCCCTTATCCCCCTTAATTTTTTCCATTGCAATAGAAACACTGGCCATAGCGATCAGACACAACCCCAAAATGCACGGAGTTAACTGTGGTGGACGCACGCATAAATGCGCTCTGTTTGCAGACAACTTGCTCCTCTTTGTCTCTGCCCCCTTCATTTCAACCCCTAATGTTCTCAAACTCCTTGATGAATTTGGGAAGATTTCGGGTCTCCGGGGGAAATTAATCAAAATCAATAGCTTTAAATGTCAATATTCCAACCTCTATGGTAAAAAAATCTTCAGGAAAATTTTGCTTTCCATTGGGCTTCCACCTCCATCCCCTATCTTGGGGTTACCTTGGCAGGTCTGAAACCAGGACCTAATCTCCCCTGTAGCCCAATCTATGTGCTGTTCAGGTTATGAAGTTTAAGGCAAGGATAACCTAAGATAAGGGGATAGGCAGGAGAGGTTATCAAAAAGAAGCTGATTGTCTCCCTGTGAAATTCCTCAATGGTCAGAGTAATGGGTATAGTGTACAAGGTGACCAGGCCCATGGGCAAGGAAAAGTTATCAACAGCTAAGACTGAAAAGGGTTTGTGAACCTTAGTCAAGGGAATCTGTAGAAGGAGTCCTAGATCCCTATTAATAAAACTGTGAGCGGCACAAGAATCAATGAAAGCTGAGAGGTGATAAGAAATCATGGCAGAACTAAGTGGTACAGGAACAAATAGTTTATCTCAACAATATCTCTTGCATTGTTACTAATTTGCACCTTATTACCCATTACTAGCGCTGCAATATTTTTATGGTTGTTGCAAATTCTCTTTCATTTTTGCTGGCTGCAGGTTATCATCATTGTTTTGTTAGCGCGGCATATTTTCTACATACTATTGTGATAATGTCAGACACTATGGCTTCTGTGTTATTCACTTATAGCAGCCCCTTTTCCCATAAGCAAGCAGGTCTATCGGTACTTGGTTGCCCCAAGGACTTATACACAATGGTATAGTGCCTGGCTACCAGGGCATGTGCAAACTGAGCAAAGCAAATGGGCACTTGCGGTTGTGTGCATTTGTTATTTTTGTTGAAAAGGTGAACCCACCCTTTAAGGTAGACAAACATTCATCCTACATGAGGCCACTAAATCTCTGCACTATATTAAAATGTGTGGCAAATCCAACAGTGCTGCATAACAAGCCACCTGAATACAAATAACATATGAAGTGTTATGGCCCCTGGTGGTTTGTTATGAGGCACTGTTGGATTTGCCACACATGTTAATATAGTGCACAGATTCGTTTATATACTGCAGCACAGGAGGCAGGGAGGGTAATACCCATACAGGCTATCTTTCGGGTCTCCCATTTAAACTGGAATAGTGTTTTCAAGGATGCTAAAATTGAAGGATTGAGCCCTATTAGACATACTAGAAGATTTGGACACATTTCATTTGTAAAAAGAAACAGCACTAAATTTATCTAAGACCTTTTGCATTGCTACCAGGGAGGAAGCTAGATTAGAGAGGGGGAATGAACCACATCCTCAGCAAATAAACCTATTTTATGTACATAGTTGTCTACATGTATACCAGCAATGTTAGGGTCTGCTCTTATTTCTTATACCAGGGGTTCCATCAATAGAGGAAAAAAAAGTAAGGCATCCCTGGCGAGTGCTGTGAGTTATTTTATCAGATAATACATTTGGCATGAAGATATTGGCAGATGGATTGGAATACAAGGCTGAGATGGCCAATTGTTTGAATCAATGAAAGCCAAATTTGGAGAGTGTGGCTTGCCCTACATTGGGGACATAAAGGTTTACTACAGTGTAAGTGATATTATTGAGGCCAGAGACCCTGTAGGTCTAAAGAGACATCATGAAGACAGAAAGATACCTTGTTCCCTATGGCAATCAACGGTCCTCTTTTTTTTTACTTCACCATTGGCTAACAAAATATGGTCTGTTGGTGCATTTAGGGGGATTTCAAGCTATAAAGTGTTTCTTGAAGGGAAATCATGTCTTCATATAGATGTCTAGCTTCTTGCCACATAACCCTTCATTTAACCACTTGCCGACCACGGAAAGTACATATACTGCGGCAGTCTGGCGCTCCTGGGCAAAGCGACGCACCGGTACGTTGCTCGCCCACGAGCCTCTAGGGAGCGAGTGCGCGCAGCCGGAGGTGCGCAACCGCCCCCATTCATTCCCTGACATCCCCACGCGAGTGACTGGCGGCTCCGATGTATGCCAGCCACTCGCGATCTCCTGCTGGAGAGGGAGAAAGGCAGGAGGCTAATGTAAACAAAGCCGCCTGTCATTCTCCCTGGTGTAACTGCAGAGACTATACGATCCTACTATGTAGGATCGTATGTCACTGTGGTTACATCACAAGCCACGCCCATTGACAGTTAGAATCACACCCCTAGGGACACACTTAACCCCTTGAGTGGTTAATTTACCATTCCAACCTTCTGGCTTTTGTAAAAAAAATAAAGAAAACTGTAGTCAATTGCAACTGTTTTTGCAGATCAAGCAGAGGAAAAAAATATGGACTCAGTCAATTCTGAGGAAAATATTATGAAATCATAAATAAAACCACTACATTTCACCACTAGTACTTTATCGCACTACCTCTGGCTTCTATAACAGCTTGAATTCTGTGAGGCATGGATTTAACTATTGACAAACAGTATTCTTCATCAATCCGGCTCCAACGTTTTCTTATTAAAGTTACCAGGCCAACTTTGCAGGTTGGGGTCTTGTCATGGACCATTTTCTTTCATTTCCACCATTGGATTGAGGTAATTCCATTGACATTATCACCTTTAAGACTGCCCGCCGCACATTCACTGTGGTAGGCTGCCTCTCCCAGCCCGACATAGAGTGGGGATGGGTGGACAAGCGTGTGCCACCGGCGGTGCGCTCTGGCCCCCACTAGGTAGCGGGGAAGCCAATCCACTGAGCCACCGGGCACCCGTGATCGCTCCCCACTGAGAGAGAAGGACGGTCAGCTGTTGTAAACACAGCTGACCGTTCTTCTCTCTGGAATGATCACAGAGCATCTGTGATCCTCCTATATAGGATCACAGGTGTCTGTGGTCATTTCATGAGCCCACCCCTCCACAGTTAGAAAACACTCCCCTAGGCTCACACTTAACCCTTTGATCACCCCTAGGTTAACCCTTTCCCTGTCAATGTCATTATTATAGTAACAGTGCATATTTTAGCACTGATTACGGTAGTAATGTCACTGGTCCCCCCAAAAGTATCAAAAATGTAAGTTAGGTGTCCGATCTGTCCGCTGCAATGTTACAGTCCCACTAAAAATGGCAGATCTTGTCCATTACTAGTAAAAAATAAAAAATCCAAATACGCTTATTGAGTTTTTTTTTTTTTTTTTTACCAAAAATATGTAGCAGAATACATATTGGCCCAAAATTATGAAAAAAAAAATAGATTTTTTAATTTTTTGGGGGGGAATGTTATATAGCAGAATTTGAAAAATATTGTTTTTCTCCCAGAAATGTCGCTCTTTTTCTGTTTATAGCGCAAAAAATAAAAATCGCACAGGTGATCAAATACCACCAAAAGAAAGCTCTATTTGCAGGGAAAAAAGTGGTTATATGTCTTTCTTGAAGGAAAGTTTTCACGGCTTTTGCCCTATGGCAAGATGCATTATCATCCTAAAAAATTATGTCATCATCACCAAACATCTCTTCAATTGATGGAATAAGAAAAATGTCCAAAATCACAATATAAACTTGTGCATTTAGTGAAGGTATAACCACTTCAGCTTCGGAAGGTTTTGCCTCCTTAATATTTTTGGGATACAGCACTACATTGCTTTAACTGACAATTGCGCGGTGTTGTGGAAATTGCATATTTAACAGTGGCTCACTAAATGATACCTTTCTTTTGTAAAGATTTGGAGAGAAAGGGGGGAGGTGCGACTAAGTGCAGTATTATAAGGAATGCGTTTATTGCAAAGGATTAAAAACACTTACAAATGGGTAAGGAATGAAAGGCGTCTCTAGGAGTGGTGGTCTATCTCCTACTGCTGCATCCTGGAGGACTTGATCGCTCCAACATCACTGGGGCTGAAGGGCTGGTGTACCTCCATAGTGCTTCTGCATTTGACCAGCATGGAACATGGAAGAAGAAGTGACGTCACCGGAACGGGGCAGGGAGTCCTGAACACAGGGTTCGTGGAGACTGGAAAGTGGTGCTACGTGCTCGGAGCGGAGGCCTTAAGAAGGAGCTGTCATGAATGTAGAAACAATGTGACCTTCAGGCAGATTTCTGAACTAGTCCCCTCATCAGACCTCAGGCGCTATGTACAACAAATGATTACTACACTTTTACCTGACGCTCCCAAACAGGTGATCACGAGGTGATCATTGACCGAGAGCAGATAATGTCCCTTTATTTATATCACGTCAAAGCAAACCTGATGCAATATGTGAGGAAGAATTCTCCTGTCTTTGACCCCTTTACTGGCATCACATTGTTCTCAGACCTATCTCAGCACACCATCCTTGCCCACAAACAGCTGGTATTCTTGGCTAAATTGTTGCGTAATCACATTGTGACGTACAGGTGGGGATTCCTAGTGAAATTGCTGATTACATGGGAAAACCGTTCCTACACTGTAGCCTTGTGTAGGAAGGGCTCATACTGGCAAAAAAATGGGGCTTTCTACCTGAAAAGAATGATGTCCATCCTGTTAAATCACCCCCCTCCTCAGAGAGTCGACACAGAATGGGAACAAGTAGGCTGAAGATCATCTTTCTCGAATTCTGGGACCGCTGCACTTTTTTCCAAGGGTCCTGTGTAACTAATCTACATTGTGTGGCACTGAAGATGTACCCCCAGATTTTGATTGGTTTGCACAAAAGTTATTGTGTTATTGTTTTGTTTTAACTAGTAATGGCGGCAATCTGTGATTTTCTTTGCGGGACTGCGACATTGCGGCGGACAGATCGGACCCCTGACTGACATTTTTAACACTTTTGGGGGTACCAGTGGTATTACTACAGTAATCAGTGCTAAAAATATGCACTGTTACTGTAAAAATGACACTGGCAGGGAAGGGGTTAACTTTATTAGTGATCAAGGGGTTAAGTGTGTCCCTAGGGGTGTGATTCTAACTGTCAATGGGCGTGGCTTGTGATGTAACCACAGTGACATACGATCCTACATAGTAGGATCGTATAGTCTCTGCAGTTACACCAGGGAGAATGACAGGCGGCTTTGTTTACATTAGCCTCCTGCCTTTCTCCCTCTCCAGCAGGAGATCGCGAGTGGCTGGCATACATCGGAGCCGCCAGTCACTCGCGTGGGGATGTCAGGGAATGAATGGGGGCGGTTGCGCACCTCAAACATCCATGAAGCGATGACTACTGACTTTTCTCTGTGCCATGTGCGAAAGCAAACGGGACTCCATGGCTGCAAACTTCTTTTAGCTAAGTATATTTGCTTTATATTTATCTGTATCTGCTAGTTTTGTATTATGCTCCTAAATATTGTAATAGTTTTGTATGTACAGATTGTTTTTGCATAGTAAAAGCACATTTATACACCACAAAGGTCTAAGTTTCCTTGGTTGTACCGCAAAGTAAACTTGCTAGAAACGCACGCAAAACATTTGGGGGGCTCGTCCGCGATTGCGCTATAAATTCAACTGAAACAGACCTGTTTGTTTTCTGTGGTGTGTTGTGTAGCTTGTGCTAGGTAAAAAATGCTGCGTAAGCTGTTTAGGAAAAGCAAGGCTGCAGAGGTTTCTGGTATCCAGAAGGAAATGTGCAGTTTACCTATCTGGGCCAGAGACAATGAGTGGGAGTCTCTTGCTAAAGAATTTGCAAATTATGCTTCTCCTTTGAATAAGACTTGGGGTGATAAAATCTCAGATCATTTTGTAGATTTTAGCCTTAAGGGGTTGGATTTAAGTAAAGCAGAGAAGAGGACAGTTTCCACAGTGGGCTGGTATTTTCTTCATGCTCTCTATACAGAATCACAGAGAAGGGAGAAGGCAGAGGCAGAAGTTAAGTTATTGAAAGACCAGCTAGCAGTTGCTTCAGAGTGTGTGCGTTCAACTGCTAGTAGGGCTGATGATTTGCAAGAGCGGTGTGCAGCCCTCATGACCAATTCAATTAATGCCTTAAGGAAAAGAAAGGGAAGTTAACCTGTTAGTAAAGCCAGGGTACGTGCCATTGTCACATCCCAAAACTGGGATTGTGAGGATGTCTCCTCCAATGATAGTGAGGATGATGAGATAGTGTTTGATGTTTCTGATGATGATCATCCAATGGGAAAGAAAAAGTGTGCCAGACCTCTCATTACTAAGCATAGGAAAAGGCAACATGATAGAGAGGATATGGCAGATGGGGAGGTGCATTATCGCAACCCCAGAGATGTTGAATTTGAAGAAGTCAGGGAGTTTGCACAAACTGAACTCCATGAGCTGGCAAAACAATACAAACAAAGGTTCGGGGAACCCCTATTGAGTTGGCTCTTACGTTTGTGGGATGAAGGGGCGGACAGTGTTGTTTTGTCAGGCAAGGAAGCAGTGGCTTTGGGAGTGTTAACCCATGATCCACAATTGCATCAGGCCATGCGAAAAGCCCAAGAGTTTAGTGTGAATTTTTCACTCTTAGACCTCGTGAGAGATGGTATAGTCCGAGTATACGCTAATCCTAGTGACCTGGAAAATACCTACTCGTGGAGAACATTAGGAGAAGGTATTTCCAGGTTACGTGAGATGGGTTGTATAACCGGAATAAATACATTTCCAGAATGGATGGGTCCAGATATGGAACCCTTCACGTCTGCTCTGCGCTCTAAGCTAATGAAGTCTGCACCATTTAATCTCAGGGCTCCTTTGTTGTCTTTGCTGGGAGGCCTGGGTTTAAACAGCAAAATTCATGAAGCAACAACCCTTTTAAGCCAGTTGGGGGAGCTAGAGCAGACTAAAACAAAACCTGTCAGGGCAGTAGATAAGGTCAGACAGGCAGAGAACAGGCTGAAAAGGACTTTTAAAGAGAAGAAAGGGAATGTGGGAGAGAAGACAGGAGGTGAAGAGAAAACCAGGCTAGTTATCTCTAGGAAACAAATGTGGGTAGACCTATTAAAGGCAGGAGTACCTAAAAGTGAGATAGATGGCATCTCTTCTGCAGAAATTTTGAAGCAGTGGAAACATTTAGTGGGGAAAACTGTCAGGGTTAGAAACACTACTCCTAGTGGAGATAACATCAGCCTAGTTTTAGAGACAACAGAACAGACCCCTCCTGTTAGTCCCAAACCCATTCCCAAAACTGAACATGAACCCAAACCCAAATCCTTTTATCCTGGTGAGGAGTTAGAGAGAATTAAAAAAGGGGATTGGGAGGTTCCTTATTCTTTATGAAGGGAAGGTGGGTCTCCTGTAATAGCAATAAGAACAGTGACAGCAGGAGACCGACGCCCATATGCACCTGTCACTGTATGGTGGGGGAAGTCGTCTCCTCCTACACATGTCATGGCTTTAGTGGATACTGGAGCTGAAGTTACACTTTTGCAAGGAGATCCTTCCCATCACAAAGGAGACGTGATTTATGTAGAAGGTTTGGGAGGGCAAACCACACCAGCAGTTAGGACATGGGTGAAATTGGCTATTGGCAAGGGACCAGGATTTTGGACAAATGTTTTGGTATCAGAGTTACCTGAAAATATTCTTGGGATGGATGTACTTCAAGGTCAGTCTATTCAGACTGAACAAGGTACATTCACATTTGGGTATCCTGATAAAACGTATCTGGTCAGGGCGGTGAAGGCTGTGGTCAGAGGTCATGCAAAATGGACCCCTGTCTTTATTCCTCCACCAGAGAAGCCAGTCTGTCTCAAGCAATACAGACTTCCCGGAGGCCACAAAGAAATTGGGGAGACTATTCATGAACTGTTAAGAGTAGGGATCCTTAGACCTGCTGTAAGTCCATTCTCATCTCCGGTGTTCCCAGTAAAGAAACCTGATGGGACATATAGAATGACTGTGGATTACAGAGGTCTAAACAAAGTGGCACCTCCATTAAAGTCAGCTGTACCGGATATGATCTCAATCATTGAGAAAATTGCTAAAGAGGCAGGAGAATATCATGCTGTGATAGACCTGGCTAATGCTTTCTTTTCGATTTCAATAGACCCAGAGTGTCAGAACCAGTTTTCCTTTGTGTGGAATGGCCGCCAGTACACTTTCACTGTCCTTCCTCAAGGATACCTTCATTCTCCAACGATTTGTCATGGACTGATTGACCGAGATTTAAGCACCCTAAATCTGAAAGTCGCTGTGTTTCACTACATTGATGACATCATGATCTCTGGAACAAAGGAAGATGTAACTGAAGCACTGCACCTGCTGATACAGCACATGGAGAACAGAGGGCGGGCTATCAACAGAGACAAAGTCCAAGGACCTGCCACAGAGGTGAAATTCCTGGGAATGATGTGGACTGGGCCACAGAGGAAAATTCCAGAGACAGTTGTGCAAACTATCCAGGCATTGTTGCCACCTACTACCAAAAAGGAGGCACAGAAGTTCATTGGAGTTGTGGGATTCTGGAGATCATTCATCCCACATCTTGGACTGATTCTAAAGGCCTATATACAATGTCACAAGAAAAAAGACTGAGTTCACATGGGGTTCAGAGCAGCGGACCGCATTCCTGGCTGCTAAAGAAGCCATTTTGCAGCATCAAGGATTGGGACCTGTGAGACAAGGAGTACCATTTCAGCTGGATGTAGTTGAGCAGGATGGTACAATATCTTGGAGTCTGTGGCAGCCAAATGAAAAGAAGGGACTGAGAGCAATACCCATTGGATTTTGGTCCAAACAACTTACAGGGGCACAGAAGAGATACACGCCCCTAGAGAAGTACCTGTTTGGGGCCTACACAGCACTTCAACACGTAGAGACCATTACAGGAAAGGACACAGTCACCATCCATACTGCATTGCCAATAGCAGGATGGGTGAGAGATGATGGACTGACCACTAGGGCAGCTGTAGCCCAGAACCAAACACTAATGAAATGGAAATGGTACCTTCAAGAAAGAGGGGGTATTGCAGCTGGGGATGTCAGAGACATTTCAAAACAGTTGGCTGGGCTTGTCACTTTTACCAGCACCCATACAGAAGAAGAAATTCCTGTGCTGCAGTCATCCCCCATGCACGAGGCTCCACCCTTTGAGTCTCTGTCAGATAAGATGAAGGAGTCAGCATGGTTCACTAATGGTTCAGCCATAGTCACCTCGTCTGGTCGTAAATGGACAGCAGCAGCCTACAACCCGAGTACAGACACAGTCCTGCAGGAGACCGGAATTGGAGGGTCCAGTCAGTATGCAGAGTTGAAAGCTGTAGTGATGACTCTTCAGGAGGATCTTTCTTCCCATGTCACTATCTACACTGACAGCTGGGCGGTTTTTAAAGGACTGACAACTTGGATGCCCACGTGGAAGTCCAATGAATGGTTGATTCATGGAAAGGTGGTGTGGGGAGGCAAGGAAGTCTGGGACTTCATCTGGAAGGAAGCTCACTCCCGCACCATAAAAGTGGGGCATGTTGATGCACATGTGCCCCTGGTCCCTGACTTTGAGAACTATAACAGAGTGGCAGACGAAATTGCCAAGGTGAATGCAGTTGTGCAAATTGATCCTGTCTTGATGAACAAGCAATCTGGACATTTGTGGCAGAAAGCCACATATGAATGGGCACAGCAAAGAGGATTGCCCATATCAATGGACATGATAAGGACTGTAATAGGCAACTGTACAGTGTGTGGAGAAGTGCGACAATGGCCATTGCAAAAGTACTCCACCGGGTCGATTAAGAGGGGAGAGAGGCCTGCAGAGATTTGGCAGATTGACTTCATCGGTCCCCTGCCCCGGGGAAACAATGGACTGAGGTATTGTTGCACTGCAGTGGACACCAATTCAGGACTTTTGTTTGTTCATCCTTGCAAACTTGCAGATCAAGCCGCAACACTTCAACTGCTACAGAAAATTGTTGTTGCGTATGGCTGTCCCAAACAAGTCCAAAGTGATAATGGCTCACACTTCACCGGATCAACAGTACAGCAATGGGCCAAAGATTCTGGAGTGTACTGGTTGTGCCACATCCCATACCATCCACAGGCAGCTGGTTTGATTGAAAGATACAATGGGCTATTGAAGGACCAGATACGCAAACTTACACCCACACGTACACTAAGGGGGTGGGATCGGGTCCTCACACAGGCAGTCATGTTGTTAAATTCTAGGCCACTAGCCAAAAGCACACCATATGAAAGGATGGTTGGGGCTGGGGTGCAGATTCCACAGCTAGAGTGCAGAGTTCAGTATTTACACAAGGTTCCTGAAAGAACAGGGTTTAACAGGTACCAAGTTACTGCTTCCCATGACATAGAAATCAAGAGTGACGTATCTGAAGCTGAAGCCTATCTAGGAATGAGAGGGAATCTGGCAGGAAGGTTTAAAGTTATATTTGCATTGGCAGATGAGCTTCAGGACAGTGGCTGGGACTCTGATTGGTTAGTGGATACTTCCCAGCAAGAGTGGAAACTGAGGCTCTATAATATCAAACCTTCCAAAATAAACAGCAGTGATCTTCTAGGAAATATCAGTATATTTCCTCTCCTCCCTATTGATGTTCTTTGGGAGCGTCAGAAGTGGATACAGGCAGGTGGAAAAGTGTTGGTCAGAGATCCAGGCAAGAAGTCAGTTAGAGGAGAGATTGTAGCTGAAGGGCCGGGATCTACTGTATATGTATTATTAGAAGGAACAGATAATCCGCTTTGTTTTCCACTCCACAGGCTGTCTCCGATTTGATCCATAGAAAGACCAGAGAAAGTGATTACATGATGGACAGAATGATGGAAGACCGCAAGAGCTATGGAGAGCAGGGCCTTTTGATGTATTACAAGCCTGGACTTGTTTTCTAAAGAACGTTAGATAGGACTTTTCTAATGAACTCTTAGCCAAAGACTGAAATACCTTCATAGTTATAGGAGGGGGTTGTATTTTAGTTAGTTCCCCCATTGTGTTTTATTTAAGATAAACCAGGGGGTGGGAGAATTATTAGATGTCTTTATGTAAAGTTGGAGGCATTATGTCATTTGTGAGCCAAGGGGTGGAGTGTTGTGGAAATTGCATATTTAACAGTGGCTCACTAAATGATACCTTTCTTTTGTAAAGATTTGGAAGGAAGTTTGGCCAAGCCTAACCCCCCCCTTCAAAGTCACTGTACAATGGATAAACAGCCCTTTTGTCCTCAGGACAAATGGTGTTGGTTTGGGGGGATGGTATATTCCTTAATCACAAGTCTAAATGACTGCTCAAAGCTGCAAGAAGTCAGTCTCAAATGAAACATCCATGAAGCGATGACTACTGACTTTTCTCTGTGCCATGTGCGAAAGCAAACGGGACTCCATGGCTGCAAACTTCTTTTAGCTAAGTATATTTGCTTTATCTTTATCTGTATCTGCTAGTTTTGTATTATGCTCCTAAATATTGTAATAGTTTTGTATGTACAGATTGTTTTTGCATAGTAAAAGCACATTTATACACCACAAAGGTCTAAGTTTCCTTGGTTGTACCGCAAAGTAAACTTGCTAGAAACGCACGCAAAACACGCGGTCGTGCAAAGCTGTACCAAAATAAAATTGATGTCTTTTTTCCCCACACATATAGCTTTCTTTTGATGGTATTTGATCACCTCTGCGGTTTTTATTTTTTGCTCTACAAACACAAAAACACCGACAATTTAGAAAAAAAACAAATATCTTTTTTTTTTCTGCTTTAAAACATTCCCAATAAAAAAAGTTGAAAAATATATTTTTTTCATCAATTTAGGGCAATATGTATTCTGCTACATGTTTTTGGTAAAAAAAATCCAAATATATATATATTTTGATTGGTTTGCCCAAAAGTTATAGTGTCTACAAACTATGGGAATAGATTTATGGCATTTTTTTTCTGTTTTTACTAGTAATGGCGGCGATCAGCAATTTTTAGCGGGACTTTGACATTGCGGCGGACAAATCTGACACTAAGGGCCTGATTCATAGTACGGCGAATTGGCGTTTCGGCGTGATTTTGCGAAGCGGCAATTATTTAAGTCTGAAATTGGCATTCAAAGAACGGCGGGCGGAAAATAGCGCCTAGTGTGAGATTCATTAAGATGCAATATGGTCAGAGCGCGACTTAAAACCACGCCAGCTAAAAGCTCGACTAAAGTTTAGCCAAATTTTCCCCTGTACCCCCAAAAATCCCAAATCACTGTGGAAGGTGTGGAAGTCAATTTGGAGATGACTTGCGTTTAAAAAATCTCAAAAACTGACTTAGAAAGAGAGATATCTGCGAAAGTGTGGAAAGGTTAAACAGCTCCTCCAGCCGCGAGCTGCGAACTCGCGAATGTGCGCATGCGCAACGCCAAATTGGCTCAAAAAATTTCGCCAGCGCGATTTTGGGTCAATTTTTTTTTGAATACCGCTTGCAAATCCGCTGTCTCGCCCATAGAAAATGACAAAAACCGGCGGAATTGGAAAAACATGCACACTTCCAACAAGGGATCCTTTAGTAAACACCATCACATTCCATACACCTTTCCTGCTAACTCCGAAATCATAGCAGTCAAATCTACAGTGTTTATATAGAACCTCCACATTCTCTGAAAAAACCCACAAAATATGACATTGGGGAATTGGTCGTCAGATAGAAAAAAAATAGATGTAAACATATTTCAAAGAAAGATTATTAGCATTTCACACATATCAAGGAAATGTCACAATTTTGACAATATTTTATGTGTTTCCAAAGAATGTTTTTAGAAATATATTGCAAATACTACCTTTTCTTCCATATGGGTATGGCCAAGTGTTACCATTTTACTACACATTTAACTGAAGGTATATATATATATATCCCTTATACTTGGCTAATTAGCAAAGTATGCCCAACAAACAAATAGAGCTTTAGCTCACAATATTGCTACATATTGACTTTATGTGGCATCTTTTGTATTTTGTTCATGTCTTTAGATTAAAAGTTTGCTGATACACATGCCTTTTTCAAACATGAACAAAATTAATGATGTCAACATTTGGAGGATTGGAGATATCCAAGTGTTGCCCATACAGAGGGCACCTTCCGGATTCGAACTTACAAACCTACAGCAGGAAGGCAGACTCCCTAATCATTGTGCTATTTCTCAGTGAGCGTTGGGTGTTTTCCTCATGCCGTCAAAATGCTCACATGGGAACAGGGGCCATTGAACTGAATAGGATTGGATTTTTTGCCTGTTTTGGGAGCTGATCCTTGAGCTGGACAAATCCCCCTCAAACGCCCCCAAACGGGCTACGTTCACATGTACGTGTTTGTGGTCTGTTTTTGGGGCTTTTGTAGGTGATTTCATTAACAATGCCTGCCCAAAAAATGCATGTCAAAACGCCTGTGAAAACGCCAGCCAAAATGCACATAAGAACGCCTGATATAATTGCCACGCCAAATTTAGGGATGTTCATGAGTGATGAGTCAGATTGTTGGCTTACATATCTGGTCAATTGTCACAATCTCACTTCCCAAATCCCAAAAGGTGTGTTTCAATTGTTTACCTAAATATATATTTCTCTCTCTCTCACGTAATTGTATATATATGTATGTATTCCTGTATCTAAACATTCTAAATAATGACTAGCAAACTTCAAGAGAGAATTTTTTCAATTCACATATACTATACACACCTACATACATTTCTATTCCTCATTTCTATTTCCCTTGTTTTGGCAACTGAGCATGCTCCAAAACACACAGGACACACACAGTTAATTTTTGGACTGGGCGTTACCATTCTGGGTGTGTTTGCTTGGATTATATATAGCTCACTCAGACATCAGGAAAGATTTGACCTACGAAGAGGTCCAATATATTTGTGTGTCACATGTTTTATGGGTAACATTTTTGGCCCTTTGTTATTTATGGAGGTGAGATTTGGCTGTGTTGTGTGTTGACTCTCTGTAAGTATTTATTGCTGTTAACATAATTCTGTCAATCTGCACATGCATCTGTTGATTATGGGCTCTTTGTCGATGTATATGGTCTAAATGTTGTACAAAGGTTGTTTTGGTTTGAAAAATACAAATGTAATAAACAGCATGTTTCCAATTTTTTTTTAAAATGTCTTCATGTGTCTAAATAAAGTTTTCTGGTGTCCACAAATGTATGCATTTGTATTTCTTTTTCTAAGTTAAATCTGCTTAATGGTTGTGTATGTTCACTATTCGCGAATTCGCGAATATACAAAACCGCGTTCTCACATTTATACATGAAACCGGAAACGAAACTTTTGGTGCGTGCACACGTTTCCGGAAATTGTCCAGGCCCTGTCTTAAGAGTGCATCATGGCTCCTGCACTGTTTACTGCCGAAATAGTGGCATTTGTGTGTAAGGTAAGGAGGGGGTGTGAATGTGCAGGGTGCGGGATGGGGGATGGGGGATGGGTGGGTCGCTTATCTAGCGGGTGTGCAAGAAACTTTTGGTCTGCTGATCTGCGCATGCACTTTCTGCCTATTAGACGTGATCTAGAAGCTTCCTGTTATAGAAACTTCCTAGATGTGAACCTGTTCCCTATATATATATATATATATATATATATATATATATATATATATATATATATATATATAATGTGTATATATATATATATATATATAATGTGTATATATATATATATATATAATGTGTATATATGTGTATGTATGTGTGTGTATATATATATATATATATATATATATATATATATATATATATATATATATATATATATATATATATATATATATATATATGTGTGTGTGTGTGTATATATATATATATATATATATATATATGTGTGTGTGTGTGTGTATATATATATATATATATATATATATATGTGTGTGTATATAAAAAATATATATTATACAAAATATATATATTAGACAATATATATACTATGTATATATTATATACAATATATATACATTAGATACATTATAGAATATGTTATATACCATATATTAGTGTATATAATAGGGAACAGGTTCACATCTCTGAACTTTCTATATAGATATAGATAGGCATACCCTGCTTTAAGTACACTCACTTTATATACAATCGTGAGTAAGGACACAGCTTGTTCAGCTTGCCATGACACTGCTCACAAACCATAAGTGACAGGGATAACAAACTTAGGGAGCAACGACAGGGTACCCAGGTACCCAGGACTACACCATATCCATTTTGTGGCTGGCCAGCTTGCCTAGGTAATCTATCATGTCATAGTCCTGGATCCCCTTAACATGCTCCCACATGGTTTGGGAGTAAGGCTATGTCAATGTGGCCAAAATTTACAATGGAGCTGGTGTATTTTCATGCATCGAGAAAAGAAAAAAGGGATTGCTTCACTTTAAGTACATTTTCAGTTTCCATACATGCCCTGGTCCCATTGTGTACTTAAAGTGGGCTATGCCTGTATATAGATAGATTTGATTCGTTTCAACTTTTACACAAAATGAAACCCAATTATCTGTGACAGATTGCTCTGACGCTTTGGAATCTGTCTCGATAAAGACAAATGTATTGACCCTTTTCATATATGCAAGATTAGAAACATTATATTCCCTAAATGCATAATGCCAAAAATTATTGCCTTACATACATCCATACACACTGCAAGCTCGGCCCCGTTTGTCTTGTCTGACACTCTTACCATCATAAGCTGGATCTGCACACAGCAGCTAATTGGTTCACCTGAGATGGAATCAGTGATCACAAAAATCTGGAATGGTCATGTCTTCAAAGGATTGCCTTGAACAAATCACCTCTAAAAGAAACACATGAGTGTATAATCACTTGTCTCAATGGATCACATTCCCAACACACCCATCTCACACTGCCATATGATAATGAATGGGGGTGTCCATTGCAAGTTAAATACACCCCCAGATCACATTGCTTTGTTAATTTACAGATCTAACTGGAATCTGATGGCACTGCTGTGAACCACTATGCCATCAAATTCTGCTGGGGACCTTTAAAAAGGATTATGTGTGATTGTGTGGATAATTATGCCACCTTAAATTTGCATCTCCCACATACCATGTGCAACTCTTGCAGGAATTGTGAATCAAGGATAATTCAGCACAGCTTAATGAACAGACACATTGAGGAGTGTAGGAACACACCGTCAGATTACCCGATCACACTATGGGGTTTTAACTCCTCCATAATTTTGCCACTTTGGAAACCAAGTGCTTACTTTATGTATACTTTTTAGACGGAACTACAATTTCTAGTAGGGTGATATCATTGCATGAGATTTTCCCTCACTTCCTGTCTTAGTGTCACCAAGACAGGAAGTGAGGGGAATATCACTGTGGGGAAATAGCTTGCAATTGTTGCCTTATAATGTCCATAGTATATATAAAAGGAAAGAATTGCTGGCTATATCCCCACGGGAGATTCCCTCACTTCCTGTCCTGGTGACACCAAGACAGGAAGTGAAGGGAAATCTCCTGCAATGATATAACACTGTTACATGTTCTAGTTATGTAGCAAACTTAAGAATATACAAAGCAAACATCTTTTTTTTTTCCATTTTGGCAAAATCATGGATTAATTAAAAAACTATCTTTGTTTGTCCCGTGGCTTGCAGGAAAAACATTTTGCCTTGATTCCACCATCAACACAGACAGGGGAAACCCTCCTGCGGAGCCATTGTGTTCTCCTGGTGCTGCCCCTGCCAGGAAAACACAGTGATTATTGCTAGTGGCTACAAGAGATGCTAGCGATAAGTGTGTGTAAAATCTGACAGACTGGTTGTACGTTGTCCTCCAGGTGATCGACCAATCAACTTGGGTACCTTCAGCCTGGCCATACACAGTTTAAATCTGCATCTCAAATGAAGCAATCCCATTTACATATAACACTCCATAAAGGAGAATTGAGGGGCTTATCAGGTCTGCGTTAAAAATTAACAGCCACACCCAATCAGACAGCTCGTGTTAAAAGGGACCTGAAAAGCAATCTGCATGGCTTGCTTTTCCAAGCATTGGCTAGTTTAGTGAGCCTGGACTAATAACAGTCACTGTAATGCTACCCATACTGCTGCCCTTTTAACATGGTGACAAAAGTTGATACCTATGCTACATGTGTGTAAAGTTACTTGCACCCTGCTAAATGGACAGCAATAAGGTTGTAAATACAGTGACTGCCTGTCCCCCCCTGATGGCGGCCCTGGGTGTGTCATGAAAGGCCAATTGAGAAAATGGCTATATCATGTAGAGGAAATCACCAGTGTGGGGCAACCTATGTCATGGAGGTAGATTTGGACATCGATGTATATGTATCACCAGAAATGGAATTCTTTGTTCTACAATATCTCAAAGACGACCTAGCATGTTATTTGAAGACTGTACTATTTTGGACATACTTGGACTCAAACATACACTGCTCTTTCCACAGCTCCTCCTCCTCTGGGGGTATGATAAAGTTTATACGCATCTTCACCAAAAGCACAAGATGATGTGTCGTCTCCGGATGAGGCTGCAGCGGAGATTTCAGTTCCTGCCTGATATAGTGGATCTGCAGCGGGCCTGGAGTGATGCCAAAAGGCGCTCACCCAGGCTCCTGCTAAAGGCTGTGGAGCAAATCTCCGGTAAGTAAAAATATACATTACATGTGACCAGATAGGTTACAATTTTTTGGGTAGGTGGACATGTGTTTAGCTATGCAACAACACTAATACCAACACCCCCCCCCCCCCTCCCTCTCGCTCCTACCTTTCCTACCTCCATCAAGTGTCTCTTCACAACCTTTAATACTACTATGTACATTCGTATTTTTTATGTTTCTTTTTTTTCTTCTGCTTCTAGCCAAAGCGGACGGACGGCACCCTCTTGTGCTTTTGGTGAAGAAGGGGAGGAGGAGGACGGCCACACTCCAATATGCATTCAGAGGCAGCGAGCCATTTGAGCAGCTGAAAATTGTGGATCGTAAGTAGAAAATAAAAATGTTAGAAATTTCTAATCTCTAATCACATTTTACAGAGCCCCCTTTACATCGGAGTCTCCAGACTTACTACACTGTAAGAGGGAAGTGTGAAGACTCTGATATAAGGAGAGTTTGGGAACCATTATTTGAGGGGGGAAGCTGGGGACTCTGGTGTAAAAGGGAACTCTGTGTTCCCCAAAGCTCCCCCATACATCTGAGCTTACAGAGACCCTCTTACACTTCCCTTCCTCAGTCCACCACAGTCAAGGGCACAACAAGTCCCACTGCAGAAGGCTACCTGCTTGGACTTGTAATCCTCTCTGTAGGGGAATGAGGAAATACTGCCTGCTATGCTAAGACTTGTAGTGCCCTCTGTTAGGGACTAAGGATTCCTCAGTCCTCAACATTCTAGGGCACTATAAGTCTCAGCATAGTGGGCTGTCATACCTCAGTCCCTCACAGCTCGGGTCAAAAACAACACAGTTAAACATCTAAAGGACAACTCCAAACAAAACTACCAATAATGGACAGAGTCCATATGCTCTATAATGTCAAAGACCCGCTACCACTCACCTTCCACCTCTGGTGCTGTCATTGTGTAGGGCAAAGGGCTCCATCTACACCATGTTTGGCTTTCAGGTCAGATAGGCAGGACTTGCTCAGCTCCACTCTCTTCCTTGGCAATTGACTCTGGCGTCATTGTGGATCTTTCCTCCTCTAGAAAACACCCAGGGGCCCTCTCCTTGTCCCCCAGCCACCCAGGGCCTTCTTCTCCTCCTCCTCCACCAACCATTTTCAGACTCTTCCAACTTCCCTTGGGCAACTCAACCCCTTTGCATAGTGGACACAACAAATCTATGACCAGCCTGCAAAATATCAAGTCTGGGCCTGGTTACCTGTATGTTCCGGGTCCAGGGCGGAGCTCTCCTCCCAGAGCAACAAATGATGATAGCAGAGTGAGTTGACCGGCCAGTCACTTCCTACTGGTGCAGGTACACACCTACCGATTCCTCCACATCTTAGGATAACATGATCAGACGGCCAATCCCCAGGCAGAGAAGGAGGAGTAAGTGTCAGCGGACAACAGACACCTGGCAGACGCAGTGAAGGGACTGCAGCACACTGCTGCAACTTTTTGATCCGAGGATTGAAAGCAATCTTTTACTTGGGAGATTTCCCTGACTGCGCCCTTCGAAATGTTGGTGCTCCGCCACTGGCCGCAAGGCCCCTGTAGGTGCGAGGCCTTAGGCGCCCGCTTAATTTGCATGGTGCCCTCCTGTTTTAAAACATGGTCAATGCATCTCATTGGTGTAAGTGCACTTCTATGTTCTGAATTGTAGGGGCATTGAGTATGGTGCTAGCATGATGAGAGGTTACTGCCTATTTGTGTCCATAAATAATATATAATGTTTTTCTTTTATTTTAGAAACCAGTGATCAGGATGTGGAGGCTCAGCCTTCTCAGGCCCCCTGTAAGTAATGTGGATGTGCTGGTGTGTTGTGTATTAGGTCGAACTTGGAGGAATGATTGTTTGTTTTGTTTTCTTTTGTGGTTGATGTAACTTCAGCAAGAGAGGAGCCTCAGGCAGGGCCAAGTCGCCTGGATCCGGGCCAGGAACACATTGTTGCCCAAGAAGAGGCCAATTCGTCTGAACCGGATGAGGACCTGGGCTCTCCTCAAATGGGAAGTAAGTATTCTACATGTGTTTGTGTGTTCAATGTGTCCTGGGAAATCTAAGGGCTGTAATATCTATATTTTGCCATTGGGGTTATGTAGCAGCTGACATTGAGGATGTTAGTTGTGGAGGACTGGGGAAGAGGGGCTGCTGCTTACCCAGTCCAAAGTAACTACTACCTTCAATGTTTCCCAACTACTTTCTGTGTGCCTTTATCAAATAGCTTTGGTTAAAGGATTGTATTTGTGTCTTTGTGTTTCTAGGAGATACGACGCCATCCCCCCATGAAGGGACACCATCCCCCCATGTAGGGTCTCCCCCATCCTCCCCCACTCCAGGCTCCCCTGAACTAGTCTGTAAGTACCTAAAATTAGATTCTCACATGAATTGTGTGTGCTAGGATGATGTGTATCTAGGATAATCTAAGTTGGAGTCTAAGCAAGTGTAGTTTTGCTATATGTGACAGGAAGGTTGGTCATGAAACACTCTTGCTTAACCTTCATGTTTGCAAGGTGGTTTTGGGGAGCTTTACAGGACATGTTATCTTTTGTAAGTTATCTCAAGCCACCCTATTCTAAATTGGTGTTAGTTTCTCTACATTGGAAATGGTGTGCTTTGTACTTGTAAATTTTTTGTGGACATTGTAATTTAATCATGTCCTGATTTAGTCAACACTGAAAATGTGTGTTTGTCAATCTTTCATAAATACTCTTCCTCGGTAATGTACCACATTCCAGTTCACAATTTGTGTTCTTTTTGTGCAGTTTCTCCCGAGCCAGCCACGCCATCAACTTCGGGGGCCCAAAAAAAAACTGATGATGGTAAGTTGTGTGCTTTTCCAGTAATGTGTCTACTTAGTAAGTGGAGAAATGCTAACTGTGTATGTCCCCGCTCAGGCTTCAAGTTCCTCTAAAGGCAGCAGGTTCTTTATGTGAATGCATTCTATGCATTCGTATTCCAAGTGATAGGTGTGCATATTCCCCCTCAGACTTACTGGGACCATTTTTTACTGTCCACATTTTTGCACTAATACTTGTCTGGAACAGACTCCCCCTCCTCCTTAACTGAGGTGACAGCATGCCAATATTGCCTCCTGATGCTGTCACTCCTAATCATTGAGACCATCGGAAGGGAGGGGGGCAAGGCTGGCTCACAGTTAGGTGCCTGAACAGGCACAGGGTGCTTGGCTTCATCTCATGTGCCTCCATAGCAAGCTGCCTGCTGTGGGGTCAACCAACAGGAGGGAGGTGCCTAGAGGTGTGTACAGGGGCCATGTAAAAAGGAGGATTGTTATTTATCTTGTCCCCAAAAACCTAGAGAGTGTAAGTCTAACCTGATTAGTTTTCCACAGCCCTCCCAAAATATGTTTCCAACACTTAGAACAGGCAGGGCTGAGGCACCAAAAACATCCGAAAAACACAATCAGCACAAAAGCAGGGAGTACGTATCCTTAACGCTACAAGCTTCACCCAGTAGAATGACGCTTGCACTGTACAAATCTGCATCACCACCATATCAAAGTCTAAATAAAACTTTCAGGGAAATGTGGAGGGGTAATGAGTGGGTGTTAGAGCGTTTTCATGACTGCCTAACCTACAGTTAGCGTGAGTCCATTTGTTGATAAACTTTTTCTTCTCTCTTAACACAGCTGGGATGGCGGAAAGGAGATCAGGGGAGCAGACACATCTGCTCCGTCCACAACTGGCCCTCCGAATTCCAAAGGGTAAGTCTCTACTATGTGTCAGGTTCAATCTATAGACAGTAAGAGGGAGAGAGAACGCTACACAAACTCCAATGGTGATAGAGATAAATGTGTGCACATGTATCGTGTTGACCAATTGAACCCAAAACACCTTACATTCTTCTAAATGATTGCTTGTGTTGACATGAAGAAAAGCCTTTTACTTAGCTTTGGTGGAACTGCTACTAACATTCCAAGCCATCTTATGTAACCTTTTGAACAATTTGCTGTGAAAGTTTGAGTTTAAGGTTTACACCAGCAATTTAGCATATTTGCTTCAGAGTGTTGATAAAAGCCAACCAATAGACTCCTAAGCATATTTGTTGAGGCACATTAATTACAATCGTTGTTTGGATCATTTTGCATAAAACTAATTGTCATGTCTTTTTCTACCCAGGACACACGCACCTCACCTATGAGGTCCTTTTGGAATACGTAACATGGTGCATAGACCGAATCTTAGTTTTGGAAGAAACTTATGGGGCCGATCCAGCCCCTCAGGAGCCATTTGTCAGGAATGTGTCACCCTTAAAAAGATTATAGTTTTTATTTTTTAATTTGTTTGGTTAATTTTACAATGTTTTTTAACTGTCACATTTCGACATTCTAAAAAAAAATATAACAAAAAAATTTAAAAATTCAAAACCCTTTTTTTTGGGACCAAAAAAAATAAAAAAATAAAAAAACCCTCGTTTTTGGGAAACAAAAAAATTAAAAAATTAAAAACCCTTTTTTTTGGGACCAAAAAAAAAAACATTAAAAAAACCCTCGTTTTTGGGAAACAAAAAAAATATAAAAATTTAAAAAAAACCCTTTTTTTGGGCACCAAAAAAAAATAAAAAAACAAAAAAAGCCTTGTTTTTGGCAACCCAAAAAAATATAAAAATTTAAAAAAAACCCTTTTTTTGGGACCCAAAAAAAAATAAAAAAACAAAAAAAGCCTTGTTTTTGGCAACCCAAAAAAATATAAAAATTTAAAAAAAACCCTTTTTTTGGGCACCAAAAAAAAAATAAAAAAACAAAAAAAGCCTTGTTTTTGGCAACCCAAAAAAATATAAAAATTTAAAAAAAACCCTTTTTTTGGGACCCAAAAAAAAAATAAAAAAACAAAAAAAGCCTTGTTTTTGGCAACCAAAAAAAATATAAAAATTTAAAAAAAACCCTTTTTTTGGGACCCAAAAAAAAATAAAACAAAAAAAGCCTTGTTTTTGGCAACCAAAAAAAAAAAATGTTTACAAAAAAGCCTTGTTGTTTTTATGGCAACCGACAAAACCACAAATGTTTACAAAAAAGCCTTGTTGTTTTTATGGCAAATGACAAAACCAAAAATGTTTACAAAAAAGCCTTGTTGTTTTTATGGCAACCGACAAAACCAAAAATGTTTACAAAAAAGCCTTGTTGTTTTTGGTAACAAACTAAACCAAAAATGTTTACAAAAAAGCCTTGTTGTTTTTGGTAACAAACTAAACCAAAAATGTTTACAAAAAAGCCTTGTTGTTTTTGGTAGCAAACTAAACCAAAAATGTTTACAAAAAAGCCTTGTTGTTTTTATGGCAACCGACAAAACCACAAATGTTTACAAAAAAGCCTTGTTGTTTTTATGGCAACCGACAAAACCACAAATGTTTACAAAAAAGCCTTGTTGTTTTTATGGCAAACGACAAAACCAAAAATGTTTACAAAAAAGCCTTGTTGTTTTTATGGCAACCGACAAAACCAAAAATGTTTACAAAAAAGCCTTGTTGTTTTTATGGCAACCGACAAAACCAAAAATGTTTACAAAAAAGCCTTGTTGTTTTTATGGCAACCGACAAAACCACAAATGTTTACAAAAAAGCCTTGTTGTTTTTATGGCAACCGACAAAACCACAAATGTTTACAAAAAAGCCTTGTTGTTTTTATGGCAACCGACAAAACCACAAATGTTTACAAAAAAGCCTTGTTGTTTTTGGTAACAAACTAAACCACAAATGTTTACAAAAAAGCCTTGTTGTTTTTATGGCAACCGACAAAACCACAAATGTTTACAAAAAAGCCTTGTTGTTTTTATGGCAACCGACAAAACCACAAATGTTTACAAAAAAGCCTTGTTGTTTTTATGGCAAACGACAAAACCAAAAATGTTTACAAAAAAGCCTTGTTGTTTTTATGGCAACCGACAAAACCAAAAATGTTTACAAAAAAGCCTTGTTGTTTTTGGTAACAAACTAAACCAAAAATGTTTACAAAAAAGCCTTGTTGTTTTTGGTAACAAACTAAACCAAAAATGTTTACAAAAAAGCCTTGTTGTTTTTGGTAACAAACTAAACCAAAAATGTTTACAAAAAAGCCTTGTTGTTTTTATGGCAACCGACAAAACCACAAATGTTTACAAAAAAGCCTTGTTGTTTTTATGGCAACCGACAAAACCACAAATGTTTACAAAAAAGCCTTGTTGTTTTTATGGCAAACGACAAAACCAAAAATGTTTACAAAAAAGCCTTGTTGTTTTTATGGCAACCGACAAAACCAAAAATGTTTACAAAAAAGCCTTGTTGTTTTTGGTAACAAACTAAACCAAAAATGTTTACAAAAAAGCCTTGTTGTTTTTGGTAACAAACTAAACCAAAAATGTTTACAAAAAAGCCTTGTTGTTTTTGGTAACAAACTAAACCAAAAATGTTTACAAAAAAGCCTTGTTGTTTTTGGTAACAAACTAAACCAAAAATGTTTACAAAAAAGCCTTGTTGTTTTTGGTAACAAACTAAACCAAAAATGTTTACAAAAAAGACTTGTTTTAGTGAAAACCTCAAAAAAAATTATAAAACACATAAAATATGTTTATCTAAATAAAATTAAAGTATGTTGCTCTTTGCAACACAAATGTTACATTGGCAATTTAGTTCATTCTATTATATATTGTAATATATTTTTTGTACGCTACAGTTGGTAGACACCCACATGTGTTATTAAAACATTTATTTTATTACCCAAGTTTTCTTTTTGGTGTACACATCGAATGTCTTTTGTGTTGTATTTGTTTAGTCGAGTGGTGTGGTCTGTAATTGTTAGTATGTTGGCTTTGGTTTATGTTAGCCTTGAGACTTGTTTTGAAGCTACATTTGAAGGGAGACCTTTTCTTGGGTCGTTATGTGAACATTGAGTTATCTAAATTTACATGAAATCATATGTTTGGAGATCGAGAAGCACGTGTGTATAAATGCCTACATTAACCAGGGCCATTACTTGGCCACCAACACTCCTAAAAAACCAAAGAGCAAACACAAACTAATCATTTTGCATAAAATTTTATTTCATCCCCAAAAAAAGCACTATAATAAATCATATTGTGCCACCCTCAAATTAAAAAAAAAAAATGGCCCCACAAATTGGCCAATGTAACAATCATTAACAAAACTAAACCAAAAAAAAAAAATAAAAAGAAATTAAGTTGGTGGTGGTGGTGGTGACTGAAGCAGTGTGGTGAGCAATGGAAAGGTTCCTGCCATCAAATGGTGGGCCAATAGTCCCATCTGCTCTGGGGTTAGCCTTAGAGTTCTGGTAAAGTGGCCCATTAGGATCAGATCTTGTGTCTGAGGCTGCTGCTGATGCAGGGTGTTGAACCCTGGAAATGTCCCAGACTGAAGATCTTGTGCCAATAGTCCCATCTGCTCTGTGCTCAGCCTAAGAATTTGGGTAACGTGTGCCATTACCATGAGATGGGATCGTTGCTGCTCCAAGGCTATTTGATGCTGCTGGTGGTGCAAGGGTTGTGAAGATGTGTGGGGAGTGGTGGTTGATTGGTTGTTGTGGTCCACGGTGCGGGGGCAAACGACATGTCGCATTGGTGACAAAAAAGAAGAACGGCCTGGGGAGGAGTGAAGTGATAAAGGTGTGGAGGGAATGTAGTCAGGTGGAAGGGGTACTGTGGAACCAGTGCGCATTGAGGTTGTGCAGGAGGATTGCTCATTGAGGGGTGTGGGAGTCCGAACGGAGTGTGAAGTGCTAGGAGTGGCTACAGGAGGAATTGTCCCATCCCCAGCTGCCTGACAAGTGGCCAACACTGGCATTACCCTCCCACTACCACAACCTGCAGTGGCAGGTGAGTGAGATGTTTGGGAGGGCTCTGCCAATGGGGCATCTTCAGATCCAAACAGGCATTGGCGTGTGGCCAGCACCTGAGTGTCAACACTTTGCCGATCCCGTTGATGCTGGTCTGCTAAACTTACCAAGCTGTTACGCATATCCTGTTGAACCTGTAACATATCCTGGTGAACCTGTACCATTGTTGCTACAGATTCCTGTATGAGCCCGAGCAGACGTACTGCCTCAGTAGATTGCTGAGTACGCCTCCTTAACTCATTTTGGACCTGATACTCATCAAGCAGCCTCTCGGCTACATCCAGCATAGATGGACGAAGTTGGGTAGGTGACAATCCCTCTGCATCTAAGGCTACCTGAAAGCAGAAGAAATAGACCAAATCATTATCAAACATCATGACTAAATATTTCAGATTAGTTTGACAACTTAACACCCCAAGCAGAACGTTGAAAAGTTTGATGTGCTTCTAATGAGTACTTGTTCATTGTAAGATTATCCAAGCTAGCAACACTTCTGATAATGGGTACATATTATATTGGTAGGACTAATATGACAAAGGCAAAAAAGATTCAACATGAAGGTGTTCCCAATTAACCCTGGTGTGGTAGGTTGTTTATGCTTTTGGTAAATCTGTTACTACACCAATGACTTTATACATCTACGTATGTTGTCTAAAATCTTGCCATCAATCGGCTAGAGGACAACCCAACCAAACGATACCCATGAATTTGGACCTGGAAAATCAAAGACGGGCCGGACTTTAAAGATCCTGGATGTTTTTGGAACATTAGTGGCACACCAAATTATAACATAATTCCCTGATGTTCAAGATAGAACTCTTGTTGTGCTGGTGCATCGTCAGAATGTCATAGCACTAATTTAACACACACAATGTAAGCCACATCTAGTCCAAAATCAATGCTACCATTGAAATGTTACATGTGCACCTTGTTCCCTTATATCACATACCACAGCACTGGATGCAGAATCGTCGCCAGCTCCTGATCCAACTCCAGCTGCAACGTCAAGAGGGGCCTGATGTTCTTTTAAAAACAAAAAAAAAAAAACATGTTTAGTACATAACCTTAGTCAGTAATGATTATGGCCAGATTGCCCTCCTAGCTTCATGAATGAAGCATTGAGGCCAAACATTCAAAAGTGCTTTCCTGGGCTCATAGGACACTTGCTAAACCCTCCCAAAGGTTAAGAAGGCTTGGTCTGCCTACTAATGACGGCACCCATTAATGCTGTCAACTGTGTTTTGCAGGGTAAACATCTAAAAGGCAACACTCTTTCATAAGAAAAAACATGTGTGTTAATGGGGTTAATAAGATTCCAAAAAACATTATTTGACTAGACATACCAACACCTTCCTCCAGGCCTAGCTGCACTGGGTGTGTTCCCTGCTGCAGATCTTCTGTAAAGGACATAGCAATATGAGCTATCTTGGAAAAAAAAAAACATCTACATTGTTTGGCACAGTATGATATTGGACCTACCAGGAGGAGGGTCAGCACTGATGTCAACACCTGTGAGTCCGTCTGGTTCGCCAAGCTGCATGGGCTGTGGAGGGGCTGAGATCCGTGCTACAGATGAACAAATTGCAGGTTGGGGAAAACAAAAAAAGGACAATTGGAAGGGCAAGTATCAAATTCTATTAATGTCACACATAGGATAGTAGTTAATCTTTTCCAAACAACTCACACAATTGACATCCAAGATAATATCCTACCTCGGTGCAAAGCATCCGAATCTAAGTCCTCTCTGGTAAAGATGGTATCAGGTCCTATGATGTTCAAGAAAGGTAATTGATAATCCCAGAGAGAACTTCGTGCACGTTCATCCAGCCGACCTTGTCGGTCATAAAGACCCTCCGCAGCCCATGCAATTAGCTTCTTCCGAACGGACCCACAGATGTCGTTGACCTTCTTCCGCACACTGTCACGGTGGCGAGGTGCTTCACCCAGTGCATTTACAGCATCCCGGATTTCATCCCACAATCTGTTCTTCTCTGTTACTGAGTAAGACGCGGCCCTGGTCCCATGTATCGCCTGATATCTGGCCATATAGGCGTGGACCAGGGCACAGCACTGATTGTGGTTGAAACGGGGAAGCCGGGATAATGTGGACAAGCTGACTCTGGTGGACGGACCCGCTCCAGGACTACTGTCAGAAGAGCCAGCTTGTCCACTTGGTGTGTTACCACCTCCCCCGGCTTCCTCCTCCGGGATGGGGATGGTGGACTCCCTCATGGATACAGCTGGAGCCTCCCTCACACCAGAGCCAGACGATCTGCCCACCCTGCCCCCCCTGCCCCCCCTGCCCCCCCTGGCCACCCTGGCCACCCTGGCCACCCTGGCCACCCTGCCCCTTCTCATCCTTCCAGTGGGTGGGGCCATGGGAGCACGAGGTGGGCAGAGAATCTGGCTGTCCAGCAGCAGCAAAGAGCCCCAAACTCCTAAATCTGAAATGACAAAAGAGAAAACAGAAAAAACAGGATTTGCAGATTGCTCTTCATATACAGTATAATTAGTGAACAGTTACAGAACACACTTACCTAATGGCACAAACAGACTTGGTGGTGGTGGTGGTGGTAGTAGTGGGCAAAGAGCAGAAGAGGCTGCAAAGAAAAGGAAAAAAAAAACACATAAGAAATCGCATATGGGTACAAATCACACGAGGCCCTCCAAACACTTACCTAATGGCACAAACACGGTGGTGGTGGTGGTGGCAAAAAAAGCAGAAGAGGTTGCAAAGAAATGGAACAAAAAAACACATAAGAAAACGCATATGGGTACAAATCACACAAGGCCCTCCAAACACTTACCTAATGGCACAAACACAGTGGTGGTGGTGGTGGTGGTGGCAAAGAGCAGAAGAGGCTGCAAAGAAATGGAAAAAAAAAACACATAAGAAATCGCATATGGGTACAAATCACACGAGGCCCTCCAAACACTTACCTAATGGCACAAACACGGTGGTGGTGGTGGTGGCAAAAAAAGCAGAAGAGGTTGCAAAGAAATGGAACAAAAAAACACATAAGAAAACGCATATGGGTACAAATCACACAAGGCCCTCCAAACACTTACCTAATGGCACAAACACAGTGGTGGTGGTGGCAAAGAGCAGAAGAGGCTGCAAAGAAATGGAAAAAAAAAACACATAAGAAATCGCATATGGGTACAAATCACACGAGGCCCTCCAAACACTTACCTAATGGCACAAACACGGTGGTGGTGGTGGTGGCAAAAAAAGCAGAAGAGGTTGCAAAGAAATGGAACAAAAAAACACATAAGAAAACGCATATGGGTACAAATCACACAAGGCCCTCCAAACACTTACCTAATGGCACAAACACAGTGGTGGTGGTGGTGGTGGTGGTGGTGGCAAAGAGCAGAAGAGGCTGCAAAGAAATGGAAAAAAAAAACACATAAGAAATCGCATATGGGTACAAATCACACGAGGCCCTCCAAACACTTACCTAATGGCACAAACACGGTGGTGGTGGTGGTGGCAAAAAAAGCAGAAGAGGTTGCAAAGAAATGGAACAAAAAAACACATAAGAAAACGCATATGGGTACAAATCACACAAGGCCCTCCAAACACTTACCTAATGGCACAAACACAGTGGTGGTGGTGGTGGTGGTGGTGGTGGCAAAGAGCAGAAGAGGCTGCAAAGAAATGGAAAAAAAAAACACATAAGAAAACGCATATGGGTACAAATCACACAAGGCCCTCCAAACACTTACCTAATGGCACAAACAGACTTGGTGGAGGGGGGGTGGTGTAATCCTTTATAGGCAAAAGGAGGCTGCAAACATTAAACATACATGAGAAATCGCATGACCTACATACGTGCACATAATAAATTACAGTTATCAGGAAAGCAAAAATGGTGTCTTTGGAAGCTGGGAAGGTAAGGGGGCAGGTTTAGATGCCAAATCTAGACTGCACACCTTTAACAAACATGAGAAAACACATGTCCAAACCACATGCACATGGGGCCAACTGCCAATGATTAAAAGACACTTGAGGGGTTCCCAAGCTATTGTGGGTTGGAGGGGATTCACCATAGACAACTTAAGCACACCCAAGATAAGTACAAATTCTCTCCTTCCTTTTTTTTGGGAGAGAGAGATACAATTGTCTTACCTCCAGATAATGTAGGTTGTGGGTCACAGGGTCTTGCTAGCACATAAGAAACATCGATCTATAACATCCAGCAGCCATATTGGCCATGTGCTCCTTTTATAGCTGGCTCACAGGTGTGATAATTAGCGGCCGTTTCTATATATATCTGCGCATTCGCGAATTTGCGCGTTCAAAATGGAGGACGATATCCCAGACGCATTAGATGGTGCAATGCTGGCATTTATCGGTGCCTTGTTTGAGGAGGCCCTGGCACAGGAGGCAGCAGAAGGTGGGGAAGCTGCAGCAGCAGCAGCAGCACCTCCAGCAGCAGCACCTCCAGTCCGTGTGCCCTTACCTCGCCAGCCACGCATTTTTGCTCCAAGGATCTATTTGGACAAGCTGCGGGATTCTGATGTCAGGAGGAAGTTCCGGCTCGAGCGAGGAACTATTCTACACCTCTACCAGCTCATAGCAGAGAAAATTGACCCGGACACACAGCGCGGCCATGCGGTGCCCGGCATGGCCAGATTGCTGGCCACTTTGTATATTTTAGGGCGTGGCAGCTTCCAAGCCACTTCGGGAAGTATCATGGGCATTAGCCAGCCCACAGTTTCAAGGGTGTTCATGTTGGTCATTAATGCCATAGTGGATATAGTGCCCAATTTTATCCACTGGCCACAGAATGAAAATGAGTGGAATGAAGTCAAGTTGGGTTTCTACCGGCGGGCACACATGCCGCAAATCCTAGGGGCAATCGATGGCACCCACATAGCCATTAGGCCCCCAAGGAGCCACGAAAGTGAATACCGGAACCGCAAGCAGTACCACTCCGTGAACGTCCAATTAGTGTGTGATGCCAAACAGCGCATCATGAGTGTCAACACTGGTCACCCAGGGTCGTGCCATGATTCCAGTATGTTAAGAACAAGTACTCTGTACGAGGTGTTTGAAAGTGGACAAATGCCCGAAGGGTGGCTTATTGGTAAAGTATTTTGTCTTAACAACATAAACTGTAAGATTACATAGACATAGGAATAAGCTACATCGGTGTACACCCTGATTTAAGCAAAGCCTACCTAAAATGGATGTGTTAGGAGTTGTCAGGCTGTTCACACACAACCAGATCAGCAGCTTAGCAGCTCACAAAAGAAAGATTTGCAAAGTTGTCTTTGAGTCCAATGAAGGTGGTTAACCAATGTGTAAATTGTGTCCTCTAGCCACCCAAAGAAAACCTACAAATGATTCCAATGGTATTGCCATATCCCCAAAGTACTTTGCATAAGTGAGTCAATATTGGTTTCCTCACTCTAGTTGCAGATATATTCCAGAAGTAAGACCTAGGCTAATGTAATAGGAACAAAATAGGGGCCAAGTTGGAACTTGCAAGAGAAACCCACCACTTTGTGTGTCCTTTTTCCCATTTGTATTAGTGATTTAGGCAGTTAGACAGAGTTGAGATGTTTCATATGATTTTTTGCAAACAGACGAGCAGGTTGTTTAGTAAAATGCCTAATTGTCTCCCATTTTGAGGAGTCATCTAAAGTCACATGATATGAATAACTAATGTATATTTTTCTTATTTTTCAGGGGATGCTGGTTACCCGCAGCTGACGTGGCTGATGGCTCCAATCAGGTACCCCCAGGGCCCAGCAGAGAGGAATTACAACAGGGCCTTGCGGAGAAGCCGGAGTATCATTGAGTTGACCATAGGTCTTCTCAAGTCCCGGTTTCTCTGCTTGGCCCGGCCTGGGGGTGAACTCCTGTACTCTCCTACAAAGGCTTCCAAGATCATCCTGGCGTGCTGCGTGTTGCACAACATGTGCGTTGCCCGGGATGATTCTTGGGAGCTGACGGAGGAGAGGGAGCCAGAGGTCCGTCAGCCGGCGGCCCCCAGGCGGCGGAGCACCGCTGCCGGTATGGCCACCCGGAATACCCTGGTTGCTAGCCACTTTACATGTAAGTACTGTAACCGGTCAAGATAGGGCATGTGTATTAATTAGCTAGTTAGCAGAGGTGCCACTCACAGGGAGACAGAGGGTGATTATCATCTGCCAATGACACTTGCCATTGTAGATAAAGTGTAGTCAACATTGGTAAAATTGTGTTACTTGAGCAAAAACATGCACCTCTAACCATAAACATGTTGGTATTGTGAATAGTGTAAAGGGCTGAGAAGAGCTGGCAGGTGTTTATTTGTGTCTATGCCACCTGTGTAGTTATTGATAACATGAACGGCTGCTTGGTATCTTATGGTGTTGTAATTTTCCAGAACATCAACATCTTGGAATCATGGCACGTACCATGGGAAGCCTGTGGTGATGGGCTGTCTGGCGTCACAGGTGTGTATTCAAATGTTTACATTAATGATTTCTGGTTTGTGTAAGTTGGCATAAAATGTGTTATTTCACTCGTGATGTCGAAATTAAATGAAGTTCAGAATGAAGCAAACAGGCATTAAGATGTGATTTTCATTATGAAATGTCTTATCCTTTGTTTTATTTTTCCAGGAGTGGTACTGCTTGCGGGTGTAGGTGGTAGAAACCCACCTTGATGGACTCCACTCATTTTCTTTTGTGGTCAGTGGATATTTGGTAAGGCACATGGCCAATGACCAACATGAACACCCTGGAACTTCGAAAGTGGCTTGGAAGCTGCCCAGCAACCTTGCCATGCCTGTCCCCTATGAGCTGGTAGAGGTGCAGAATGGATTCTGAACTCTGCCGGAAGTTGTGGAAGACATCAGAATCCCGTAGCCATGGAGCAAAGATCGTGGTCTGGCGCTGTAAAGGCACACGGACTGGAGAGTGACAATATTCTTTTGCTGCATCCCTCCTTCTGCTGTCATTCTCAAATAAATAAATACATTAGAATTGAACATGTGTTTTTTTGTTTTGTGTGGGTGCCTACAGACAAAAGGGCCATCCACACTGTAAGATTTAGAGAAGACTTTATCCTTCCGATTGACATTTTCTATGTAGTGCAAGGGCCTGCCTGATTGCATCCAAATTGAAAGTGTTGAGGTTTGAGCTTATATTATATGGTTTGGTTAAGTCTACAGGAAAAAGTCTAGACAAATTGTTAGTGTATGGCCCATTAAGCTGCCAAGGCCGGAGTTTTGCACTTTGCATGCTGCTTGTACTGGTGATGTGAGGGGTTGTAATGTAGAGTAGGGATGTGACAGTGTTGTGTTGAGGTGTGAGGCAAATGTAGTGTTGGACTATGAGGGTCTGTGTTGTTGAAATATGGAGAGAGTCCAATATCAGACACCTATGTTTATTGGTCAAGAAATTGTAAGAACCATGGTAAATATGTAAAGAATTGCATCTCGATAAAACTAGGACCACACTCATAAAATCAAAATTGTGTTGTTTCCATTGATGTGCTTGAAATTTGGGTAGGACACCCCCCTCCCCCCCCAAATTCAAGATAGTTTAAAAAAACTGTTTAAAAAAATGAGAGTGAAAAGAGATCCCAAGTGTAGTGATGTGATTTGAACCCATGACATTGTGAACTGCAGTGAAGTTGCAAAGCACTTAGCTATTGTGCAGAATAAAGCTGTATGGTGGAAAAAAAGGAGTGTGTTAAGGCTAAAAAGCACATATAGCTAAAGAACTAAACATTGTATGGAATGTGGGAAGAAGACCATGGTAAAATTGTGAGGTTTCATCTTGCCCTGAAGTAGGGTAGGGGTTTGGTCACTTGCCTTTGGTACTTTCCTTCATAAGATCGATTCGACACACAGACAAGATCAAAAAAACACTTAAAATGGTGTAAGCTTGCAAGCGCTTCTGAGTGTAACATTATTTAGCAATATATATGATGTAATCCGTTACATTTTAGCAATATAAACAAAAAAAGAAAATAAAAAAAGTAGGTGGAGATGGTAAGCCTCGAACCTACAGCAGAGGGAGATGAATTACAGACATGTGATGTGTGCACTAATCCACTACCCCACATCGCTATGTGAAACTGCTATAAGCACGAAGACATAAGTTTGCGAATTGGCGAAGCCGCGATCGTAAGTGAATCCCGCTGACGGCGGAATTCATTATTGCTGTTTTACTCGCCAATTCGCCGCAGCGCCAGTTAATTGATTTGAACGCGGCGAAACTGAAACACGTCATAGATGTTTGAAGCTGCAGTTTCTTTAAATCCGGCCCTAAATGACACTTTTTGGGGACCAGTGATATCAATACAATGATCAGTGATAAAAAAAAAAGATGCACTGTTACTGTATAAATGACACTGGCAGGGAAGGGGTTAACACTAGGGGTTATCGCGGGGTTAAGTGTGCTCCTAGGGAATGTTTTCTAACTGTGTGGGGGATGGATATGCTAGAGGAAAAGAGAGATCTGTGTTTCATCTTAGCTCTCTCTGTGACAGAACAGCCATCTGCCTTGTTTACATAGGCAGACAGCCATTCTGTCATTCTCCTGCATGATCGCAGGGGGCCGGCGGCCATCGCGGCTGCCAGACCCACTGATTGGCTTCCTCTTTGTCTAATCACAGCGGGAGTGGCACTCTGGCAGCACACGCATGTGCCCCCCAGAACCCCTGCACAAAATGACATACCTATACATTCTTTTGCCCAGCTGGACCGCCCTGCAGTATCCAAATTTTTCTTGGAATGGCACCAAACAACAGTTACTGCATCATCACCCTGCCCAATGCAGATTGGTGATTCAATATTGAATATCACTTTCATCTAGTCAACCACAGTCCATGATTGCTATTCTTTAGCCCACTGTAACCTTGTTTTTTTCTGTTTATATGTCAATTTTGGTTTTCGTTTTGCTTTTCTATATGTATATCCCATTTCCTTTAGGTGATGTCTTACAGTTCAGTCACAGACATTGACTCCAGTTTCTGACCATTTGTTCCTCATTTGTTTTGTTGTGCATTTTCTGTTTTCGAGGCATACTGCTTTAAGTTTTTTATCTTGACGCTTTGATGTCTTCCTTGGTCTACCAATACACTTCCCTTTAACAACCTTCACATTTGATTTGTACACAAAGCTGACTGGGAACAACCAACATCTTTTACAGCATTCCGTGATGATTCACTTTCTTGAAGAAGTTTTTGAATCCTCTCCTTTGTTTTAACTGACATCTCTCGTGTTGGAGCCATGATTCATGGTGCAACAGCTCCCCAAGGTGTGCAAGCACTCTTTTTTAACTGTAGACTAATTAGCAGATATAATCTGATGCAGATGTTTGTTGTAGAAATGCAAAGTACATCCCATAATATTTTCCTCAGAATTGAGTGATTCCATATTTTTTTCCTCTGCTTGAACTACAAAACAGTTGCAATTGACTACAGTTTTACTTCTTTTTTTATTTTTTTTTACATTTTTCTTTAAGCCAGAAGGTTGGAATGCTAAACGAAAATAGTTTTGAGGCATGTCTGTGATCAGTTTTTTTTTCCCTATGCAATTAAAAGAGTGGTGATTCCATACTTTTTGTCAGCGGTTGTATATCTACGATTCATCAAAAGCATTGTTAGTCTGCTTATGTTAGAATGTAATCATCCAGCATAGAACCTCTTGCTATGACAGACAGTATTGTTTCCTTGCAATGTGCAATTAAATCGTTCAAACATTTCTGTCTAAAAAAATTAGCAGCATTATTGGGAAATGAGGCAGTTCTGAAACTGCCCGTGGCAGAAGTGCAATCCAGATATTGACTGCAAAGCAATCTGATCTATGATAAATGAGAGCACATTTAGGGTAGGCTTCAGTGACTGATCAATTAGTCTTTTAGCAAAGGAACCAAACTCAATTTTTATCTTCATCAAAAATCCATGTTTGCTGCAACATCCCAGATTCATCCCTCTGTGCTGACATTTTAGAAAATCACATTTCTCTCTTTGAATATATATTTATTAGTATATCTGCCAAGGTTATTAAATTACACATTGCAACAAGTTGTAATAAGTGCATAGTGTAGTAACTCATCTCTATTTAGACTTCATCTTCTTTAGGTTTGAACAAGCAGAAGAGTAAAAGGTGAATGTTGTTTGCTATTTTTGCTTTATTACCCTTTCAAGATAGCTATTGTCTTGGTAGTATTTACCTTACATGAACAAAATCAGTTACAACTTTAGTTTCAAGTAATAGATGCAATCTAGAGGCAAGTGGAGCTTAATTTTCAGTTTTCCCAATTTCATTTTGTAGTTCATTTTGTAGTAGAAACATTTTTCCATAATTAACTTTTATGGGGTTGCAATATTTTTTTTATTCTTTATTTTGTTATATTTTAAATTTTCCAATGTTTCTTCTTTTTCAACCAAAAGGCAGGTCTAGAAAAATGTTCAGATGAAAATATCAAGTGCAGACTCCACCCTTGCTGAGTGTCTCAGTATCAGGAAGACAATATAATTAGTGAATATACTGTAAGAAGAATACATACTTTAGATATTGTGATCTGGGGAATACTACTGACGTGGTGTAGAATCTAAATTGAGTTCAGGCTCATATTGATAGGAACTGTATTTAAAATGGTTGTAAACTGCTGGATTTCTTTTTCTTTTTTTTTATTCCTTGCAAGGTAAAGGCATAGTGTGCTAGTATGCATACTAGCAAATTATGTTAAACTTACCTTAAAATGAAGCCCTTCCGCGCTGAGATCTCAGAGCTGCAGCAGGCTCCCATCTTCACCCGTCTTGCTTCTGGGTTCGTGGACTCTGGCTCTGTGACTGGCCAGAGCCGCAATGACGTCACAGGGTTTGGAAGGAATGGCATGACTGGCCATTCCTTCAGAGTACATGTGCCAGTGATGACACTGGCTGCATGCAATGTAAATATCACCTAAATGGTGCCCGTTTAGGAGATATTTACACTACCTAAAGGTAAGCCTTATTATATTGGCTATACAGGTTTCTACCTTGATACACCCTGTCTCACCAAACCCAGGCTCTGCACCTCGCTCCCCGCTTCCTTGGTTCTCTTACCCACAGTTCCATGCTGCATGGAACCATGCATGCTCTGACATCTCATTAGGAGCCCATATGACTCCTGTGCTGAGATAACTAATAACAAAAACAACCTGCACAACCCAAAAAAAAGACAGAAAGAAAAATGGCTGCCAGCTAGTGCTATAGGTGATGCTGTATCTCTTCGATTTTAGCATATAATTACCCAAAAATGTACAGCACTGCCTCCTTAATAATTCATTTTATGATACAATTATATTTTAATAAAACATAACATAGAAGTGTCCTCTAAATTCAAGAAATATAAACAACATCCACAATGCTCAATTAGAAATTATGAATAAACGTCCACATTATGAAAAAAACACTGTTTAAAAAAAAACCTTCTTTAAATGCAAATTAAATGATGATACTTTGAACATCAATTGCACAGTGCATACTCTTCACCCAGTGGATCCCCAAGCCACTCACCTCCAACCATCAACCCCATACAAACTTGAAGGTCAGAAGCGTATGTGTCCCCTTTAATGTAGGCTGACAAATATGCAAGATGTAAAAATGTAATTAAAAATAGGGATCATATGATTGAGAAACACTATGGTTTGACTTCTTTCCACTATGATTTGTATACAATCATCAGTGGGGGCCTAAGGTGTCAGTAACAACCAGGATTGAGAGCCAGAAGTCATATGAAAGGTTGACTCCTGGCTCCCAAAAGAGGAAGACATGTCATATTAACATATGCTCAGAATAAGGCAACATGTTGGGAAATGTTATTAAACAGATTACAGGTAGGAGGGCATTCATTTGTGACAAAGAGAATAGGTTATGTCTCTGTTTCACAATTGCCATTGTTCATTGCATTTCCAGGGTATGACCTTGGCCTTCCATAAAGAAGGCCAAGGTCATACCCTGGAAATGCAATAATATATATAAATACAGTGGTCCTTAACCCTTATGAACCTGTCTGTGACAAAAAATGAGCATGTGTCAACACCCATGCAAATACCAGGAGGAAATACTTCTTGCAGATTGTCAGATCTCTCCTGCAGGTAGCAGAACTGTTTTATCACACAATAGAGAAGAATGTAGCAGGTGAGCAATGGACATTTGCTTTAAAGCAGTATTAAACCTAAAAGCAACATTTATTATCAATTATCAGAGGACAGAGGGGTTGTTAGGCAGTATACAAGATCTGGCAAACCAGGAGGTTATCATTCCGGTCCCATCGGAACATCTCTACCAGGGATTTTACTCCCATGTGTTTGTTGTCCAGAAGCCTTCAGGCAGATTTTGCCTGATAATAAATCTCAGGAAACTAAACACATTTTTATGACACAAGAGCTTCCACATAGAAAGCATTTACAGTATGTGGAAACATCTGTTGAGGGATGTTTTCAGGGTCATGGTAGACTTAAGGGACGCTTACCTCCACATCCTGATCGCCCCAGAAAATCAGATCCTTTTAAGGTTTGCAGGCCTCACAAAACAGGGAATACAGCATTTGGTAGTTCCGAGCCCTCCCCTTTGACCTAGCAGCAAGCCCAAGGGTATTCACCAAAGTTCTGGCGGAGGTAGTGGCTCACCTCCATCTTCAAGGAATTGCCCTAATTCCATACTTAGACCATCTCCTAATTTACGGGTCTTTCAAGCAGCAGGTAAGAGCGGACCTGGAAAAGGTGATCCTTACCTTAGAAGGTGATCCTTCCCTCAAACCTTCTCAGTCAAAGATATTTCTAAGTTATCTGGTAGACTCTAGGGTTCAAAAACTTTTTCTGCCCGGACAGAAAGAACAAAGTAGTGGCATCAATTTCATCTTTACCAGAACCCGAGGAATGCTCACTCAGATACATCATGAGAGTTCTGTGACTGATGACCTCTTGCATCCCAGCGGTCCCCTGGGCACAACTTTATTCCATGGAACTGCAAGAGGGAGTCACTGAATGGGAGGGTTTCCATCCCAGGGGAAGTAAAGGCCTCTCTAAGTTGGTGGCTAGGCTAAGACATGTTGACGTCAGGTTCCTCCTGGTCCCAGTGGAACCCAGTCAAATTAACTACCAACACAAGTTCCTAGTGTTGGGGCGCCCATCTGGAGGAGCTAAGAGCTCAGGGAACCTGGACCCTGGCTCAAACTAAAAACCTCCTCCAATTACAGGGAGCTCCTGGCTGTAGGACAGGCACTGAGGACATTTGAGGGCAGGATTCAGTGACAAGAGGTCCAAGCCTTGTCAGACAACAGGACGACGGTCTGTTACTTAAATCGTCAAGGAGGGGACATAATCCCGGAGTCTCCTAAAGTTGTCCCTGCAAGTTCTGGGCTGGGCGGAAGAGATCTTCCCCTCCATATCGGCGGTCCATAAAAAAGGGTCCACCAATATAGAAGCAGCCTTTCTAAGTCAACGACCCATCCATCGGGGAATGGAAGTTGAACAATGAAGTCTTTCTTCAGATAAGTCGGCGCTTTAGGGTCTCGGAGATAGACCTTTTTGCATGAAGGAGGAACAGGAGGGTGGAGTTGTTGTTCTCTCTCACCCCAGAGAGTGGGATAACCTAGTGTATGCCTTTCCCCCTCTAGCGTTAATCCTGTGGGTCCTGCACAGGACCCGCTCATAATACAACCTGATTTTGGTGGCCCCTTGTTGGCCAAAAAGAGCCTGGTTTCCTTTTCTGAGGAAATGGGCAGTTTTCTTTCACAGTGGCTCCCGATTTGGCAGGATCTTCTGCTACAGGGGCTGGTTCTTCACCCTGACACAGTTCTTTTTCTTGATGGCCTGGTTCTTGAGGGGAAAATCCTCTGACATAGGATGTTTGGAAAAAGGCATTAAGACCCTCCTAGGTAGTAGGATGCCAATCACTAAATAAATTTACGCTGGAAAATCTTTTCACGCTGTGTCAGGATAGAAGGATTTCCCTCCCATCTGTACCAGTAGTGCTAGAGTTTTTCAGGCAGGAGTGGATCAGGGGTGGCCCTAAACACCCTGAGAGTCCAGGTAGTGGCTCTATCTATTTTTCTGGATCAGAGGCTCATGCTCGATCCTGGTCAACTGGGGAGTTTAACAGATTCCCACCCTGGGATCTGACACTATTAGAGGTGCTGATGCAAGCTCCTTTTGAACTAGCCTTCAAAATTTCAGTTACATTTTTATCCCTTAAGTTAGCTTTCCTACTGGCCATAAATACAGCAAGGAGGATAAGCTACCTACAGGCTCTGTCTATTAAGGAGCCCATTCATATGTTTGGAGTTTAGGGTGGTTCTGAGGCAAAACCCCCTGTATTTACCCAAGGTAGTCTCTCAATTCCATAGGTTGCAGGAAATCATTTTACCTTCCTTCTGTGAAAATCCTAGGAATGAATGAGAGGGAAAACATAATTTATTAGACATCAGAAGAAGTCTCCTGATGTACCTAGCGAGAGTTAAGGATTTCAGGAAATCAAACCAACTTTTAGTTTTATTTGGTGGCCTGAGAAAAGGAAAGCAGGCTTCTTGAGCAGCAGTGGCCAGGTGGATTAGACAGCCCATTGGTATAGCTTGAGCAGTTAGGGTCCCCAGTACCAGCTCATATTAAAGCCCATTCCACAAGATCACCTGCAGCCTTGTGGGCGGAAAAGGCCAGAGGCTCAATAGAGCAGATCTGTTGAACAGCCACATGGACGAAGTCCCAGTCTCAGGTAGGCTTTGATCTTCTTCTTTCTCATCTCAGGTGTGCCATCCTGGAAGGTGACTAGAGAAAATTACCAGTTACACTTACCTGTAAATGTGTTTTTAGGAAATCTTCCAGGATGGCAGGCCTACTTCCCACACTTTGGTGAGTTAAACTGGAAAAAATGTCCTTTGTACACCAGGATAACCTAATACTTTGGCAGAACTAAGCTGCAGGGGGAGGAGTAGAGGTTTAAACTTTGTTGTTCATTGGATTTCCTGCCAGGTGGAGCCAGTCATCTTTCAGGTGTGCCGTCCTGGAAGATTTCCTAGAAACACAGTTACTGGTAAGTGTAACTGGTAATTGTTATGCTCCTAAAAGCTGAAGCTTGGAAAATGCTTCTAGCCTAAAATAGTGTACATGGACACATAGGATAACACTGCAACCCCTGGCAAGAAGTATGGAATCCCCACTCTTGGAAAATGTTTATTAAATTGTTTAATTGTGTAGAAAAAAATGAATTAAAGACATGCTTCAAAACTATTTTTTTTAACATTCCAACCTTCTGGCTTTTCGAAACACTAAACAAGATAGAAAAAGAAGGAAAACTGTAGTCAATTGCAACTGTTTTTGCAGATCAAGCAGAAGAAAACAATTATGGAATTCAATTCTGAGAAAAATGTTATGGAATCATGAAAAAAAAAAAAAAAAAAAAACACTACAGTACACCACTAATACTTTGTTGCACCAACTCTGGCTTTCATAACAGCTTGAATTCTCTAAAGCATTGTTACCAGAAATATATGAGATTTCATTTACCTCAGACAATATTTGGGTTAAAAAATTAACTGTTCTTTGACTATGAATGAAAGCTTCAAAACAGCAATTATTTTATTAGTATATAGCCTGAAAGCCCCAAATGAATTTACAACAATCTATCTATAGTACATTCAACAAAATGGAAAATATTCAAAGTTTAACAGAACACATATATATAGCGCATAGGATTCAAATTATTATGATATGCAACACAAGACAGACAACACACATGTATACATTTAAGTGCCAGGAGGTGCCCTGATATTTACCAGCGGTTAAGATGATATGGGGTCCCCTTCTCAGATCAATGGCTCCTACTTCCTCTCTGCTCCCCTTGGAATAATATACCCCTCTATCTCATAGACTTGTATAGGGCTAGTCTGATTGGGTCAGCTATCCTGCCCTGTTCCTCCCTCTGGGCGTATCTCCTTCAGGATTGGACAAATTCCCCCTCCCCTAGCTTAGCATAATTCAGCCTCTTGCTAACCCCTCCTCTCTGTTGGAGGGAGAATTTATTCATACCTGTGGATTTGCTCTGAAATTGAAAATTAAGATATGCAGGATTCATCCTTGAGGCACATTGTCCAACCCTCAACAGATGGTTCATCTTCATTGCATATCTTAATGAGAGTTCTTTGATATGGAGACTGAAATAAGGGCGGATGTGACATGATCTATTCACCCAGTTGCCTTGGCCCCAGGAAGTCTGGCTCCCAGGAATTAAATTACAGGGCGATACTATTTGGCATATCATCAGGCTACCTCCTGGCTAGCAGACAGTTTGTCCCCCAAACAGACTTATCATTTTATGTGTTTAAATGTGAATAGCAGGCTGGCCTTTCAAATGGACTTGTTAAACTGGATTCATAGATTACTAAAGCTGGTCCGTCTGGTTTACACAAATTACACATCTACCATATATTCCAAGTATGAGTTTGCAATCAAAAATGTGTACATTTATTTACATTAATATTTACAATTACTGATGGAGTTTTATACATAAACTCCTCATCGGGCAACAGCATGGATTTAACCACTTTAGCTCTGCTCACATTGCTGCTACTGCAGCAATGTGGCTCGTTATCGTCCAGCGACGTAGTACTACGTCGCTGGACTCCTCCCCTTGTGGGAGGAGTGCGCGCGCCAACGGAGGCTCGCTCCCGCTGTGTTCAGTCACAGCGGGCACCGCTGCTCTTCCCCGATCGTCTGGGAATCGAGTCTGGAGATCCGCCCGCTCGTGTAAACAAAGCGGGCGGATCTCCTAAGTGACAGGCAGTGACAGATTGCAGGGTTCAGCATAGCTGAATATGCGATCTGTCCCTGTGTCACTCAGTCACCTCCCCCCACACATGTCAGTAAGCACCAGGCATACGTTAACCCCTCCCTCTCCAATAAAATTAACCCCTTCCCTGCCGGTGTCATTTTTACAGTAACAGTGCATATTTATAGCACTGATTACTGTAGTAATGTCACTGGTACTCCCAAAAGTGTCAAAAATGTCAGTCAAGGGTCCAATCTGTCCGCCGCAATGTCGCAGTCCCGCAAAAAAAACGCAGATCGCCGCCATTACTCGTTACAAAAAAAAACACCAAAAATGACAGAAATCTTTCCCTTAGTAAACGCAATAACTTTTGCGCAAACCAATCAAAATACACTTATTGTGATTTTTTTTCCCAAAAATATGTAGCAGAAAACAAATTGGCCAAAAATTTTAAAAAATTTTGATTTTTACATTTTTTTGGGGGGGAATTTCATATAAAATAACGTGAAAAATATTGTTATTTTTTTCAAAATTTATGCTCTTTTTTTGTTTAAAGCGCAAAAAGTAAAAATCGCACAGGTGATCAAATACCACCAAAAGAAAGCTCTGTTTGTGGGAAAAGGACGTAAATTTTGTTTGGGTACAGCATCGCACGACCGCGCAATTGTCAGTTAAAGTCGCACTGCCGAATCGCAAAAAGTAGCCTGGACGTAAGACAGCAAAATCCTCCGGTGGTAAAGTGGTTAACTATTGACAAACAGTATTCTTCCTCAATCCGGCTCCAACTTTCTCTTATTGTAGTTGCCAGATCAGCTTTGTAGGTTGGAGCCTTGTCATGTACCATTTTCTTTAAAGTGATTGTAAAGTCTTGTTTTTATTTTTGCTTAAAAATAACAAACATGTAATACTTACCTGCTCTGTGTAGCGATTTTGCACAGAGCAGTCCAGATCCTCCTCTTCGTGGGTCCTTTTTCCGCTCTCCTGGCCCCTCCCTCCTGATGAGTGCCCACACAGCAAGCAGCTTGCTATGGGTACCTGAGCCGAGCCACAGCTCCGTGTGTCCATTCAGACAGGGAGCCCTGGCTAGGCCCCGCCCCCTCTGTCTCCTAATTGGCTCACTGAGTTTGACAGACGCGGGAATTGTGCTCTGTCTCAGCCAATGAGAAGGAGAGTCCTTGGCAGCAGAGTCTCTTCTGTAACATCACTGGATAGAGATGGGCTCAGGTAAGTATTAGGGGGCTGAGGGGGGCTGCTGCACAAAGAAGGTTTTTTATCTTAATGCATAGAATGCATTAGGATAAAAAAAAAAAAACCTTTTGCCTTAACAATCACTTTAATTTCCGCCATAGATTTTTAATTGGATTGAGGTCCGGACTATTTGCAGGCATTGTCATTGACATTATATGTCTTTCTTGAAGGAAAGTTTTCACGGATTGGGCCTATGGCAAGATGCATTATCATCCTGAAAAATTATGTCATCATCACCAAACATCCTTTCAACTGATGAAATAAGAAAAGTGTCCAAAATCACAAAGTAAACTTGTACATTTATTTAAGATTTATTGACTGTCATTTCCCCCGTATCTTTACCTGACAAGCAACACCATATCATCAATGATTGCGGAAATTTGCATGTTTTTTTCAGGCATTTGCCTTCATACATTTCCTTGGAATGGCACCAAACAAAAGTTCCAGCATCATCATCCTGCCCAATGCAGACTGATGATTCATCACTGAATATCATCCAGTCATCCGAAGTATATGATTGCTTTTCTTTAGTCCACTATAACCTTGTTTTTGTCTGTTTTGGTGTTAATGATGGTTTTCGATTGGCTTTTCTGTTTGTAAATCCCATTTCCTTTAGGCAATGTCTTACAGTTCGGCCACACGACATTGACTCCAGTTTCTCACCATTTCTTCCTCATTGGTTTTGTTGTGCATTTTCTAGGTTGTGCATTTTCTAGTTTTCAAGGCATATTGCTTTAAGTTTTCTATCTTGACACTTTGATGTCTTCCTTGGTCTACCAGTAAGCTTCTCTTTAACAACCTTCCCATTTGACTTGTACTTGGTCCAGATTTTAGACACAGCTGACTGGAAACAACCAACATCTTTTGCAACATTCTGTGATGATTCACCTTCTTGCAGAAGTTTTATAATCCTTTCCTTTGTTTCAAATGGCCTCGCTCGTGTTGGAACCATGATTCATGTCAATCAGGTTGGTGCAACAGCTCCCCATGGTGTGCAAGCACTCTTTTTTAACCACTTGCCGACTGCTCACAGTAATCCTACTGTGGCAGTGTGGCTCCCCTGGGTCCAGTGATGTAGACCTACGTCACTGGACTCCTAGTGATTTTGGCGGCTGGCTCCCGCTGTGCTTAGACACAGCGGGAGTCGGCCGGAGGAGGAGAGGCGGCGGTTGCCGCCTCCCTTCCCCGATAGTCAGGGAAACTGTGAGAAGACCTGCCTGGTTATGTAAACAAAGCAGGCATATCTTCTCAGTGACAGACAGGAGGAGATCACAGGATTCAGCATAGCTGAACCTGTGATCTCTGTCTCTGTCACAGAGGCATAAATTTAACCCATTGACCACCCATAGGGTTAACCCCTTCCCTGCCAGTGTCATTATTACAGTAACAGTGCATATTTTTAGCACTGATTACTGTAGTAATGTCATTGGTCCCCCCAAAAGTGTCAAAAATGTCAATTAGGGAGTCCGATTTGTCCGCCGCAATATCGCAGTCCCAAAAAAAATCGCAGATTGCCACCATTAATAGTAAAAAAAAAAAAAAAACAATAAAAATTAGATAAATCTTTCCCGTTGATAGTAAACGCAATAACATTTGTGCAAACCAATCAAAATACGCTTATTGTGATTTTTTTTTACCAAAAATATGTAGCAGAAAAAAAAAGGCCTAAAATGTTAAAAAATTTTGATTTTTAATTTTTTTTGGGAATGTTATATAGCAGAATGTGAAAAAAATTTTTTTTTCTAAAAATTGTCACAATTTTTTTGTTTATAGCGCAAAAATTAAAAATCGCACAGGTGATCAAATACCACTAAAAGAAAGCTCTATTTGTGGGAAAAAAAAGGAACGTAAGTTTTGTTTGGGTACAGTGTCGCACGACTGCGCAATTATCCATTAAATTAACGTAGTGCCGAATCGCAAAATAGGGCCTGGTCAGAAAGCGGGTAAAATCTTCTGGGGCTGAAGTGGTTAACTGCTGCCTTATTATTATTATTATCATACAGGATTTATATAGCGCCAACAGTTTGCACAGCGCTTAACAAAATGAAGGCAGATATTACAGTTACAATACAATTTGGAACAAGAGGAATCAGAGGGCCCTGCTCGTTAGATACAATTGATACAAAATGTAATAGCTATGGGGGATGAGCTGATGGAGAAAGTGAAACAGTGTATTAGTTAGTTTGATAGGCTTCTTTAAAGAGAAGGGTTTTCAGGGATCGTCTAAAGATGGGTGGGCAGTCGGACAGATTGGGGTAGAGAGTTCCAAAAAATGAGAGAAGCTCTGGAGAAATGCTGGAGGCGAGCATGGGAAGAGGTGACAAGGGAGCTAGAGAGCAGGAGGTCTTGGGAGGACCGAAGGGAGCGGCTTGGTTGATATTTTGAGATCAGGTTAGTGATGTAGCTGGGGGCAGAGTTGTGGATGGCATTGTAAACTATTGTTAGCACTTTCAATTTTATTTTTTTGGGTGAGTGGAAGTCAATGAAGGGATTGGCAGAGAGGGGTGGAGGACACCGAACGGTTGGTAAGGTGGATTTGTCTTGCAGCAGCATTCATTATGGATTCAAGGGGGGGATAATCTATGTAAAGGTAATCCAATGAGGAGGGAGTTGCAGTAGCCGAGGCGAGAGATAACCAGGGCGTGAATTAAAAGCCTTATTAGCAGATGTAATCTGATACAGATGTTTGTCTTAGAATTGCAAAGTACTTTGATTCCATAATATATTTTGATTCCTTTGCTTGATCTGCAAAAACAGTTGCAATTGACTACAGTTTTATTTCTTTTTTATTTTTGTGTTTCTTCAAACCAGAAGGTTGGAATGTTAAATTAAAATAGTTTTGAGGCATGTCTGTGATTCATTTTTTCTTTTTTCTTTTTTACACAATTAAACAGATGAATGAACATTTTCCAAGATTGCTAATTCCATACTTTTTTGGCAGGGGTTGTATTTGCTTCTACGGGCAGAAAAAAAATGCTCAAAGCAAATGCTTGAAGCTGCTAGGATCTTAAAAATAAGCTCAATAATGAAGTCAATGGAGACCCGAAGTTTTGAGTACTAAAATGCCTCTAAAACAAACATGGAAAGGGCTAGAGAGCTGCAAATTGCATCAAAATCATCTTAAGAGCATGGCAAGTGCTCTGCAAAAAAATGTGGATAGGGAAATAACTTTAGTTTCAATAGTTTTTATTAGTTTTAACAAGGTACATAAGCGTTCAAAAAAGCAGTCAAACAACATTTTCGTCATGCTAGAGAAGATATATAGAACAATTTCAAGAATGCATCAATGAAAGCATAACATACAGCGTTCAGTATATGGTTCACAAGTAACTTAAGCGTAAAGGTATTTCAACAATTGCTTAGAATAACGGAGGACTTCCCCATCCCCCGGCACCCCTATGGGAACAAACTGTGACACAGGGGGGATGTCCACCTTGATATACATACCAGTAATAATAACCTGCGGCTTCAATGAACTCACTGAATAGCTGCCAGTGGTAAGAGGCAAAGGTGTTGGTGAATGTGGGGGAGGAGGGGGAGGACACATAAGGAGGGTAGGGATAACATAAAGCGGGTTAAGAAGTTAGGGGGGTAGTGGAGGGGACAGGGTCAATGAATCCACCTTATACGACAACAATCAATCAATCTTACATAAGATGATAACTGTGCATTTAGGGTGCCAAACATTAGGGTGCCAAACATCCCATTTCCTGTGAAATGCTTTAGTGGTCAAGGATATGCAGGAAAGGATGCGTTCCATATCACACTGTTGGTTCAAGGTGTCAATGGTGTCCCCTATCAAGGGGGCTGTGGTGGACTTCCACAGTCTAGTGATGGTGAGTTTGGCTGCTAAGAGAAGGTGAACTATTACCAGTCTGAATGTTAGCCAGAAGTTTTGGATATGGATGTGTAAGAGGGCCAGCTCCGGTTCAGGAGACACCTGCTGATTACATAGTTCAGATATTAGGCAGAAAATGTTATTCCAGAATGACCTAAGAGATAGGCAGGCCCACATAGTATGAAACAGGGTACCACATTCCCCACATTCCCTCCAACACGAGGGCGGGTGGGAAGGGTAGATCTTGGAAAGCCGATATGGCGTTAGATACCAGTGGTGTGTCAGTTTAACATGTTGTTCCCAGTGTGTAATACATTTAGTGGCCGAGTACGTGGACGAGAAAGCCTTTAACCAGTGAGAGGAAGGGAATGTTTTTTGTAGAGTTTGTTCCCATTTAATCATGGTGAGTGTTTTGGAGAAGTGACCTAGTTGGGTGAGTGTTTTGTAGAAAAGGGTTATGCCCTTGGAGGAGCCAGGGAGATCCTGAAGATATTCGTGGAGGGGGGTAGGCAGTGTAACAAAGTGTGGAATGGCTTCGGAGCGTAAAAAGGACCTTATTTGGAGATATGTATGAAAAGCCTTCGGCGGGAGGTTAAATTTTTTCACCAAGTCTGTGTATGAAGAAAGTGAGGTGCCTTGGTAGAGGTCCCTAATGTATCTCGGTGGGGCACCCTTAGGCAGCCACAGTGTGAGATCCAGGTTGGGAATGAGATGGGATAAAGCATTCAGTGGGAGCATAATTTTTTGGCTGCAGTCTGCAGGCGATAGGGTAAGAGGAAGTTCTTTCCAAATTTGGTACGAACAGAGAACTGAAGGAATCGTGGATGGTGGGGGTTTGGCTCCTATTTGAGTAGCAAGTAATAGCAGTTGGAGGCTCTTATGTGGTATTAAGGCAGCTTCCATCTGCGACCAAGATTTATTGGATGAGGGTGTCCACCAGTACTTAAGTTGGTCAAGCACACAGGCTTTGTAATATGAATAAAGTTTGGGGACGCCCATCCCCCCTAGGGACCTGTGCCTGGACATAATAGTCAACGAGCATCTCAAGGGTTTTCGGTCCCAGATAAATATGGTAATTATACCTTGAAGGGCTGTAAAGAAAGAGCGTGGGAGGGGAATTATTAATGTGCGGAGGAAGTAAAGGAGCTTAGGTAGGACTATCATTTTAAATGTGGCTATTTTACCCATGACGGATAGTTCCTGCGTTTTAAGGGACGCCAAAGTGTGTGGTAAAGAGTCCAGCAAGGGTTTAAAATTGTGAGCATAAAGTCTGGAGGGGTTCGGGGTGAGTTGAATACCTAGGAAACCTAAGGAGTCTGTGACCCAAGTGAAGGGAAGATTATGCGATAGTGACTGGCGAAGGACAGGGGGTATGTGTAAAGCTAGGATTTGGGATTTGCTAGCGTTCAGTTTATAATAGGAGACTGCACTAAATTCATGTAATAAATCATAAACTGCAGGTAAAGATTTGGCTGGGTTGGTCAAAATGAGCAGAACATCGTCCGCGAACAGACTGATCTTGTGCTCAGAGTGAGCAACCCTAGGGCCTGTGATAAGAGGGGAGTCATGGATTCTTTGAGCTAGAGGTTCCATAAGTAGTGTAAATATGATGGTTGAAAGGGGGCAGCCTTGCCTGGTTCCATTGGTAATGTGCAGGGGTTTAGATTTGATTCCCGAAGTAAGGACTATCGCAGAAGGGTTAGAATAGAGAGATAGAATGGCAGATTGCATCCAATCCTGAATGCCAAACTTGTCGAGGACTTGTTGTAGATAGCCCCAATGGACCCTATCAAACGCCTTCTCCGCATCCAGGGACAAGAGCAGAGAAGGCGTTTGAGCGGTCCCAAGGTAGGAGATTAGGTCAATAAGACGCCTGGTGGCATCAGGGGCCTGGCGACCAGGAACTAATCCCACCTGGTCCGGGTGTATCAGGAGAGGAAGTACCTTCTGTAACCTTAGAGCTAATATCTTGGCATATATTTTAATATCAACATTTAGCAGTGATATAGGTCTATAATTCACAGGTATGGAAGGGTCCTTATTCGGTTTCGGTATGGTAACTATCACAGCACGTAACATATCAGGAGGGAAGGAAGCAGTGGAGGAGGCAAGAGAGAAGACGTCCTGCAATCGAGGGGCAATTTCTGGAGCAAAGCACTTATAGTAATCATTGGAGAAGCCGTCTTCCCCAGGTGATTTGTTGTTAGGGAGTTTAGAAATAACAGAGCAGATTTCGTGCGAGGTAATGGGTTGTGAGATAGATTGGAGCAGCTCCGGAGAGAGGGTAGGCAATTTCGTTTTGGAGAGAAAGTTAGTAATAACCTCAGGAGTAGGTTGAGGTGTAAAGTTGTCAGTGCGGAGGTCATACAGTTTCTGGTAGTAAGACGCGAAGGCAACTGCTATGTTTTTGGGATTGGTCAGGAGAACAGTTGCGGTCGGATAGGTCAAGGATAGAGTCTTCTGTTTAAGTCGCTTAGATTTGACCTTCCGAGCCAGCCAAGCACCCGCCCGGTTATTAAGTGCATAGAATTGAGCCTTCATGTACTTAAGGTGATTCTCAAATTTATATAAGAGAAGAGACCTTAGGGTCTGTCTTTCAGAAACGATGAGTTGTGTGAGGCTAGGGGAGGGGTTATTTTTGTTTTCCTGCTCTTTAATAGCAATGGACTTCAGCAGGTCCTCAACCTGCTTCCTCCTCTGCTTCCGTAAATACGAAGACATTTTGATCAGTACTCCTCGCATGTATGCCTTATATGTGCTCCATAAAGTGAACCTGTTAACATCAGGACCATCGTTCCATTCAAAGAAATTGTTATGTTCCTGCAGTATCGATTGGCGCAGCTTCTCATCCGCCAGCAAAACGAGTTCAGTCTCCACACCGGGGGAGGGGAGTTGTGCAGCTTGTCGTCAAACTCCAGAACTATCGGTGCGTGATCAGACCAAGAAATTGTGCCAATGCGAGCATTAGTCACACTCTGCAAGGATCTCTTCGTAGTGAGAAAGAGGTCTATGCGGGAGTATGAGGAATGAGGTGCAGACATAAATGTATAGTCCCTTTCAGAACCGTTAAAACATCGCCAGACATCATATAAATCATGAGAATGCAATAAAGACACAATAGATTGTGTTGGTCTTCTGGTTTGTGAGGTGGAGTCCATGGCAGGGTCCAGGACAGTATTGAAATCACCCCCTATCAGGAGGGTGCCTTGCAACATTTTCATCGTTACAGATAGCAATGGGGTCAAGAACTTCCTTTGTTGTGTATTTGGGGCATAGAGGTTGAGTAGAGTAAAGACAGTGTTGTTCAATTGGCAGATCAGCACAATAAACCTCCCTTCAGGATCGGCTATAGAGTCAATATACTTGAAGGTTACTGAGTCTCTGATAGCGATAAAAACACCACACGCCTTTTTCAGAGCGTTGGCCATATAGACATGAGGGAAATGGGGAAGAGTCACTATAGTACACTTGTGGGCAGCAAAGTGAGATTCCTGGACAAAAAGAACGTCAGCTTTGTGAAGTTTGGCTTCGCTAATCAGTGCCGATCTCTTATAAGGGCTATTGAGCCCTTTCATGTTCAACGAGAGTACTTTTAATGGCATGGTGACATGGTAGGATATGTACGAGTGGCGAGGGTCCTACCAACAGTAGGTCTCACTGTGTGTAGTGCACAGTACCTTACTGAAAAAGTTCGTAGACAGGAAGGCATCGGGATGGCGTGCAGCAGGATGGATGAAGTGCAGGAGGGACATTCGGTTCCAGCAGATACCTGTGACAGTAGGCCCAACAGTTGTACATGTTGAAAAAGATGATGCGGATTCAGGCTGGTGGTGGGTGGGTTTGAAGAGGCTGTAAGAAAAAGGGGAGATGACAAGACAAACAAGACAGACAACACAGAAATAAGAAAGGTCTGACTAAAAAAGCAGGCTTGATGGGCAGCCAAAAAGGCCACTGCGACCGAGGGGGTTCTACAAACGCTCAGCAACATGCTGAACCTTCACAGAGTCGTTGTAGATCACACCAGGGAGGAAAAAATAGCCCGGTGGTAGAGCAGTGGGAAAAATAAAGCTTCAAAAAATAGGAAAAAGAAAACAGCAAAAATAGCAAACAGTGGAGCTCACGGCATTCCTCCAGAGAGTTGAAGAAGCTGACTTATGCAGGATGGAGAGGATTGTAGAGAATCATGTCCATTCAGTCTGCAGGCGTTCCAACGGGGGCACAGTGGGTATCGGGGTCTCATCAGGTATAAGATGCCACTGCTTGAAAAGCTGTATTCCTTTCTCCACACTGTAGATAGGGTAGGTCTTGCCATTCCAAGTGACCAGAAGTTTCGTGGGGAAGCCCCACCTGTAGATCACTTTATTATTGCGAAGCATCTTAGTGAGGGGCAGGCCCGGATTGGCCTATCGGGAGAACCGGGAGAATTCCCGGTGGGCTGGTCGGGTTGAGGGCCGGTGACACCGGTGTTCTAAAATTTAGAACACAGCTGACAGAGAGGAGGCAGGACTGGTTGCTTAGCTGAGAGGAGGGGGGACGGAGAGAAGACATCCTCGGGTCTGAGAGGAGGCGGGGCGGAGGCGGGATGAACTGCTTTGCTGGGAGGAGACGGGACGGAGGTAGAGAAAAAATGTAATCAGCCAGCTCTGCATTATTACAATTATGCTCGACCTCGGTCCCGCCTCCTCCCAGCTAAGCAGTTCGTCCTGCCTCCGCCCCGTCTCCTCTCAGACCCGAGGATGTCCTCTCTCCGTCCCACCTCCTCCCAGCTAAGCACTTCGTCTCCCGCCTCCGCCCCGCCTCCCGTCTCAGCTAAGTAATCTGTCCCGCCTCCTCTGTCAGCCGTGACGTAATGGCGCCGGGGGGCGCTATTTTTAAATCTAAAGAAGAAAACTGCAGTGGCCCAGCAGTGGCAACCGCCTCTCATCACGGCCAGGTAAGACCCCCCCATATCCTCTGACCACCTACCCTTGTACCATGCCCGCAGCCTCAGACATCTCCCCCTGTACCATGTCTGCAGCCTCTGACCATCTCCCCCCTGTACCATGCCCCCAGCCTCTGACCATCTCCCCCCTGTACCATGCCCCCAGCCTCTGACCATCTCCCCCCTGTACCATGCCCCCAGCCTCTGACCATCTCCCCCCTGTACCATGCCCCCAGCCTCTGACCATCTCCCCCCTGTACCATGCCTCCAGCCTCTGACCATCTCCCCCCTGTACCATGTCTGCAGCCTCTGACCATCTCCCCCCTGTACCATGTCTGCAGCCTCTGACCATCTCCCCCCTGTACCATGTCTGCAGCCTCAGAAATCTCCCCCCCTGTACCATGCCCCCAGCCTCTGACCATCTCCCCCCTGTACCATGTCCGCAGCTTCAGACATCTCCCCCCTGTACCATGTCTGCAGCCTCTGACCATCTCCCCCCTGTACCATGCCCCCAGCCTCTGACCATCTCCCCCTTGTACCATGTCCGCAGCCTCTGACCATCTCCCCCCTGTACCATGTCTGCAGCCTCAGACATCTCCCCCCTGTACCATGTCCGCAGCCTCAGACATCTCCCCACTGTACCATGTCTGCATCCTCTGACCATCTCCCCCCTGTACCATGTCTGCAGCCTCTGACCATCTCCCCCCTGTACCATGTCTGCAGCCTCAGACATCTCCCCCCTGTACCATGTCTGCATCCTCTGACCATCTCCCCCCCTGTACCATGTCTGCAGCCTCTGACCATCTCCCCCCTGTACCATGCCCGCAGCCTCAGACATCTCCCCCCTGTACCATGTCTGCATCCTCAGACATCTCCCCCCTGTACCATGTCTGCAGCCTCAGACATCTCCCCCCTGTACCATGTCCGCAGCCTCAGACATCTCCCCCCTGTACCATGCCCGCAGCCTCAGACATCTCCCCCCTGTACCATGCCCGCAGCCTCAGACATCCCCCCCGTACCATGCCCGCAGCCTCAGACATCTCCCCCCCTCTACCATGCCCGCAGCCTCTAATTATCTCCCCCCTGTACCATGTCTGCAGCCTCTGACCATCTCCCCCCTGTACCATGTCTGCAGCCTCTGACCATCTCCCCCTGTACCATGTCTGCAGCCTCTGACCATCTCCCCCCTGTACCATGCCCCCAGCCTCTGACCATCTCCCCCTGTACCATGTCCGCAGCCTTAGACATCTCCCCCCTGTACCATGCCCACAGCCTCAGACATCTCCCCTCTGTACCATGTCTGCAGCCTCAGACATCACCCCCCTGTGCCATGTCTGCAGCCTCTGACCATCTCCCCCCTGTACCATGTCTGCAGCCTCTGACCATCTACCCCCTGTACCATGTCCGCAGCCTCTGACCATCTCCCCCTTGTACCATGTCCGCAGCCTCTGACCATCTCCCCCCTGTACCATGTCTGCAGCCTCAGACATCTCCCCCCTGTACCATGTCCGCAGCCTCAGACATCTCCCCACTGTACCATGTCTGCATCCTCTAACCATCTCCCCCCTGTACCATGTCTGCAGCCTCTGACCATCTCCCCCCTGTACCATGCCCGCAGCCTCAGACATCTCCCCCCTGTACCATGTCTGCATCCTCTGACCATCTCCCCCCCTGTACCATGTCTGCATCCTCTGACCATCTCCCCCCTGTACCATGTCCGCAGCCTCAGACATCTCCCCCCTGTACCATGTCTGCAGCCTCAGACATCTCCCCCCTGTACCATGTCCGCAGCCTCAGACATCTCCCCCCTGTACCATGCCCGCAGCCTCAGACATCTCCCCCCTGTACCATGCCCGCAGCCTCAGACATCCCCCCCGTACCATGCCCGCAGCCTCAGACATCTCCCCCCCTGTACCATGCCCGCAGCCTCTAATTATCTCCCCCCTGTACCATGTTCACAGCCTCTAACCATCTCCCCCTGTACCATGCCCGCAGCCTCTAACCATCTCCCCCTGTACCATGTCCACAGCCTCTAACCATCTCCCCCTGTACCATGCCCGCAGCCTCTAACCATCTCCCCCTGTACCATGTCCACAGCCTCTAACCATCTCCCCCTGTACCATGTCCACAGCCTCTAACCATCTCCCCCTGTACCATGTCCGCAGCCTCTAACCATCTCCCCCTGTGCCATGTCCGCAGCCTCTAACCATCTCCCCCTGTACCATGTCCATAGCAACTAACCATCTCCCCCTGTACCATGTCCACAGCCTCAGACATCTCCCCCCTGTGCCATGTCTGCAGCCTCTGACCATCTCCCCCCTGTACCATGTCTGCAGCCTCTGACCATCTCCCCCCTGTACCATGTCCGCAGCCTCTGACCATCTCCCCCTTGTACCATGTCCGCAGCCTCTGACCAACTCCCCCCTGTACTATGTCTGCAGCCTCAGACATCTCCCCCCTGTACCATGTCCGCAGCTTCAGACATCTCCCCACTGTATCATGTCTGCATCCTCTGACCATCTCCCCCCTGTACCATGTCTGCAGCCTCTGACCATCTCCCCCCTGTACCATGTCTGCAGCCTCAGACATCTCCCCCCTGTACCATGTCTGCATCCTCTGACCATCTCCCCCCCTGTACCATGTCTGCAGCCTCTGACCATCTCCCCCCTGTACCATGCCCGCAGCCTCAGACATCTCCCCCCTGTACCATGTCTGCATCCTCAGACATCTCCCCCCTGTACCATGTCTGCAGCCTCAGACATCTCCCCCCTGTACCATGTCCGCAGCCTCAGACATCTCCCCCCTGTACCATGCCCGCAGCCTCAGACATCTCCCCCCTGTACCATGCCCGCAGCCTCAGACATCCCCCCCGTACCATGCCCGCAGCCTCAGACATCTCCCCCCCCTCTACCATGCCCGCAGCCTCTAATTATCTCCCCCCCTGTACCATGTCTGCAGCCTCTGACCATCTCCCCCCTGTACCATGTCTGCAGCCTCTGACCATCTCCCCCCTGTACCATGTCTGCAGCCTCTGACCATCTCCCCCCTGTACCATGTCTGCAGCCTCTGACCATCTCCCCCCTGTACCATGCCCCCAGCCTCTGACCATCTCCCCCTTGTACCATGTCCGCAGCCTCTGACCATCTCCCCCCTGTACCATGTCTGCAGCCTCAGACATCTCCCCCCTGTACCATGTCCGCAGCCTCAGACATCTCCCCACTGTACCATGTCTGCATCCTCTGACCATCTCCCCCCTGTACCATGTCTGCAGCCTCTGACCATCTCCCCCCTGTACCATGTCTGCAGCCTCAGACATCTCCCCCCTGTACCATGTCTGCATCCTCTGACCATCTCCCCCCCTGTACCATGTCTGCAGCCTCTGACCATCTCCCCCCTGTACCATGCCCGCAGCCTCAGACATCTCCCCCCTGTACCATGTCTGCATCCTCAGACATCTCCCCCCTGTACCATGTCTGCAGCCTCAGACATCTCCCCCCTGTACCATGTCCGCAGCCTCAGACATCTCCCCCCTGTACCATGCCCGCAGCCTCAGACATCTCCCCCCTGTACCATGCCCGCAGCCTCAGACATCCCCCCCCCGTACCATGCCTGCAGCCTCAGACATCTCCCCCCCTCTACCATGCCCGCAGCCTCTAATTATCTCCCCCCCTGTACCATGTCTGCAGCCTCTGACCATCTCTCCCCTGTACCATGTCTGCAGCCTCTGACCATCTCCCCCCTGTACCATGTCTGCAGCCTCTGACCATCTCCCCCCTGTACCATGCCCCCAGCCTCTGACCATCTCCCCCTGTACCATGTCCGCAGCCTTAGACATCTCCCCCCTGTACCATGCCCGCAGCCTCAGACATCTCCCCTCTGTACCATGTCTGCAGCCTCAGACATCTCCCCCCTGTGCCATGTCTGCAGCCTCTGACCATCTCCCCCCTGTACCATGTCTGCAGCCTCTGACCATCTCCCCCCTGTACCATGTCCGCAGCCTCTGACCATCTCCCCCTTGTACCATGTCCGCAGCCTCTGACCATCTCCCCCCTGTACCATGTCTGCAGCCTCAGACATCTCCCCCCTGTACCATGTCCGCAGCCTCAGACATCTCCCCACTGTACCATGTCTGCATCCTCTGACCATCTCCCCCCTGTACCATGTCTGCAGCCTCAGACATCTCCCCCCTGTACCATGTCTGCAGCCTCAGACATCTCCCCCCTGTACCATGTCTGCATCCTCTAACCATCTCCCCCCCTGTACCATGTCTGCAGCCTCTGACCATCTCCCCCCTGTACCATGCCCGCAGCCTCAGACATCTCCCCCCTGTACCATGTCTGCATCCTCTGACCATCTCCCCCCCTGTACCATGTCTGCATCCTCTGACCATCTCCCCCCTGTACCATGTCCGCAGCCTCAGACATCTCCCCCCTGTACCATGTCTGCAGCCTCAGACATCTCCCCCCTGTACCATGTCCGCAGCCTCAGACATCTCCCCCCTGTACCATGCCCGCAGCCTCAGACATCTCCCCCCTGTACCATGCCCGCAGCCTCAGACATCCCCCCGTACCATGCCCGCAGCCTCAGACATCTCCCCCCCTGTACCATGCCCGCAGCCTCTAATTATCTCCCCCCTGTACCATGTTCACAGCCTCTAACCATCTCCCCCTGTACCATGCCCGCAGCCTCTAACCATCTCCCCCTGTACCATGTCCACAGCCTCTAACCATCTCCCCCTGTACCATGCCCGCAGCCTCTAACCATCTCCCCCTGTACCATGTCCACAGCCTCTAACCATCTCCCCCTGTACCATGTCCACAGCCTCTAACCATCTCCCCCTGTACCATGTCCGCAGCCTCTAACCATCTCCCCCTGTGCCATGTCCGCAGCCTCTAACCATCTCCCCCTGTACCATGTCCATAGCAACTAACCATCTCCCCCTGTACCATGTCCACAGCCTCAGACATCTCCCCCCTGTACCATGTCCGCAGCCTCTAACCATCTCTTCCTGTGCCATGTCCACAGCCTCTAACCATCTCCCCCCTGTACCATGTCCACAGCCTCTAACCATCTCCTCTAGCCTATAACCACCAAGTTGTAGCAGCTGTTTCCTTGAAAAAGAGATGATACTATCATTAGAGCAATACATTTTATTTTAATCTTTTATTTATTTTGTTTAATATATTTGTTTTTGTTAGATTTTTTTTTCTTCATTTCAATGTTTGGATATTTATGAATACTAATTCTTAAAGAAAATAGATTCTGATACTGTCCTGTTATTTACTGTTCTAATAAATCTTCACTGTGAAGCAAAACTTAGGGCTCTTTCACACGGACGTTCCGTATGTCCGTAAATCATCCTATTGTTTTGCGGATGATATACGGACTTAATGAATGTCTATGGGATTGCGGATGTCAGCGGATGACCATCCGCTGACATCCGATTTTCGTCCTTTCAGTTCTGTTCCGTTTTTTGGAGCGGAACAGAACCCTATTTTTCTTCCGTTTAAAAAACAGAAAGGATGCAAAATCGGATGTCAGCGGTGTCATCCGCAATCCCCATAGACAAACATTATGTCTGTATATCATCCGCAAACGATATGATATGATATGAAGACATACGGACTTGTGTCATCCGTGTCCGTAAAAAAAAAATAAGTGCCGCAGTGGACAAAAAAACCGGAGCGGCCGTTTGAAAGAGGCCTTAGGCTACTGCATTTGCACTGAATTGGAAATATTTTTTGAAAAATACAATGAATTAAAAGGCGGTAGAGAATAGAGAACAGTGTGCCTTTGCAAACTTATATTCTGAGGTTTTAATTACATTATTTTAATATAGTCAGTCATTAACTAAAGTGGGCCGGTCTAAGTCATGAAATTCCAGGGCTGAAAATGAGTCCCACTCCGACCCTGGTGAGGGGCGCCAGCTTCTTGCGGTTAAGTGCAGTTTGATATCCGTATAGAGGGAGATGCCCATGAATTTCTCAGGTACAGCTGGACTCTGTTTCGCCGCCAACATAACTCGCTCTTTCACATGATAATAATGAATGCAAGCTAGGGTGTCTCTAGGAGTTGTGCCAGGCAGGAACTTAGGCTTTGGAATACGGTGGGCCCTGTCAATGTCACTTAAGGCTGGGAGGAGGGCCTTCATCAGGCGTTGTACATAGCGGTTCAGCTCACTGTGAGGAACAGTTTCGGGGATCCCCCTAAACGTAATATTATTCCGATGTGTGCGATCTTCTAAGTCGGCTATTTTAGTTTGGAGTCGCTGCAACTCTGTCTCCTGGTCATTGTAGGCATCCACAAGGTCATTGTGTGCATTATAGAGATCTGCCATCTTAGTCTCCAGGTGATGTACTCTATGGTCATTAGTCTGTACTGTGCCTTTGATTTCATTAAACATGTCGTCAAAGTCTGCATGGAGTGTGCTCCTGAAGGACAGAAGCATCCGCTTCATGGTCGCTTCCGATATGGGCTGGTCTGAGGCAGGGAACAGATCAATGGAGAGGTCTGGAGATCTGTGAGGCCTCTGGGCCTTGTCTGAGACGCGCTGTGTGAAGGGAGAAGTGTCCCCGCTATTGCAGCGTTGCTTCGACTTAGCAGGGCTGGACGTTGTGGGAGAGGAGGGTGGAGAGCTTTCTTCCAGCGTCCCCATGTCTGCTATGTCCTCCATAAGAGGCTCGCCTCCACCGCCATACCGCTGAGGGCCAGGAGCCGCGCCGGGTCCGGCGCCATTTTGCTTACCCCGAGCCGGCGCCGCTGGGGAGAAGTCGGTCAGCCGTTGGGGTGGTTTCGTCGCCTTTCTCCGCTTGGACATCGTTGCCCGGTGATGTAGGGAGATTCCTCAGTCGGTTACTGTGACCGTTGTGGAAGTCTTCAGCCGCTGTGAGTTGCGTTGGTCTGGTGGATGCCGGAGCTCTCACTTCATGCGGCCATCACGCTCGCCGGCCGGACACACCCCCAGGGGAAATAACTTTAAAGAACATAAAAAAATGAAAAATAAAAAATAATCATCTTGAATGATCTAGGAGGAGGACGAGGCCCATATGGAGTAGGAGGTTGAGGTGGCGGAGGATATGGCGGTGTAGGTGGAAGCGGCGGCGGCGGTGGAGGAGGAGGAGGAGGTGGAGGACGAGGCCCATATGGAGTAGGAGGTTGAGGTGGCGGTGGATGTGGCGGTGTAGGTGGAAGCAACGGTGGAGGAGGACGAGGTAGCCAACACTGGTTTTTGTTTTTAATTTTGTTTCTTTTTAAATTAGGGTACATCCCAAAAAGAGTGAGAAAGATCAAAAATACAACAATGTCTGGGTAAGGCCGGTATACACATCTATTCTGCACAAGGTACGGACAAGTCCTGTGGGATCCATGCCTGGTTCATTTTAATGAACATGAGCTTGTCCACATTGGCTATGGACAGGTGGCTGCGCTTGTCTGTGATAACGCCCCCAGCCATGCTAAATACACGTTTAGATAATACACTGGCTGCAGGGCAGGCCAGCACCTCCAAGGAGTAAAGGGCAAGCTCAGGCCATGTGCCCAATTTGGAGACCCAGAAGTTGAAGGGGGCAGACCCGTCATTCAGTACGTCTAGGGGTGTGCATACATACTGCTCCACCATGTTAGTGCTGGGTGGTGGTGTTGCTGGTGGAGCTCCTGTTGCAAGGAGAGGACGTGGTCGATCTGTGCCAGCTACACGCACAAGTGAAACACCTTTCTCAGCTGCGAGTAGGCGACAGAACCTTACAGCAGTATTTGGCAGGGCCTAATGCGTGTCTACAAATGTTGAGGACAGAACAAGTACAGGCGATAGATAGTAGATTGGGTTGCTGACAGTGCCTCCAGTTCCTTCACATTGTCTCCCACCCAGTCTTCTGCTGAAAGGTCAGAGTTGGCACCTACGGCCGATGTCCATCAATCTTTCACCTCACCCCCTTGCAAATCAGCCAAACAGTCTGAGCCCCAATTCATGCAGCAGTCTCTTCTTCTTTTTGATGACTCTGTTAGCATGGTTTCCCAGGGCCATCCATCTAGCCCTGCCCCAGAAGTGGAAGAGATTGAGTGTACCGATGCCCAACCACTTATGTCTCAAGAAAGATGAGTACATGGGAGGACCATTGCAGCAAGTCTCGGATGATGACGAAACACAGGTGCCAACTGCTGCGGAGTTCCGAATTGTGGAAACCGACAAGGGTTGCAGGGGTGAAGACTGGGTGGAAGATGATGTGAAGGAAGATGAGGTCCACGACCCCACATGGAATGAACGTCATGCAGGTGACCTGAGTAGTTTGGAGGAAGAGGCGGTGGTCGCAGAGAGCCACCAGCACAGCAGAAGAGGGAGCAGGGTGCAAAAGCGGAGTGGCCGTGCCCTAGACACTACGCCTGCTACTGCTCAACGCAGCAAGGGACCGAGCACACCAAAGCCAGCTCTTCAGACAATGTGAGGATGACAGGACACGAGTGGTTTGCACGCTGTGCAATCAGAGCTTGAAGCGAGGCATAAATCTTCTCAACCTGAGCACAACCTGCATGACCAGGCATCTAAATGCAAAGCACGAGCTGCACTGGAGTGCACACCTCAAAAACCAAGAAAGGTCTCTGGCTCCTCCTGCTTCCTCTTCTGCTGCTGCAGTCTCGGCCTCTTCATCCACCTCTGTAGTGAGACCGGCACCTGCCACCCCGCAAACAGAGGATCTGCCAGCAACACCACCACCTGGGTCACCAACAACCATCTCCACAATGTCCCGTGGAAGCGTTCAGCTTTCTATCTCCCAAACACTGGAGCGGAAGAGGAAGGTATCCCTACCCAACCGGGATCCCTGGCCCTGAATGGGTGTATAAAGGGGTAGGGAATTGGTGTTGCCCAATAGGGGTAGTGTGATGGCTTCACTCTATTAAATATCTCAAATAAATAGAAGGTACATAATTAGATGGTACATATACACTTGAAATGATAAAATTATATAAAAAAAATATATATAAAATCTGCAATGCATTAATAACCACAGTATAAATAAATAAATATAAAGTGACTAGTGATATAAAGTGCAATAAGGATGATGTGGTATTGTGCGAAAAATTATAGTATAGAACTAGTAAAATATTTGTATCCACACATATAAACACAATGGCTTAATAAATTTATTAGGAAAAGTGACAATAGTGAATAAATAATAAAACTTATATATTATTTTGTACCATATAAATATTGTGCTAGGTGTGTAGTGCTCACCTCATAATTATACACACTAAAGTGCAAAGTGTTTGGGGAATACAGATAAATGTGCAGTGTTCCCCTATCAGGTGTAAACATTAACAAGTGAAAAAGTGATTGGTGTATATTAAATTAAAAATTGTATATTTGATAACAATGTATCAAATGCACAAGGGAAAAAGGGGAAAAAAGTGTGCAAGTTATTAAGTGAACATATAAAAACACTCCTGGATTAAAAGACTGCAGCAACAATCAAGAAAGTCCATATAGTGGAGTGCTTGATCTTCTAATAACAGTAGTAGAAATCTTTGTGCACTAGGGAAGGTGCTCAAAATGATTGGTGTACTAGATTGCACTCACCAGAGTGCCCAACCCCACACAGGGGTATTAGGCAGGGTATATTATGACTGTATACCTCAGCATGGAGATGTATATTCCTAAGGGTCCTCTGTTTCCTTGTTGCTCTGTGTAAGAGAGAGAGGGAAGAGACAGTGCTGTGCTCTGGTATTCAGCTATCATTGGATAATGCTCCGGTGGTGTGGTGTATAAAGTAAACAAGGGGGGGGGATATAGTGTAATTCCGTTTGGTAAGTTTATTTTAATACATAAAGAAAGGTACTCACATTAGTATGAATAAATATCAGCGTATACAGTATCTCCCTCTCGGGGAGAGATCAAGCAAATAGCCGGCGGTCTCGTGTGCAGTATTCCAGAAGGCAATGCATTCCACGGCAGATCCAGATCGGGAAGTGACGCAACTACGCTGTACGCGTTTCGTCAAAGATGTCCTCAGCAGCCTTTCATCCCCTTATTTCTCCATAGCGCGGGATTTTCTCTATTATTTACCCTGGCCTTGAATGCCAAAGTCAAAGTTCCTGGCCTTTCAAATGCTGTCATTCCGTCTGGTGGAGACGCAGAGTTTTAAAAGCCTTGTGGCGGTGGCTGTCCCACAGTACGTTGTGCCCAGCCGCCACTACTTTTCCAGGCAAGCCATCCCCTCCCTGCACAACCAAGTGGGTGACAAAATCAGGTATGCACTGTGCAACGCCATGTGTGGCAAGGTCCACCTAACTATGGATACGTGGAACAGTAAGCACGGTCAGGGACGTTATATCTCCCTAACAGCACACTGGGTAAATGGAGTGGCGGCTGGGCCTGAGGCGGATAGCAGTTTGGCGCATGTCCTTGCACCACCGAGGATTGTAGTGCGCTTCAGTTTGCCTCCTGTTCCTAGCGCCTCCTACTCCGCTTCCTCATCCTCTACCGCCTCCTCATCTGGTCAGCGTAACACCTTCACCACCAACTTCAGCACAGCCAGGGGTAAACGACAGCAGGCAGTTTTAAAACTTGCCTGTTTGGGGGAAAAACCACACACCGCGCAGGAGTTGTGGAGGGGCATGTAACAGCTGACCGATGAGTGGGTGGTGCCAGTGATCCTGAAGCCCGGCCTGGTGGTGTGCGATAATATGCTAAATCTTGTAGCAGCTCTGGGCCTAGCCGGTTTGACACACATCCCTTGCCTGGCACATGTGCTGAATTTGGTGGTGCAGAGGTTCCTTCGAAATTACCCCGATATGTCAGAGCTGCTGCAGAAAGTGCGGGCCGTCTGTGTGCACTTTCGGTGTTATCACCCTACTGCTGCTCGCCTGTCAGCGCTGCAGCGTAACTTCGGCCTTCCCGCTCACCGCTTCATATGTGACGTGCCCACAAGGTGGAACTCCACCTTGCACATGCTGGAAAGACTGTGCGAGCAGCAGCAGGCCATAGTGGAGTTTCAGCTGCAGCACGCACGCATGAGTTGCTCTGCGGAACAGCACCACTTCACCACCAGTAACTGGGCCTCCATGCAAGACCTGTGTGCCTTGTTGCGCTGTAACATATGCAGACTAGGCCGCAATGTAATATTTTTTCTCTAAATGGGTGTTTATTGAATAGCGGAATAAAACAACAGTATCCAACGAGTGTATCTCACAGTAAAATATGCAGACTAAGCCGCAATGTAATATTTTTTCCCTAAATGGGTGTTTATTGAATAGCGGAACAGAACAACAGTTTCCAACGAGTGTATCTCACACTAAAATATGCGGACTAAGCCACTATGTAATATTTTTTCCCTAAATGGGTGTTTATTGAATAGCGGACTATAATAACAGTATACAACGGGTGTATCTCACACGTACAGATACAGACTAGGCCGCAATTTAATATTTGTTCCCTAAATGGGTGTTTAATGAATAGCGGACTAGAACAACAGTATCCAACGAGTGTATCTCACACGTACAGATACAGACTAAGCCGCAATTTAATATCTTTCTGTCCCCTAAATGTTTTTTTTATTGCAATGTGCAATACAACAGTATGCAACGGGTGTATCTAACTGTAACATATGCAGACAGGGCCGCAATCAACTGTTTTTGCTCCTAAATGTTTTTTTTTATTGCAATGCGCAATACAACAGTATGCAATGGGTGTATCGCACTGTAACATATGCGGACAGGGCCGCAATAAACTCTTTTGTCCCCTAAATAGTTTTTTTTATTGCAAGGCGCAATACAACAGTATGCAATGGGTGTATCTCACTGTAACAAATACAGACAGGGTCGCAATCAACTTTTTTTGCCCCTAAATTATTTTTTTTATTGCAAGGTGCGCAATACAACAGTTTGCAATGGGTGTATCTCACTGTAACATATGCGAACAGGGCCGCAATAAACTCTTTTGTCCCCTAAATAGTTTTTTTATTTCAAGGCCCAATAGAACAGTATGCAATGGGTGTATCTCACTGTAACATATGCAGACAGGGCCGCAATTAGGGATGATCGAACTTTCCAAAAGTTCGGTTCGGCCAGAACATTCGAACTTCCCGAAAGTTCGGCCCGGATTTCAGAACCCCATTGAAATCAATGGGACCCGAACCTCGGTAATCAAAAAACACCATTTTGAAGCCCTAAAACCCAATAAATGTCCCTAAAAAGTGCCTAGGGTTCTGGGTCATACCCCAGGGACTATTAATCACACAAAAAAAGTTCTTAAAAATTGTAATTTTTAATAGAGAGCCAATTATTGGAAAAATTAAAAAAAAATAAAAATTTATTTTGGATTACTTTGGATTTAGTATCTGGGGGGTCTAAAAAGGTGTACCTGTGAAGTTTCAGCTCTGTAGCATGTCCAGAACCAGAAAAAAGATAATTTTCGAGTAGAGCAGGGATGGTGGTACCCTCATTTTACACCTATATGATCTTTTTTTTCTGGTTCTGGACATGCTACAGAGCTGAAACTTCACAGGTACACCTTTTAGACCCCCCAGACACAAAATCACACAAAAAAAGTTCTTAAAAATTGTCATTTTTGATAGAGAGCCAATTATTGAAAAAATAAAAAAAATAAAAATTCTTTGGATTTAGTATCTGGGGGGTCTAAAAAGTGTACCTGTGAAGTTTCAGCTCTGTAGCATGTCCAGAACCATAAAAAAAAAAAAAGATTGTTTGTATTAGAACACTTATAGAACAGGTTAGTGGCTTCTCGCTTTTCACACCTTGCCGGTTTAGTAGCAAGCGTTTTTTTGGGCATTTTTTGGGTTCTTTGGAGTCAGGAAAAACATCTGAACTTGTGTATAGTGGTATATATACGCTAGCGTCAAAAAAAAAAAAAAAAAAACCCAGGTGTGTTGTTGCAGGCATTTTTTGGGGGTTTTTGGAGGCAGGCAAAACATCTGAACTTGTGTACACACACATACTTATATGTATATACACACCTAGACATATATAGGTGTGATAGTAGCAGAAATATATACTTGCGCTAATGAAATCATTTACACTAATATGGTTACGCTCCTATAACACCTATATATTTCTAAGTGTAAAATACATATAAGTATGTGTGTGTACACAAGTTCAGATGTTTTGCCTGCCTCCAAAAACCCCCAAAAAATGCCTGCAACAACACACCTGGGCATTTTTTTTTTTTTTGACGCTAGTGTTTTTTTGGGCATTTTTTTGGGTTCTTTGGAGGCAGGCAAAACATCTGAACTTGTGTATAGTGGTATATATACCACTATACACAAGTTCAGATGTTTTTCCTGACTTCAAAGAACCCAAAAAATGCCCAAAAAAACGCTTGCTACTAAATCGGCAAGGTGTGAAAAGCGAGAAGCCACTAACCTGTTCTATAAGTGTTCTAACACAAACAATCTTTTTTTTATGGTTCTGGACATGCTACAGAGCTGGAACTTCACAGGTACACTTTTTAGACCCCCCAGACACTAAATCCAAAGAAATGTATTTATTTTTTTTAATTTTTTTTTAATTTTTTCAATAATTGGCTCTTTATCAAAAATGACAATTTTTAAGAACTTTTTTGTGTGATTTTGTGTCTGGGGGGTCTAAAAGGTGTACCTGTGAAGTTTCAGCTCTGTAGCATGTCCAGAACCATAAAAAAAAGATCATTTGTGTTAGTGCAATTATAGAACAGGTTAGTGGCTTCTCGCTTTTCACACCTTGCCGGTTTAGTAGCAGGCGTTTTTTTGGGTTCTTTAGAGGCAGGCAAAACATCTGAACTTGTGTATAGTGGTATATATACCCCTATACACAAGTTCAGATGTTTTGCCTGCCTCCAAAAACCCCAAGAAAATGCCTGCAACAACACACCTGGGCGTTTTTTTTTTTACGCTAGCGTTTTTTTGGGCATTTTTTGGGTTCTTTGGAGGCAGGCAAAACATCTGAACTTGTGTATACGGGTGTATATACACACATACTTATATGTATATACACACCTAGACATATATAGGTGTGATAGAAGCGTAACTATATTGGTGTTAATTATTTCATTAGCGCAAGTAGTTTTTTCTGCTCCTTTCACACCTATATATGTGCAGGTGTATATATACAGACATGGGTGTGTATATATACCCCCTATACACATGTTCAGATGTCACGCCTGACTCCAAAAATGTGCTCAAAAAATGACTATAGACGCCTGCAGCCAAAAAGAATGCTGACGGGGGCGAAGCCATATTACTACAGCGAAAGTGACTTGAGAGAAACTTCTTTTCTCTATAGCGGTCACCCAGATATGGAAGGGTTTGGTCACCCTGCCATAGCAGTCACTGTCAGTTCACCCTACACTACATTACGGTCACCCTGATATGGAAGGGTTTGGTCACCCTGCCATAGCAGTCAGTTAACCCTACACTACATTACGGTCACCCTGACACTTCACACTTTCCCTACAGAAACTAAATTTTTGAAGCTAACTAAAGTGTAAAAGAGCACTCTAACTACACTAGATATCCCTTTCCTCACACTAATAAATGCTAAATGACACTTTTAAAGTAAAATTAACAGAACTGCGTCCACTCTCTTCCATGTCCTGTATAACAATGCTAGGAATTTGGCGGGGGCTATCTTATATACTGGGGGGCGTATTCACTAATGATTGGACTATGGACCCCCTAGTCACTCCAATCACATTCCTAGCATTCTCCTGCCCCCTCAATTGGCTTTTGCCAATGGTTCTGGTCCAATCACGGGCTTTTAAAGCCCATTTCCTGAACCACTGCATTTTGGTCGGTTCTGGTTGCCGAATTCCGAACTTTTTGGACAAAAAGTTCTAAATTCGGCCGAACCTCGAACACCCAATGTTCGGGCCGAACCGATGGTCGACCCGAACCCTTTGATCATCCCTAGCCGCAATCAACTGTTTTTGCCCCTTAATTTTTTTTTTTTTTGCAAGGCGCAATACAACAGTATGCAATGGGTGTATCTCACTGTACCATATGCAGACAGGGCCGAAATCAACTTTTTTTGCCCCTAAATGTTTTTTTTTTATTACAAGGCACAATACAACAGTATGCAATGAGTGTATCTCACTGTAACATACGTGGACAGGGCCGCAATCAACTTTTTTTGCCCCTAAATGTTTTTTTTTTATTGCAATGCGCAATACAACAGTATGCAATGGGTGTATCTCACTGTAACATATGCAGACAGGGCCGCAATCAACTTTGTTTGTACCCTAAATGTTTATTTTTATTGCAAGGCGCAATACAACAGTATGCAATGGGTGTATCTCACTATAACATACGCGGACAGGGCCGCAATCAACTTTTTTTGCCCCTAAATGGTTTTTTTTTATTGCAATGCGCAATACAACAGGATGCAATGGGTGTATCGCACTGTAATGTATGAATGAAATACTGAAAAATAATTGTCCCCTTAATTGGTGCTTGTTGAATAGCAGATTTGAAATGCAGTGTCTGTCTAAACACTGTAAATCACAGTAAAATATGAAGGAAAAAAGTTTTTTCTTTTTAAAATGCAGATTAAGCAGACACATATGCACTGGGGTTGCAGGAAATGCCGCTACACACCGCACGCCTAACAGGTTGGATACTGTTGTTGTTCTATTCCGCTATTGATTAAAACAAAAAAAATTTATACACGTACGGTATATATATATATATATATATATATATATATATATATATATATATATATATATGGAGTCTGCAAAAGACCTGAGACTGGGACGGAGATTTGTCTTCCAACAAGACAATGATCCAAAACATAAAGCAAAATCTACAATGGAATGGTCCACAAATAACATATCCAGGTGTTAGAATGGCCAAGTCAAAGTCCAGACCTGAATCCAATCGAGAATCTGTGGAAAGAACTGAAAACTGCTGTTCACAAACGCTCTCCATCCAACCTCACTGAGCTCGAGCTGTTTTGCAAGGAGGAATGGGCAAAACTGATAGAGACATACCCCAAGCGACTTACAGCAGTAATCGCAGCAAAAGGTGGCGCTACAAAGTATTAACTTAGGCGGCTGAATAATTTTGCATGCCCAATTTTTTAGTTTTTTATTTGTTAACAAAGTTTGAAATATCCAATAAATTTCGTTCCACTTCATGATTGTGTCCCACTTGTTGTTGATTCTTCACAAAAAATTACAGTTTTATATCTTTATGTTTGAAGCCTGAAATGTGGCAAAGGGTCGCAAAGTTCAAGGGGGCCAAATACTTTCGCAAAGCACTATGTGTATATATATATATATATATATATATAATATATGTATACGTATATATATATATATATATATATGTATACAGTATATATATGTATACATACATACATACTTTTACTTATTTATAGTTATTTATTTTATCATACCCAAGATGTTATAAAGAAGAACGCATAGTAAAACAAAAATCATATGTAAATAGTTGGTTTGGGCTGCTCATTCTTAAGAATTACATGCAAAATAATGGTACCACTGTCAGCACCTAAAATCCAAAAGAATCATACCGCCAGGGAGGTTAATGTAACATGTGATAGTAGGTAGGATGTAAATGAAAACACTGTATAAAACAATATTGTTGTGTTTGACTTGATGTAGAAAACATCTAAATTGGAGAGTTTAGTTCCACTTTACCCTTTTCAGAACCCTTTTCTTAGAAGTTCCCCAAGTGATTTTCAGTAGCAGACTTAAATCTATTGTGGCTTTGCTGAAGAATTGTTTAAAGTGCACCAGCAATGGTTTACCCAGGTAATTCAAATCACTGCAGACAGTTTAACTGCTTGACCAGTGCTCACTGTGCTGCTACTGCAGCAAAGTGGATCGTTAAGGTCTGGCGACGTAGACCTACGTCACCAGACTCACCCCTCTCTCGGCGGCGTGTGCGCGCCGCCGGAGTCTCGCTCCTGCTGTATTCAGACACAGCGGGGGTCGGGCCAGGGGAGGAGAGGCGGTGATCACCGCCGCTCTTCCACAATCGTCGGGGATCGAGTGAGGAAATCCGCCCACTTGTGTAAACAAAGCGGGCGGATCTCCTATGTGACAGACAGTGACAGATTACAGGATTCAGCATAGCTGAACCTGAGATCTGTGCCTGTGTCACACAACCCCCTCCCCCCACACACGTCAGTAAGCATGAGGCATACATTTAACCCCTTGATCACCAATAAAGGTAACCCATTCCCTACCAGTGTCATTATTACAGTAACAGTGCATATATATAACACTGATTACTGTAGTAATGTCACTGGTACCCCCAAAAGTGTCAAAAATGTCAGTTAGGGGTCTGATCTGTCCGCCGCAATGTCACAGTCCCGCAAAAGAAAATCGCAGATCGCCGCCATTACTAGTAAAAAAAAAATAAACAATAAAAATGAAAAATCTTTCCCGTAGTTAGTAAACGCATTAACTTTTGCGCAAACCAATGAAAATACGCTTATTGTGATTTTTTTTACCAAAAATATGTAGCAGAAAACAAATTGGCCTAAAATGTATACATTTTTTTTTGGGAATGTTATATATCAGAATGTAAAAAGTATTGTTTTTTTTCAAAATTGTCGCTCTTTTTTCAAAAATTAAAAATCGCACAGGTGATCTGATACCACCAAAAGAAAGCTCTATTTGTGGGGAAAAAAGGACATAAATTTAATTTGGGTACAGCGTCGCACGACCACGCAATTGTCCGTTAAAATAACGCAGTGCCGAATCTCAAAATATAGCCTGGTCAGGAATGGGTTAAAATCTTCCGGTCTTAAAGCGGTTAAAAATACGCTCATTGAGAACTTTTTTGTCAAAGACATGTAGCTAAATACATTTTGGCCAAAATATATGACAAAAATTGAATATATTGGATATTTTTTAACTGTCAAAGTAGAAAATGTCAAGTAGAAAAAACTAAATTTTGGTTGGCAATCCTGGCTTGGAAATGTGCTTTTAGCCCGGTCTTTGATTTGTTATTGCTTCTGCAGAATATATGTTTGACCCAAGAGGTGTACATCCACCGTTGTGCTGTAAGAATATTGTAGGAAGTACTGTAGTTTGAAATGTCCCCATTGCTATCTGTTTCTTTTGTTCTACTGTATATCAAATGTAAATGAACATTTTAATAGTGGTATTTTTATGCATAGTAACTTCATGTACACATGTTTAAATGTATGCCGCTTCTGTATACTTTGTACAGTGCACTCAACTGTGATAAATGTATTTCATTTCACATGCAATCTTTTGGCATATTACATTTACATTTGCCATTTGATTTCTTGTTATTTACTTAGTTAAATACTAACCCCTCTAGCTACTATAAAAAAATGAACTATCAACAAGTATTTAATGCAGATATCAACCCCATTAGACACATTTGCTTTACAGCAATGCATTGATAAATGAAATGTCTAATGCTAATGCAAGAATAATCAATTTAGAATGCTTATGACAATTAAAAAAGCTTGTGATAAGCTTACAATGGGCTATGCTTTGTCAGCCTTGAATTGGCTGAAACTTACACTAATAGGTTCATTTTTCTTCCAAAAGATATCCACCTGAGACAAGTCTATCAATTAATATGAATTATGCATGCATAAAAGGATTGATGCCATTCATTAGAGAATTTAATTTTATGATGCTAAGAGTTTAAAGCAGATTATATGTGCGATTACTTTGGGTAGTGATGGACAGTTTCAGTTCAGGGGATAAAGTTATTATATAATACACACATTGACATGTTTGACATATTCATTGCAAGCTTTGCTTTCAGATTTAGTTGATGGTCATGAACAGTTATTGATCTTTTAATGGTGGCGGAAGCGAAGCTATACATTAATCTTGTGTTATTGGAGCTGAGTGAGAAGAAGTTGCAAAAGGTATGTAAGTAACATTCCTTTTCATGCTTCTCATAAATGAAGATGTCAGATCCTGGCTTAACCTCTTAACAATGTCAAGAGTTAATGTGCCCAAATGAAATCAGTTCCAGTTACTTTTTTCTTTAAGAAATACTTTGAATATAGCTCTGATGAATGAGAGGGGTAAAGTCAGTGTTAGAAGGTGATGTATGCTTTTAGAATTTTGTCTTATATGATGGGATTTTAAGTTCATTAAAGGATCGTTGCAATCAGAAATTATACTTTGGTTATTGATCGAATTTGGTCAGCTTAGAAACATGCTGCTTTCGTATTTTGAGGACTTTAAGGTCAAGATTTCTAAGAATAATCCCCCAATTTTTTTCTGCTTTCTGTGGATTCTTTCTTCTGAGATAATAGGTGTGTTCCTGGATATCCCCATTTTGCTTTAAAAGTATTTTACTGTCTGTTCGGATCAGGTTAATATTTTAATGTGAATAATCTGATTACAGGTTCACTTTAAGCATTTTTTTAATGAAGTGTGTGAAGTATAACAATGCTTTACTGTGTAGCACTGCCCCATAGGGAGCTGCTGAGTGTGGATTTCCCTGGGTCACCCATAGCAACAGTCTCTAAAACTTATCCCTTTAAGACTTGGCTCAGACAATGAGCAGTCCAGGGGATTTGTTTTTTTTTTTTTTGTGTTTTATTTTAGAACTTGGATGGGAGAAGGGATGAGTGGCATACTCCAACTTGAACTATGCACAATTTCTGAGGACACTAACTGTAATGAGGCCGCTGCTTCACCTTGCCACTGCCTGTAACCACCTTCCTTACTGACAGGAGGAGAGACAGCTGTCACCCTATTCCTGGGACCTGGCTTCCTGCCCAAAGACCCCCTGTCACATGTGCCCCTGGCTTTTATGACCTACCCCAGGATGTACCACTCTTGTGCCCATCCACTGGGACAGCCACAAAAGCCTGTGTGTCACTGGTTGGGTTTCTTCCAGTGTCCAACAGGCTCCCCTATTGGATACAGTGGGGACACTCCCTCAGACCAAGTGAATCACACATGGACACATGTAACAGACAAAACTACTGATCAGGCTCCCCTGATAAGCAGATGGAGAAAACAATGCTTTTACCTAGCACCTACTTAGGAGGGTGCTACACTGTATATCCTAAATGGGGCTAATTGCCTCACACCCATTCCTTTCCACATACCATGTAAAGTGCTTATTTTAGATCTTAGATCAGTCAGAATCTTCCGAAATGTCTCTCAATGCTGACTGTGGTGGATCATCCACTCTAATCAAGCAGGCCAATGTGCAGTTTTTTCTCTATATGCCCTAACATAAAAATATGTCTAATTACAAACCTGCAACTAGTCTTCAAATAAACAGTTTCTCTGTTAGGGTTTGTGGTTAAAATGCTGTGTCCACTGGCCTGTCAGCTCAATAAAGGGCATAGGAGGGCCACACAGGCCACTTTACACTGCTCTTCTTAGAGTGGATGGCCTGCTGATCTGAGGTATGCAATTATCATTCTATACGGAATAGGAATGATAAGAAGAAGCAGCTAGAACTGGCATACTTTAAAGCAGGGGCATCCAAACCACAGCCCACTGGCCAAGAAGTTTATGGATGCTACTCAACACAAAATTGTAAAAATTTGGCTATGAATGTTCACAACTGGAGGGATGGCAGCAATGCAATGTATGGAATAGCTGCTGCAGAGGTGGCCTACACAGACAAGCAGAGCCCAGGAATATCTGAAGGGATGCTGGGGATGCCATGTTTGCAGTAACACTGGAGGCATATGCAGGGAATCCTGCTAGCTAGAGCCACAGGGCCTGATCTAGGGGGTGGAGTGCACCCCCCAAGATTTCAGTTGCACCCCCCAAGGCCCCCCAACTTCAACCCCCCCCCTTTACCCCTGACACTGTGCTAGCTGTCTCCCATCCCTGCACTGTACACACACACAGCCTCAACACACAGCACATAGTTGAAATGCAATCATCTGCCCAACTTTTTCTGCTCATCAACTCTCCTTAGGCCCCATTCACACTTCTTGATTTTTCAATACTGGGCAGAATCGCTGCTATTCTGCCCGTGATTCCAAATCCCACTGCAATCGTGGCAAAATACACCATCCATTTTTAGGTGACATTCATTTTTAAAAGTACCTCAAACACGGTCCTATTTTTCCTTGATTGTCACACAACAGAATAACGTGACAATTGCGGCAAGACACATGGCATAAAGCTTGTCACCCAAAAAGGAGCAGGAGCTTCTGTTGGGAAACAGCTTTACATGATGACTTTGGTGAATGGGTCCTTATTGTTAGTATTTTATAAGTGTGTGCCCAAGACATTCTTCTTCTTTTAATGTGGTCCAGGAGAGTCAAAAGGTTGGACACCCCTGCTTTAAAGTATTGAAACCTTTTAAAATGCAGGTATGAAATAGACTAAAAAAAATCCAAAATGGTAGGCTTAGATTCCTGTTAGTTCCCAGTTACAGCAGTTAACACAACTTTCCTCTAAAAAAAAGGCTTTAGATACATACTCTAAAATCCAACCCTACAATTTCTACAAAAGGTACATTTTGAGGACAGTTGTTTGAATATAGCCTAACATGTGTAATACACATGTGCAAAACAATCCTTGGAGAACTAGAATGGAATTTAATAGTTATAATTAATCAAATAATCTCTCTATAAATATCTTCCCGAGTTTCTTCTCTAGTGGATACAAAGTTGGAATTATTTGTTTTACAAAATTCAAATTTGACATCTGACTAATAAGGATACAAGTTACTAAGGGCAATTCAGTGCTTTTCTATTGTAATATAACTGCCAGCTTTTAGAATGTGCTTTTTCCATATGCAATGTTTTACCAGCACCTAATTGTTGTCATGATGAGATCGTCTGTCTCTGTCAAATGTCTTATACATTTTTCCCACTAAAACATACTAAGAGTTTGTCCCACTCTCCAATGACCCATTAGCATCTCAATCTAAAATTTCTTTAAACATGACTCAGACACAATTACAGTATTTCCTGCTTGCTACACTGATTCATTTTTTTCTAATATGGACAGCATGTTCAAGCCACTGGACATTGTAACACAAGAATAATTTAATGTGCTTTCAAAACATTTAAAAGCAGCTGTAAGGCAATTCTTGTTTTTAGCCTGGATCAATCCTTATACTGGTAAAAAGCTATATATGCTCTATTTTATCATATATTCTTTACAATTTGTAGGATACTATCATTAAATTACATGATACAGTGTGTAATTATGTTATATGTAAGGGCATAGCAAATCTTGATTTATAAATAGGATGAATCTGACTGAAAGTTTTATGTGCACATTTCTCAAACAATAGGAGGTAGGAGAGATAGTTATGATTGCCGCACCTTTATGTACAGTATCTCACAAAAATGAGTACACTCCTAACATTTTTGTAAATATTTTATTATATCTTTTCATGTGATAACACTGAAGAAATGACACTTTTCTACAATACAATGTAAAGTAGTGAGTGTACAGCTTGTATAATGTGGTAAATGTGCTGTCCCTTCAAAATAACTCAAAACACAGCCATTAATGTCTAAACTGCTGGCAACAAAAGTGAATACCCCCTAAGTGAAAATGTCCAAATTGGGCCATTTTCCCTCCTCGGTGTCATGTGGCTCGTTAGTGTTATCGCTCTCACTCTCTCATACTGGTCACTGGAAGTTCAACATGGCACTTGATGGCAAAGAACTCTCTGAGGATCTGAAAAAAAGAATTGTTGCTCTACATAAAGATGACCTAGGCTATAAGAAGATTGCCAAGACCCTGAAACTAAGCTGCAGCATGGTGGCCAAGACCATACAGCGGTTTAACAGGACATGTTCCACTCAGAACAGGCCTCACCATGGTCCACCAAAGAAGTTGAGTGCACATGCTCAGCCTCATATCTAGAGGTTGTCTTTGGGAAATAGACCTATGAGTGCTGCCAGCATTGCTGCAGATGTTAAAAGGGTGGGGGGACAGCCTCTCAGTGCTCAGACCATACACCGCACACTGCATCAAATTGGTCTGCATGGCTGTTGTCCCAAAAGGAAGCCTCTTCTAAAGATGATGCACAAGAAATCTCGCAAACAGTTTGCTGAAGACAAGCAGACTAAGGACATGGATTACAGGAACCATGCCCTGTGGTCTGATGAGACCAAGATAAACTTATTTGGTTCAGATGATGTCAAGCGTGTGTGATGGCAACTAGGTGAGGAGTACAAAGACAAGTGTGTCTTGCCTATAGTCAAGCTTGGTGGTGGGAGTGTCATGGTCTGGGGCTGAATGAGTTCTGCCGGCACTGGGGAGTTACAGTTTATTGAGGGAACCATGAATGTCAACATGTACTGTGACATACTGAAGCAGAGCATGATCCCCTCCCTTCAGAAACTGGGCCACAGGGCAGTATTCCAACATGATAACAACCTCAAACACACCTCCAAGACGACCACTGCCTTTCTAAGGAAGCTGAGGGTAAAGGTGATGGCCAAGCATGTCACCAGACTTAAACCCTACTGAGCATCTGTGGGGCCCCTCAAATGGAAGGTTGAGGAACACAAGGTCTCTAACATCAGGCAGTGATGTCATCATGGAGGAGTGGAAGAGGACTCCAGTGGCAACCTGTGAAGCTCTGGTGAACTCAATGCTCAAGAGGGTTAAGGCAGTGCTGAAAATGAATGGTGGCCACACAAAATATTGACACTTTGGGCCCAATTTGGACATTTTCACTTAGGGGTGTACTCACTTTTCTTGCCAGCGTTTTAACAACTTCAGCTCCGGAAGGTTTTACCCAAATACAATTGATGTCTTTTTCCCCCACAAATAGAGCTTTCTTTTGGTGGTATTTGATCAGCTCTGCGGTTTTTAGATTTTGCGCTATAAACAAAAAAAGAGCGACAATTTTGAAAAAAAAAACGCCATATTTTTTACATTCTGCTATAAAACATTACCAATAAAAAAAAATCAACTTTTTTTTATCAGTTTAGGCCAATTTGTATTCTGCTACTTATTTTGGTAAAAAAATCTCAAAAAGCATATTTTAATTGGTTTGCGCAAAAGTTATAGCATTTACAAACTACGGGATAGATTTTTTGGACTTTTGATTTTTTTTTGTTTTTATTAGTATTGGTGGCGATTAGCGATTTTTAGCAGGAATGCGACATTGCGGCAGACAGCTCAGACCTCTAAGTGACATTTTTGACACTTTTTGGGGACCAGTGATATTACTACAGTCATCACTCAGTGCTAATTATACTGATTGTTACTGTATAAATGACACTGGCAGGGAAGGGGTTAACACGTGGGGTGATCAAAGGGGTTAATGTATGCCTAACTGTGCTTACTGACTGTGGGGGCTGGGGGGAAGGTTCTGTGACAGGCACAGAGAGATCGAGGTTTCAGCTTAGTTGAAACTCCTGATTAGGGATGGCCTTGTGGTTCGCTCGGTGGTTGGTTCGCGGCAAACTTTGCTTGTTCGCAGTCCGCCAGTTTTGCAAACATATGGCGTTGTTCGTGGCGGCCATATTCGTTTACATTGGGGAGAACTTTGACCCATGACACAGCCATCAGGTGGAACAGGACAGCCAATTGAGACATTTCAGCACATGGACATACCCCCTACCTTATAAATAGACCTGACCTGGCGGCCATTTTACATTCTGCTTTTTGTTAGTGTAGGGAGAGGTTTACTGCGTGCACCGGGGACAGATTGTCAGTGACACAAATCGCTCTGTTAAGGTCAACAAAAGTCCTTTTAAGGGCTGGTATTTGGTATAGGTGTACTATCTCTTTTGTCAGTGTAGGGAGAGGTTTGCTGTGTGCACCAGGGTCAAATTGTCAGTAACACAAATCGCTCTGTTAAGGTCCACAAACGTCCTTTTAAGGGCTGGTATTTGGTATAGGTGTACTGTCTTTTTTGTCAGTGTATAAAAACACAAAAAAAAGTGCTCTAAGTGCAGACAATATTTATTAAAAAGTATAAAACATCCACTGCAGCAACTCACAAGAAGCCACGATATAAGGGCTGTAACATCAAAGGATAAATAACGCTTCTCTAGATGGTGCCATCCATCCACACATGGGACAATGCAAAGTTCAGCCGTCCGTCACAGGAGGAAGGGTGCCAGCTATCTCCAGTGTCAATCGGCGTCCCGAACAATGCCTGCGATGTGGAAGTGAAGGAGGAGATGCAGTAATGTCACCAGGAAGCTTGAGGCGCACAACGCGTTTCTGAGCATGCGCCAAGTCCCTAACGGACATGCGCGCTCTTTCATCAGGTGCACCAAAGGCCAATAAAATATTTCTTAGGTGCATAAATCCTGCATGCAGTGTTCCCATCAACCTCACAACCAAAAGTGCCACCTCCTTATCATATCTCAATGATTTCTCAACAAAGGAGATCATAAATGCTTGGACAACCACAGAAGGTCATGCAAGGGTGCACTGCCACTTTTAGGTCACATCCAAACCTTCACTGAGTACCAATGATCAGCAGCTTTCCTCAGGGATAGTGGGAAGAAAATACCAAAAGGACCATAAAATAGTATCACTAAACATGTTATTTATTGCATACATATTAAACTCACAAGTATCACAAGCTATATAAAAGCATAAAAATGCCTTGCCATTGTACACTGGTGGCTATGATGACATCATAGGTGGCTGGCCCCGTCCAACACGTTTTGTCTGCATATCGGACATCTTCAGGGATGCCATTCCTTTATACAGTCTTGGCTTGTGGTGACATTTTGATAATGATTTAATTATTTTTTTAACTTTTGTGTAATTGTATGTAACACTCAATTAATTATGTATTTATTTATATTGGGGTTTTCACACTTTTTTAGAGTATTGCTTTCTTCGTCTAGTGCTATGAGTATAGCATTTAAACTAAGAACATAAACATATAAAGGAGTGGAGATTATGGTGCAGGGGTCAAACAAATCTATGTCCCAAGGAGAGTGGCTAGGGAGAACTATGGAATATCTCAGGCTTATTCCAAGACACTTTAGTGCAGCACCTCTTAAGACACTGAAGATTCTCTTGAGCAACAGATATGGACAGCAGAGGGTGCATCTGAGTGTATTGGTTATTTAAAGCATTTATTTTGGTAGACATTTGGCAACTTACACAATACACATGGTCTCATAATGGTCCATCAGTCTCTCAGGTCCTCCCAAAAGAGGAAAGCCAGGCTCAGAGACTAATTGACCAGTGTCAGGCTGGCTTATCCATGTTACCACAAACCCAGATGCTGGAATCCCTGTGAATAAACATGTCCTAGGGGCAGCGCAATGGCGCAATCTGTCACCCGCTGTATCCACTTGATGCAGCAGTAGACAGATCATTGTTTCGGGCTGGCTGAAGTACCATGTGATCCTTGTGACTAATCACAGCAGCCAATAGCAAACAATGGATTTCACTCATAGCCATTCATTGTGTACTACTGTGATTTCTATGATTGGTCAGAGTGGGATTATCTTAACATTCCTGTGAAGTGGCAGATCTGTAGACCGACATGTGCAAAGAGGAAAATACTGTGTAAATTGCCAAAAAGTTCTCTGCCTCTTCCTTCTTTTTGTAAACAAAGCGGCTGGAGATCAACTTCATCTTTTCCAGACCATTACTCTAGAAGAGGGTCTGGATGTTAAGGAGATTCACAAAAAAAGAAAAAAAATATGTGGTCCCTACCCAAAAATATATAACAGGCCCTTATCCTAGCTTAAAGACTGGCAGGCCAGGAAAAGGGGGGGGGGGGCAAGTATGAAGCCCCCTTTCCATGAACCCTACTAGGCCACATTTCCTCAACATCAGGAGGGTTCCTTGCCAGGGGTCCTCCTCTGGCAAAGCACCTGATGTTCTGATGTTGATGAGAACAACAGTATCTTCCCCACAACCCTGGCCCAGAGATTGTGGTGGGGGGCTTATAGAAATCTGAATGCTCTAGGTAGTTCATTGATGTTTCCTGTCAGTGTGTAACTGCCTGCTCATATGAGGTGCGGACAGTCTTTAAGAGCCTTGCATCATATCCACAATCTGCTGATTGCAGGTGAAATGCTTTATAGGCTCCCAGTAAAAAAAATAAATGTACATTTTTTTAACCTGCAAAAAGATGTGCTTTTTTTTTTTTTTTTTTTTAAAAGGTGAATTTATCCTTGAACCACTTGCCTACTGGGCACTTTTACCCTCTTCCTGCCCAGGCAAATTTCCAGCTTTCATCACTGTCACACTTTGAATGACAATTGCGAAGTCATGCAGCACTGTACCCATATGAAATTTTTCACAAACTTAGAGCTTTCTTTTGATGGTACGTATTTATTCACCACTGTTTTTTTTTTTTTTTGCTAAATAAAGGGAAAGAGACTGAAAGTTTTGAAAAAACTGGATTTTTGGCTTACCGTAAAATCCTTTTCTCTGATTTTCATTGATGGACACAGATCTATATCTTCTTGACCGATGGGTTTATGCTGCTCTCTAAAAGAGTAGGGCACTAGGCGAAAAAAAAATTGACCACCCCCCATAGGGCAGTCCAAGGAGGTATACTCCCACTTCCTGCTATAGGACTTCAGTTTTGTAACAAGCAGTGTCAGAAGAACATAAAACCCAACTCAATAGAGGGGCGGGTGCTGTGTCCGTCAATGAACATCAGAGAAAAGGATTTTACCGCAAGACAAAAATCCAGTTTTCTCTTTCGTTCATTGGCGGACACAGCTCCATATCTTCTTGACCGATGGGATGTCCCAAAGCAGTCTCAATATGAGGGGTGGGAATAGCACAGCAAGAAAAAACACACTTCCCAAAGGCTAAACATAGCTAACCAGTGAAAGTGTGCACAGACGACCATGTGGCCGACTTGCATATCTGCATCACTGATGACGGAAGGCCCAAGAGGCACTAAGCACCCTAGTAGAATGTGCCTTAACAGGTAAAGGAGGACCCTGACCCTTAATGGTATAGGCCTGCACCACCGTCTGTCCTTCCGCAAGGACAAATAGAGAATCCAATTTCCAGAATGACTCAGTCACCGCCAGGTACACCCTGATTGCCCCAACCACATCCAAAGAATGTAAGGCAATCTCTTTAGGATGCTAAGCTTAGGACACAGAGAAGGCAACACAACGTCTTCATTTAAAAGGAAACCAGAGACAACTTTAGAAAGGAACGGCTGACATGTACGAAGCACCACGTGAACCACCAGTTAAGGTGAACGACAGGACAAAGCCAGCTCAGACACCCTACACGCAGAAGTAAAAGCCACCAAGAAAGCTACCTTCTGTGTCAAAGTGAGCAGAGGAATCTCATGAATATTTTCAAAGGGTGGTTTCTGAAGAACTGACAGCCCCAAACTGAGGTCTCACGGAGGCAACGGAGACCTCACAGGGGGAGCTAGGTGGCAGACCCCCTGAACAAAGGTTTGAACCAAGGAATTTATGGCCAATGGCATTGAAAGAAAAATTTGAAGAAACTCCAAGACACGAGACACTGAGAAGGGGGAACCCCCCGAGACTCACATAAAGTAATGTACGCCCTCCAGACTCGATAATAAATCTTCCTAGAAGTAGATTTTCTAGCTTTTAACAGTGTCAGAATCACGGATTCAGACACCCCTCTATCCTTCAACACGTGGCTTTTAATAGCCAGGCCGTCAAAGCCAGCGACTGTAAAGCAGGATGGAAGATTGGCTCTTGAGTTAACAGACCTGCGAGGCCATTACGGTGCTTCTAGGATGACCGGAATTGCTTTTGCCTCAATCCTTCACAGATGTCTCAGCAGAAGAGTCAGCGAAGGAAATGCATACATCAGGCAATCTTGGCTCCAAGGACCTACAAGGGTGTTCATGGCATCAGCCAGAGGATCCCGAGACCTTGCTATGAACCTCTGCACCTTTCTGTTGAGACGAAAGGCCAACAGGTCCACATCGGGAGTCTCCCAAATGAGGCACAGTTGAAGAAACACCTCCTGGTGGAGAGACCATTCTCCCTGATCCAACTTCTGCCGACTGAGGTAATCCGCCTGCCAATTTTCCACCCCTGGAATATGCACGGCAGAGATGGCTGGAACAAAGCGTGGCCGCCGCGAACAACGCCATATGTTTGCAAAGTAGGTTCTTACTCCTGACTAGGCTGAAAAAAACTGAATTCCTTTGGGTTCTTTTGAGGCAGGCAAAACATCTGAACTTGTGTATAGTGGTATATATACACACATAATTATATGTATATAGACACCTAGCCATATATAGGTGTGATAGTAGCAGAAATATATTACTGTAAATGATTTCATTAGCGCAAGCATATATTTCTGCTACTATCACACCTATATATGTCTAGGGGTATATATTCAGACATATATGTGTATATATACGCCCTATACACATGTTCAGATGTCATGTCTGACATCAAACATGTCCTCAAAAAAGCACTGGCAATGGCAACCACTGCAGCATGAAAAATGCTTGCTGGTGAGAAGCCTTATTCCTGTCCCGAAGCAACTCAGAGAAATTATCATTTCTCTATAGCGGTCACCCTGCTATGGAAGGGTTTTGTCACCCTTCCATAGCAGTCACTGTCAGTTAAGCCTACACTACACTACGGTCCCCTTACACTTAACACTTTCCCTACAGAAACTAAATTTTTGAAGCTAACTTAAGTGTAAAGGAGCACTCTAACTACACTAGATATCCCTTTCCTCACACTAATAAATGCTAAATGACACTTTTAAAGTAAAATTAACAGAATTGCTTCCACTCTCTTCCATGTCCAGTATAACAATGCTAGGAATATGGCGGGGGCTATCTTATATACTGGGGGGCCTATTCACTAATGATTGGTCTAGGGACCCCCTAGTCACTCCAATCACATTCCTAGCATTCTCCTGCCCCCTCAATTGGCTTTTGCTAATGGTTCTGGTCCAATCACGGGCTTTTAAAGCCCATTTCCTGAAGCATTGCATTTTGGTCGGTTCTGGTTGCCGAATCCCGAACCAATGTTCGGGCCGAACCGATGGTGGACCCGAACCGTTCGATCATCCCTATTACAGACTTCCAGGGACACACTTCTCCTGTATTCAATACTAAAGTTCTGCTCCACATAGGCTCTTATGTGATTGCTCAGCTTCTACACACTCTGCCAAATGAACAATCTATGCAAGAAGAGGGAACAAACAAAATCAATCACTGGCTGTATATTTAGTGAGAACAGATAATGATATATAGACTGATGAGTGTATGTGAGTACAGAGGTGGGTAAGAGCAAACTCCTGGAGGGGGGCAGGGCGTGTGTTAATGAGGTCAGCTGATGAACGATTTCCTTCTACTGGTTTTTATATCCCAAATACCACATTCCAGGAGGGAACAGGAAGTAATGAAGAGTTGGAGCAATGAAATATTTCTATAAACATACCAGGGGCTGAGGTAATGCCTGTCCTAAAAGACAGAGACACCTTTTTCTTTACTGCAACAGAGGCACATTAATGGTATATTGATACATAGGGGAGCTGGAATTAAGAAAAAAAGGTGAACTTAGCCTTTAAAAGTACTTTGGTTAGTTTTTAAAAAAACCACCACTTCGGTGTATTGGTTATTTCTCATTTCTGTTCACATATTTGGCTGTTCATATGTTGATAGGTAAAAAACATGTTTGCCAATAACAACATGAAAACAAAATTGTTTTAACATCAGTTAAGCTTTATTAAAACTAAGTATAATTTGTTGGTCTTATGTTTGACAATATTCATTACTAGATGTGTCTTCCTTTCCATTCTTGAAAGGTATGAGGTGATAAGTCCTTTTTCTTTGTAAAATATCTAAATGTCAGGTTGAGAATTATCAATCATCCGCTCATATTGGGTTTGAAACCTCTTGATACTTTAACATAGCAAACAGTGTATTCATAATTGTCTCGCTGTCTGCTTTGAGAAACCACAGGCAGCCGCCAACTTGCTTCCAATAAGTGTTTTCACTAACTGTTGAAAAAAAAAAAAAAAACAATTGGTAAAGTTGTCCCATTACAATGAGTATCAGACGCAATACAAAAATTTCAGCATGTATATCAGCCAAATAATTAGGATAAAAAAAGGAAAAAAGAAAAGTAGAAAACAATACAGTCATTAATTATAAAAAAGCATGGATGGTATAAGACAGACAGACCATATGTTAAACCATATGAAAGATTCCACAGATTGATATAAAAATCTTTCAGTTTATATGATACATCTGGATATTTCTAACATCCCTTATAATTTATAAGTCTGCAGCATCTGGTCATCTACAGTCAATCTTAGTTCTCTTGACATCTTCAACTTCTTTTTTTATTTAGTTCTTCCCAGTAAAGGAAAATGCTTGCTAAATGTATTACAGGGTTTAGACCAGAGATAAGAGATTTTTCCTGAACTAATTTGCAGTTGAAAATATCGACTAGGATTTATAAATGTTACCACCTTGAGCTTTTTTTTTTAAGTGGTCAGAGCGAAAAAAGGCCCGAAATGAATCTCAGTTACATGATTCCCCCTTTTATTACTTAGTAATACAAACTTTGTAAGCTGTCCAGATGCATATATCATAGAGGATGGGAGTGTTTTCTAAGGGCCCTGGATGGATTATATTTGTTTTAATCATAGTCTTTTTAGTGTTTATATGGAGAGAATGGACAGTTTAGGAAATGACAGGTAAAAATATGTTTTTTTTAAAGCACACCATCAATAAGATGATGATGAAGAGGTTTTTTTTTTTTTTTTTTTTTTTTTTTTTAACCACTTTACCACCAGAGGATTTTGCTGTCTTACGTCCAGGCCACTTTTTGCGATTTGGCACAACTGACAATTGCGACGCGGTCCCCAAACGAAATTTACGTACTTTTTTTCCCACAAACAGAGCTTTCTTTTGGTGGTATTTGATCACCTGTGCGATTTTCATTTTTTGCAATATTAATTAAAAAAAACAATATTTTTCTACTTTGACAGTTACAAAATATCCAATATATTCAATTTTTGTCATATATTTAGGCCAAAATGTATTTAGCTACATGTCTTTGACAAAAAAATTCTCAATGAGCGTATTTTTAACTGCTTTATGACCGGAAGGTTTTACCCCATTCCTGACCAGGCCATATTTTGCGATTCGGCACTGCATTATTTTAACGGACAATTGCAACGCTGTGCCCAAACTAAATTGTCCTTTTTCCGCCCACAAAAAGAGCTTTCTTTTGGTGGTATTTGATCACCTGTGCGATTTTTACTTTTTGCGGTATAAACAAAAAAAGAGCGACAATTTTGAAAAAATAACAATATTTTTCACATTTATTTATATGAAATTCCCCCCCCCCCCCCCCAAAAAAAAAAAAATGTAAAAATCAAAATTTTTTATCATTTGAGGCAAATTTGTTTTCTGCTACATATTTTTGGTAAAAAAAAAATCGCAATAAGCGTATTTTGATTGGTTTGCGCAAAAGTTATTGCGTTTAATAACTAAGGGAACGATTTCTGTCACTTTTGGTGTTTTTTTTTTAACGAGTAATGGCGGCGATTGACTGACATTTTTGACACTTTTGGGGGTACCAGTGACATTACTACAGTAATCAGTGCTATACATATGCACTGTTACTGTAAAAAAGACACTGGCAGGGAAGGGGTTAGTTTTTATTGGAGAGGGATGGGTTAATGTATGCCTGGTGCTTACTAACGTGTGTGGGGGGAGGCGAGTGACACAGGGACAGCAATGCTGAACCCTGCAATCTGACCCTGCCTGTCACTTAGGAGATCTGCCCGCTTTGTTTACACAAGTGGGTGGATTTCCACACTAGATCCCCGACGATCGGGGGAGAGTAGCGGACCTGTAACTGAATACAGCGGGAGCGAGCCTCCAGCGGCGCGTGCCCCGCAGAGACAGGGGAATGTCTGGTGACGTAGGTCTACGTCTGTGGCAAACACAGCCACTGTATATTGTCCTTCATGTATGCATTACATTTATAACATGTGTATGCAGTTTAGAGCCAAGTGTTTTGTAATGTAATGCTACAGCCCTTCTCCCCCCCCCCCCCCCCCTCCTGTTTCTGTGTCTAAGGGTGTGGATTCATGACAGACAATGGTCGGGCTGGAGACATCTCTCCGCAGGGGGTGTGTATTAAGACTGCCTTTTTCATTGTACAAATGTTCAGTTCTCATTGGTTGGTCCCTGTTCCCTTCCCCTGCTGTTGCAAGGCTAAAGGGAGTTTCCCTAACTGTGTGTAAAACTGTTGTCTTGGAATGTAATAAACAGTTTATGCTCTGCATGGTTAACCCTCAACACCTGTGTGGATTGTCTCGTGATTGAGGGGTTAAGGGCTGGATATGGCTTCTCCGCAGGCTGTGGGTGCGTTTGGAGGACAGGAGATACAGATCCGGCGGATGTGCCCACCTGGGGTACAAAGATCCGTTACACTGGTTGGCAGCGGAGGGATGTCTCCTGCAGTCCAGGACATCCAAACCACCACCAGTATTCAAGATCTGGGCAGCTGCCGAGGAGTGCTACGGGGACCAGCCAGCATGAGAGCGGAGTTCGGGAGGAGGCTGCAAGGCATGCAGAAGCGCCATCGGGGACCAGCGACAGAGCACACCAGGCTCTGCTGGGAGGATGTGATCCGCCGGCAACTCTGGCATGAGGCGCTAAGCCACGAGCGGCACCATCAGGGGAAGATCCTTCCCTCCTCCACAGAGATGTACCGGAAGCAGTACCGTGCACGAGATGTGTTCCTGAGGGAACGACCGCGAGATGAGGGGAAGACGGAGCTCGGAAGATTGGTCCAGGAGGAAATGAGGCTGGACGCCAGCTACAGAGCCCTCCAGTGGTTCGCGACTCAACTGTGGCCAGGTACAGCAGATGGCAGCCCGACAGAAGGCGTTGGCTATGGCGGCGTGGGGCTGCTCCATCAAAAAATGTACGGAGACCCAGACTTTGGGAGCGATGAGGAGTGGCGGCTGGAACACATTCTGGATTTCTGAGATGAGGTGCTGGACCTCCCCGACGAGGCGTGTGACCTGGAGGAATTGGAGTTCCTGGTTGAGCAGGAATGGGAGCTCGAGATTGCCTACAAGCGGCTGTTTGACGGTGATCAGCAGCCTGGCATGGCTCCCATTGCCTGGGACTGTCCGAGAGAAATAGCAGACAGTCACGAATATGAGAAGCAAATGGGGCCAGGGGTGACCCTGCGTTTTCCCGTACTAACTGCAATGGAAGAAGCAGCAATGATACAGAGGGCACTGCGAGCGCTAGAATGCCGGAACGCACCGGAGGTCACCCAGGCAGCGAGACAAGCTGATAGCATGAAGGTCTCAGAAGGGGGAGTTGAGACAGGCGCTGGAAGGCTGGGAAATGGTGATCAGCAGCAAGTCCAGAGTATCTCATCTGGTGCCCCAGCAGAAGCGCTGGCTACAGGGCAGAGTGCCCCTGGCATCTGCCCAGCAGCAGGAAAAGTGTTGGATCCGGAGAGTCTGAGAGAGGATCTGCGTGAGCTGTTTTCCCAACAGCAGATATCCCCACCGGGAGTAGAGGAAGCAATTCTCCCTCCCCAACAATTGGACACTACCCCAATGTTCATCCCCCCAGCAGAAGCGCTGGCTACGGGGCAGAGTGCCGCTGGCCTCTGCCCACCCTCAGAGGTAGATCCAGGGAGTCCGAGGGATGACCTCAGTGAGCCGTTTCCCCAGCACTTGGACACTACCCCAATGTTTATCCCCCCAGCAGAAGCGCTGGCTACGGGGCAGAGTGCCGATGGCCTCTGCCCACCCTCAGAGGTAGATCCAGGAAGTCCGAGGGATGACCTCAGTGAGCCGTTTCCCCAGCACTTGGACACAACCCCAGTGTTTATCCCCCCGGCAGAAGCGCTGGCTACAGGAGAGAGCGCTGATGGTCTCTGCCCAGCATCAGAACCAGAGATGAAGAATCCGGGAGACAGTCCCTGCAAGATACCTTCTCAACGGCTGGTAACTACACCAGGAGAAAAGCAAGTATCTTTTTCTCCCCAAATGCATAGCCCTACCAGCCTACATTCCCTACCAGCGGAAGCGCTGGCATCAGGGCAGAGGATTATTCAGCTCCCCCCAATATCTGCAACCCAGCCCCGGATCAGAGGAGTGCAGACATCTGTTCCCACTCTGCAGCGGCTGTTTTTATTCATGGGAGACCCTATGTGCTGTTTTGCTCCCCAGCACCAGAGTCGTACTTTTACTTTTCCTGGTTGCCTGGGGTGGAAGTTTGTGACTAACACAGGTCCAGACCAGTTGAGGGTCAGGAACCTCGTTAGTCTGTTTTTAAAAGGGGAGAAATGCGACAGAACCCACTGTCACTGTGCGTTTTGGAGGGGACTGTGCGCAAGCCTCCTACCGACAGACTATGGGCCAGAAGATACTGGAGTTTGGCGCTGCAGCCTTTTGACTTTATCATCCACTACTGCCCTGGGAAGCAAAACGGCAAAGCCGACGAATTATCCAGGCAAACAGACATTGACAAATGATCCGAGAGCACTCCCCGGACATCCCCAAGCCGATCCGTTAGGATCAGACTGTGTATGCCGGCTTGGTTCTGGGGGAGCAATGTGGCAAACACAGCCACTGTATATTGTCCTTCATGTATGCATTACGTTTATAACATGTGCATGCAGTTTAGAACCAAGTGTTTTGTAATGTAATGCTACAGCCCTTCTCCCCCCCCCCCTCCTGTTTCTGTGTCTAAGGGTGTGGATTCATGACAGACAATGGTCGGGCTGGAGACATCTCCCCGCAGGGGGTGTGTATTAAGACTGCCTTTTTCATTGTACAAATGTTCAGTTCTCATTGGTTGGTCCCTGTTCCCTTCCCCCGCTGTGGCAAGGCTAAAGGGAGTTTCCCTAACTGTGTGTAAAACTGTTGTCTTGGAATGTAATAAACAGTTTAAGCTCTGCATGGTTAACCCTCAACACCTGTGTGGATTGTCTCGTGATTGAGGGGTTAAGGGCTGGATATGGCTTCTCCGCAGGCTGTGGGTGCATTTGGAGGACAGGAGATACAGATCCGGCGGATGTGCCCACCTGGGGTACAAAGATCCGTTACAACGTCGCCAGGCGATAATGAGCCACTTTGCTGCAGTACAGTCAACGTGACTGGTCGGCAAGTGGTTAAGGGAGGGATAGGGTGGAGATGTGCAAGAGTAGTATCAGAAACATAAGTTTAGAGTGAGCATAGAAGGCAATGCTGCCTTTTTTTTGTTATTTATTTTTATATGTTGTTATAATAATAGTTGTTTATGTATATAAAGCATTATCAAAAGCAAAATATTGGAGATTAGTGTGAACGTTAAAAAAAAAAAAAAAAGAAAATATGCACAATATTGTCAAAAGTATTGGGATGCCTGCCTTTACACACGAACATGAACTTTAATGGCATCCCAGTCTTAGTCTGTAGGGTTTAATATTGAGTTGGCCCACCCTTTGCAGCTATAACAGCCTCAACTCTTCTTGAAAGGCTGTCCACATGGTTAGGAATGTATTTATGGGAATTTTTGACCATTATTTTAGAAGCACATTTGTGAGGTCAGGTACAGATGTCGGGCAAGAAGGCCTGGCTTGCAGTCTGTGCTCTAATTCATCCCAAAGGTGTTCTGTCGGGTTGAGGTCAGGACTCTGTGCAGGCCAATCAAGTTCCTCCTCAACAAACTCGCTCATCCACGTCTTTATGGATCTTGCTTAATATTGAACCCTACGGACTAAGACTGGGATACCCATAAAGTTCATGTGCGTGTAAAGGGAGGTGTCCCAATACTTTTGACAATATAGTGTATATAAATATATTGTAGTGTATCCTAAATAAACTAATAATGTGTCTTTATTTCTTAGTAATTTGGAATGATGGTGTTATTGTAAATAGAACAAAGTAAAATTTTGCAATATCCAAAATCTATCAAACATGTCCTATAAAATCAGTGTCAGAAATACCTAAATACTTAAAGGGTAACTCCACTTTTGTGGGAGAAAAATAGAAAATAAAGAAAAATTAATATAGCGTATACAATTCCAACACAAGTCATATTGTAACTGAAGGAAATAAAAATTACCTTTCCTTTTAAATCTGCAGCAGCTGTAATTTTCTGAAATCACAATATGGCTACCTGGAGGTGTTCTGCACGCAGAATGTGTACAGAACTTCCTCCAGAAACATAATTTCCTGCTTGTGTGATTGGTTTGTTGATTTTCCCAGAAGTCTGCACTAGGATGCAAGTCAGATTTCAGGCATCCCCTGCAACATAAATGTCTTTTTTGGGGAGATACTCCCAAAAGGAACACGTCTAAAGGGATGCAGGCCCAGCAGCTTTCCTTATTAGAGCCATACAGCTGCTGAAGCTGATTGATAATTATGAAACCGCTCCCATTAGACCCACTTTCCCACGTGGCCACATAGAAACACACTTCAGAAAAACAAAAGGTAGAAATCTGCAACAAAGTGTGTTAAATACCTTGTAATGTACATAGATCACACAGATTTTTTCTCAACAAAAGTGGAGTTACACTTTAAGTGCACTTTTCTGTTATGTGCTATATCCTCATAATGTACATCAAACAAATGTTAAACAAAAAGTATTCTCTCTGTGCATGAACTGATAGAACTTCACAACATGCAGCAAACAGGGTATACAAAGTATCCTCACAAACAACAGTGTCAAAATAACAAATAAATGTCCAAACTCTAAAAATAACTGGAAAGTCCAAATTATGAAAACCACTTCAATAAATGCAATCCCACACACTGCACTCTCACAAACAACTCACCAAAAGACCAAAAACAATTATTATACCTCTCCAGGTTGGTCCACCTTGACTCCCCCTTATCCTCTCTACATGAAGATGCAGGTCCGGTTCATGGCCGTGAAAACTCGAAGACAGAAGAAGTGGATGACCTCACACCTGAAAAACATCCGAAAATTTTATTATAACAATCCAGGGATAAAAACATCACAGCCCCACAAAGGAAAGAGCAACATTAAGGCTTTTCATGCTAAAAGGTGTTTGGTCATAATGATACACACCTAATGGTTCTGCCCTCTATATAGCAATAACTATTACTCATATATAGTGTTGAGCGAACACGGACTGTATTATTCGGGTCCGTACCGGATAATTGGATTTTTGTTACCCGGACACGGACCCGAAAACTATACTGTATGTTCGGGTTTAAAATCCGTGTTCGGTAATTTTATTTCCTGTATGTAATGGCACGGTTTTAATGGCGGGCTTTCAACAGCCAATCAACAAGCGTTTAACTGGTGTGCCATAGAAGCCATCACAGCCATGCCTACTAATGGCATGGCTGTGATTGGCCAGCTGAAGCATGTGACCCAGGTCTTTATAAGCTAGAGACACAGCGCGCTGTGCATCAGTCTGCTCTAGTGTAGGGAGAGAGAACACACAACAGTGCTGGCTGCTGCTGATTAGGGACAGACAGGGAAAAAAAACATTGTGCCTGAAAAGAATGCAGGGACAGGTCGGAGTGTAGGCAGGGAAAGATATTTGAGCATTTTAGGGACAGGCTGGAGAGAGTAGGCAGGGCGAGATTAGGAGACACAGGACAGAACAATCGTCTGTTAGCGATCTACATCGATTTTGCTGTGTGGGGGGTGGTGCAGTGAACAATCTTTTTGCCCTCACTTGAGCCCACTGAGGAGGAGGGAGAAAAAAAAATATTTTTATCAGTCTGTTGTGTGCAGCGTTCAGTTATATTTTACTACAGAGTGCTGTTCTAATCTGCTATTTAAAAATTACAAATTTAAAGGGGAATTTTTTTAAGAGCACTTGCCATGCTCTTAACTACATTTTGCTGCCATTTGCAGCACTCTAGCCCTTTCCATTGTTTTTTTAGAGCCATTTTAGTGCCTGAAAGTTCGGGTCCCCATTGACTTCAATGGGGTTCAGTGTCCGGGTAAAGTTCGGAAAAAGGACCCAGACTTTTTTTTTCAAGTTCGGCCGAAACCACCGAACACGGACATCCAGGTGTCCGCTCAACTCTACTCATATTCATAGAAGAATACAATCAGTGGCTAATGCTCAAATAATTCAGAAACGCACATAGTTAACATAAAAGGCATGTACCTATTTCCATAGATGGCACAATGATACAGTATATGAATATAAAGTGAAAACGTATACCATATAACCATATAAAAACAAAAAACAAAACAAAAACACAGAAAACGAATGCTAGATAGTTAGGACCCTTATAAATATATACATAAATCAAAAGCCATCCATCTATCCACAAGGGATGGAGTACTGAAGACCAAGCCAAGCAGAATTATCAATGGATTGTTACCCTAGATTTCAGTTTACCATCATACTTCCATTATACTCTTCTACTCTCAGCTAATGCAAAAAAAAAAAAAAGGCCCACATATTGTACTAATATCTAAAACTTTTATAAAAACTAGTCACCTGGATAACTTCACCTTCAAAATTTTTATTATCACCCATCTGGAACAATAATACAGATCTGAAATGTCAGAGAGAATTTAAACTGGGCATGCATGGCTCACATTTCATCCAATTCCTGCTACTTGACATTCCTGTTGCCCTGCCAACACCACCCAGTTTGACAAATCGAAGAAGCTAGGTGGGGAAAAAGGTAGCCAAAAAGTGACTGCAGCCAATCAAATGCAGTCATTGATTGGGTATGGTGACAGCCAGCTGTCAGAATACAATAGCCTACTGTTTAGTTTGGATGAATGAACCTCTAGCTCAGGCTGCTGGGCTGAACATGAAAAATCTATATGTGTATGAGTAGATTTAGATCTGTAAACAAAATACTAAAGCCATTGATTCAGCATGAAAGACAAGCAACTAACATGCAATGGCAGCCTATGTCCTTCCTTAGTACAGGTTTTTTTTTTAATAGGTAGGACAGCTCTGCGAGTATAATGTTACAGTTCTCACTAGCCCATTTGAATGATACAACCTAATACTGTCCAAGTCTAACTAAATCAAATCAATATTCTTATTATACAGAATTTATATAGCATCGACAGTTTATGCAACGTTTTACAACATAAGGGCAGACAGTACAATTGCAATACAATTAATACAGTAGGAATCATAGAGCCCTGCTCATTAGAGCTTACAACCTAAGAGGGAGGGTCAAGAGATAAAAGAGGTAATAACTGTGGGGGATGGGCTGATGGAGAAAATAAATGTGCAGTTGTTAGCTGGGGGCCAGATTGGCTTCTCTAAAGAGAGGAGTTTTCAGGGATCATCTGAAAGTGGACAGAGTAGGAGAAAGTTGGAAAGATCTGGGTAGAGAATTCCAGAGTATGGGAGAGGCTTTGAAGAAGTCCTGGAAGCGAGCATAGGATGAGGTCACAAGGGAGCTAGAGAGCAGGAAGTCTTGGATAGAATCAAGAGAACTATTTGGTTGGTATTTTGAGATTAGATTAGTGATGTATCTGGGAGCTGAATTGTGGATGGCTTTGTAAGTTGTTGTTAGTATCTTGAATTTATTTTTTGTTAGGTGAGCTGGAGCCAGTGGAGGGATTGGCAAAGAGGGGTAGCAGATGCTGAGGGGTTTGTAAGGTGGATAAGCCTGGCAACAGCATTCATGATGGACTGAAGGGGTGTAACCTAATTAAAGGTCAGCAAATGAGGAGACTCGAGGCCAGAGATTAGGTTGAGGGGGCAAGCTATGGACAGTGATTGAATGTGGGGCTGAAAGGATAGTTCAGAGTCCAGGACTAGTGTTGAGCAAACACGGACTGTTTTATTCGGGTCTGTAACGGATAATTGGATTTTTGATACCCGGACACGGACCCGAAAACTTTACTGTATGTTCGGGTTTAAAATCCGTGTTCGGCAATTTTATTTCCTGTTTTGTATGTAATGGCGCGCTTTTAATGGCGGGCTTTCAACAGCCAATCAACAAGCGTTTAACTGGTGTGCCTTAAGCCATCTCAGCCATGCCTACTAATGTATTAGTAGCTGTGATTGGCCATCTGAAGCATGTGACCCAGGTCTTTATAAGCTCGAGAGACACAGCGCGGTGTGTCAGTCTGCTGTAGTGTAGGGAGAGAGCACACATCATACGTGCTGGCTGCTGATGATTAGGGACAGACAGGGAAAAACAACATTGTGCCTGAAAAGAATGCAGGGACAGGTCGGAGTGTAGGCAGGGAAAGATATTTGAGCATTTTAGGGAAAGGCTTGAGAGATTAGGCAGGGACAGATAGGAGACACAGGACAGAACAATCGTCCGTTAGCGATCTACATCGATTTTGCTGTGTGGGGGGTGGTGCAGTGAACAATCTTTTTGCCCTCACTTGAGCCCACTGAGGAGGAGGAGGGAGAAAAAAATATATTTTTATCAGTTGTGTGCAGCGTTCAGCTATATTTTACTAAAGATTGCTGTTCTAATCTGCTATTTAAAAATTACAAAGTTAAAGGGGAATTTTTTTTTCCCTTCATAGCCTGCTGCTGAGCTGACCGTGACATAAAACATAAGACACTGCTGTGTTCACATGTGCTATTTAAAAATCACCAATTTTATATACATTTTTCTATTCCACTATTCAATATACACCCTTTTGGGTTAAAAAAAAATAAATTGTGGCAAAGTCTGTACTAATCTGCTATTTAAAAATTACAAATTTAAAGGGGAATTTTTTTCTTTTCCCCTTCATAGCCTGCTGCTGACCGTGACATGAAACATAAGACACTGCTGTGTTCACATGTGCTATTGAAAAATCACCAATTTTATATACTTTTTTCTATTCCGCTATTCAATCTACACCCTTTTGGGGTAAAAAAAATTAAATTGCGGCATAGTCTGTATCGGTACGTGTGAGATACACCTTTCAAATTTTTTGGGCACATCTTACACCGCCGAGGATTGCAGGGTGCTTCAGTTTGCCTCCTGTTCCGAACTCCTCCTACTCCTCTTCCTCATCCAGCCTTTAGGGTACAACAAATTGTAATCGGGGCCTAGTCTGGGTTTGTACGTGTGAGATACACTTTTTTATACCATATTTTTTATTCCGCTATTCAATCTACACCCTTTTGGGGTAAAAAAAAATTAAATTGCTGCATAGTCTGTATCGGTACGTGTGAGATACACCTTCCAAATTTTTGGGGCGCATCTTCCACCGCCGAGGATTGCCGGGTGCTTTAGTTTGCCTCCTGTTCCGAACTCCTCCTACTCCTCATCCTGCCTTTAGGGTACAAAAAAAGTGTAATCGGGGCCTAGTCTGGGTTTGTACGTGTGAGATACACCTTTTTGTATCATATTTTCTATTCCGCTATTCAATCTAAACCCTTTTGGGGTAAAGAAAATTAAATTGCGCCATAGTCTGTATCGGTACGTGTGAGATACACCTTCCAAATTTTTGGGGCGCATCTTCCACCACTGAGGATTGCAGGATGCTTCAGTTTGCCTCCTGTTCCGAACTCCTCCTACTCCGCTTCCTCATCCTCTACCGCCTCCTCATCCGGTCAGCGTAACACCTTCACCACCAACTTCAGCACAGCCAGGGGTAAACGACAGCAAGCAGTTTTAAAACTTGCCTGTTTGGGGGAAAAACCACACACCGCGCAGGAGTTGTGGACGAGCATGGAACAGCAGACCAATGAGTGGTTGCTGCCAGGCCATAGTGGAGTTTCAGCTGCAGCACACACGCGTGAGTCGCTCTGTGGAACAGCACCACTTCACCACCAATAACTGGGCCTCTATGCAAGACCTGTGTGCCTTGTTGCGCTGTTTTGAGTACTGCACCAACATGGCCAGTGCCGATGACGCAGTTGTCAGCTTAACTATCCCACTTCTATGCCTCCTTGAAAAAATGATTCGGCGATGATGGAAGAGGATGTGGCACAGGATGAGGAGGAGGAGGAGGAGGAGGATGAAGAGGTAACATTTCCAAGGCTTTCAGGGCAGTCATTCACAAGTGGCTCCGAGGGTGGGTTCCTGCACCCACAAACGCCAGGTACACAATTGTCCAGCAGGGGCACAGTTCTGGAGGATGAGGAGGATGAGGAGATGGAGGAGGAGATGGAACCATGTTCACAGCAGGGTAGCACCCAGGCCAGCTCATGGCCATCACTGGTGCCTGGCTGGGGGGATACAGAGGACACAGACAATACACCTCCCACAGAGGACAGCCTTTCGTTGCCTCTGGGCAGCCTGGCACACATGAGCGATTACATGCGGCAGTGTCTCCACAACGACCGCCGAGTTGCCAACATTCTAACTTGTGCTGATTACTGGGTGGCCACGCTGCTGGATCCCCGTTACAAGGACAACATACCATCCTTAATTCACTTACTGGAGCGTGATCGCAAGATGCACGAGTACAAGCGCACGCTGGTAGACGCGATGCTGCAGGCATTCCCACCTGACAGCGGGGCCACAGTGGAAGCACAAGGCCATGGCAGAGGAGGAGGAGGAGGAAGAGGTCGCTAACGCAACCAGGGCACCGCCAGCACCTCAGAAGCCAGGGTTAGCATGGCAGAAATGTGGAAAAGCTTTGTCAGCACGCCACAACAAACAGCAGCACCAGCAGCTCATATGGAACGTCTTAGCAGGAGGCAGCATTTCACCAACATGGTGGTGCAGTATGTGTGCACACGCCTACATGTAGTGAATGACGGGTCTGCCCCCTTCAACTTCTGGGTCTCCAAATTGGGCACATGGCCTGAGCTTGCCCTTTACGCCTTGGAGGTGCTGGCGTGCCCTGCAGCCAGTGTATTATCTAAACGTGTATTTAGCACGGCTGGGGGGCATTATCACAGACAAGCGCAGCCGCCTGTCCAGAGACAATGGGGATAAGCTCACGTTCATTAAAATGAACCAGGCATGGATCCCACAGGACTTTTCCGTACCTTGTGCAGAATAGAGATGGATACCGACCTTACCCAGCCATTGTTCTATTTTTGATCTTTCTCACTCTTTTGGGGTGTACCCTAATTTAAAATGACTAAAAAAAAGCAGTGTTGGCTACCTCGTCCCCCTCCACCGCCGCTTCCACCTACACCGCCACATCCACCGCCACCTCAACCTCCCTCCTACTCCATATGGGCCTCGTCCTTCACAGATGAAGAAAATTGTTTTATTTTATGTTTTTTTTTGTTGTTTTAAGTTATTTTCCTATCCACATTTGTTTGCAGAGCACTTGCCATGCTCTTAACTACATTTTGCTGCCATTTGCAGCACCAGTTCGGGTCCCCATTGACTTCAATGGGGTTCGGTGTCCGGTTAAAGTTCGGAAAAAGTCCGGGACACAGACCCGGACTTTTTTTTCAAGTTCGGCCGGACCCGCCGAACACGGACATCCAGGTGTCCGCTCAACTCTATCCAGGACTATACCTAGGACCTTGGCATGAGGGGTTGGGTTGATAGTTGAGCCATTGATTTTGACATAGAAATCTGGGGAAGAGGCACGAGGGCCAGGAAATATTATGAGCTCGGTTTTGGATAGATTGAGTTTGAGGAAGTGGTGTGACATCCATGCTGATATGTCTCTTAGTAAGTTGGTGATGCCTGAGGAAACTTAGTGGTAGAGAGATAGATTTGGGTGTATTGAAAGCCATGGCAGGCACTCCACTGACCCAGAGAGGAGGTATAGAATAAGAATAGGAGAGATCCAAGAACAGAACCTTGGGGGACCCCAACTGAAAAAGGAAGAGTAGAGAAGGAAGTACAGATGAGTAAATGACACTAAAGGTGCAGTGGGATACACATGATGATAACCAGTGAAGAGTACAGTCATGGAGACCAAAGGAGAGGAGTGGTCCACTGTGGCAAAAGGAGGAGGGGGTGGTCCACTGTGTCAAAGGCAGCAGAGAGGTCCATTAAAATCAGTAAAAAAACTTCTGCAATAAAGCACTTTTGTAGGCAAAACAAAAAAATATACTTACTACACAATCCATACATATTCTATTTTAATGTTATTAAAGTACAACTAAATGATCTTGTATCATGTATCTAGTAGAGCTGGTAGAGACTGAGTAGATGAAGAGGACCCTCTTGCACCCACTGCCCAGCATTTATAAAGGCAGTGAGAGAGAATGTGAGGATGCAGAGTGGCATGTGTTCCAGTTGGAGGCAGTACTGGATTTGTGCTGGATTGCTCTGGATTTGTGTTTCTGCCAGATGGTCTGGGACTGGGAATCATGGAGTAGGAAGCAAGCACAGGAATGCTGAGGTACCATAGCAGGTTACAGAAACTAAGCTGACGGTGTCTCAGAAGGGTGACACAGCTGGGCAGAGGGGTACCAGATTCGGAGACAAAGGCAGAGTTGGGACATAAGGTCTGAAAAACAGCTGAGCAATGTAGTATCAATGTAATATCAGATCAGTAAGTGAAAACAGAGTCCAGGAAATAAGCCAAAGTCAGTAATTATATGTAACTATATGTAACAGCCAAGTAGCAGAGGGCAGTTACCAGAAGGAACGCTGGTAACTGCAAGTGCAAAAGTCCAGACTCCAGAGGCAAGGATCACATAGAGAATGGCAGAATCAGCAGGTTAGGATGCAGGTGATCAGGAACAAGCTGAAGATCACTCAGCTCAACTTCTGCAGAGTTCCAGTTTATATAGGCTGCTTGGCACCAATATCATTGCCGAGTGTGCACACTACTATTTTGTGAATGCACATTCAACAGTTACCCTATACACAGAGCCATGAGCATAACAATGCACATGTGCATAAACCTACACTGTTTTCCCTATATTGGAGTGAATACATCCTTTCTTACATCATGTATGATGGGGGGGGTGACCTACAGGAGGACAGGAGAATCCCTCTGTAGGTCTGGTGTTGTAAGCAGCTAAACATTATGTAAAATATAGCTAGGGAGGAAGGTCTGTCATTTTTTTGCTGAAATTTTACCTGTCAATTTCTGTCAATGTTATGCCTGCCTCTCATTACACCCCCAGGCCACCCATCCACATCATTCCCATCAATTATCACAGTGCATTGACCTTCAGAAAGTCACTAATTTATTGACAGCTGCTGCCTGCACTCAAACCTCCCTTCATGTTCTGCTGCATTTGTGCCAGCATTCTGTATTGCTAGCCAGTGACATCAGAAGCGTGGACATACAGTACATTGGACCATTTGTTCTCCTCCTCTTCTAATCAGCACCACCTTCAGCTCTAATAAAAACAGCCCATGAAGGCATGCCCTGGGAGCTGCAGGAGTCCTTGCTTCTGAGCTGGCTGGCTGTGTGTGTTGGCTGCATGTCCAGGAAGCAAGAGTCACATGGCAATGGGCAGAATTTTCTTCGATAAGTGAATAAAGAAAAACCTAAAATAAGCTGCAAAATTGACTGACTAAGACTAAAACTGAGGATCCTGATGAAGGGACACAATGAGAGTGCTATAAAAGTGAAATCTCCCCGCATTCACTAATCTCTGGGGATAATTCCTTTGCAAAGTGCAAATTCCTTTAATAAAATCAACCTTTTTGTCTGTCTGCCTTCACCATATTAATGATCTAAAAAATACACATTTAAAGTTCAATAAAGATTTCTTATGATCTGTAAAACAGGTATTTGATATTTATAATCTAATTTCAATTGCTCTTCTGAAACTGTTTTTTTTATTTTTTTTTTATTTATGTGCCTGTCACAGCACCATGATTGGACAGACACCGATTCATACAATGCATACATTGGCAGAGCAGTAGAAGCCCCTCCCAAAGATCTTTCCTAAAAGATGTCAAAGAGCAGTGAAAATCATGTGACCAATGCTGCAGGAATAAGTAGTTAGAGATTTTCAAAAGTGCAGCGCTAGTGAACATGAGTGTAAATAAAAAAAAAGGAAAATACACGTAAAAAGTGAATAATCCAAATGGTGTAAACAATCCTAGAAAGTCCAAATAATACAGTCCAAATGTGTTTATGGTAAACATAAGATCAATAATCCCCAGTGTATAAGTGACATGACTGTCCAATATGGTGGTGATCAAGTGCTCAATGGATCCCAACACCAACTCAACTGAAGATGGAGATGTAGTATGCTCACCAGAACAGTAGGACTCAGAGTGCCGTATAGCACCTGGGTCAAAACAGCTAGATATGTTGTAGAAAGGAGGATGATACTTGGGGATACTCGACAAGCCATGAATGTCCAAATGAAAATTTAAAGCAGATATATAACCCCAAAGCCTCTCAATCAGCCAAGCGATGGCGGATGAAACCAGAAAGGAGGAACAGAAAATAGTGTAATACTGCTAAAAAACTTTTTTTATCCAGCAAATAAATGAAATTTGAACTTACAAACATCTCATGGGAAGGAGCATGAAAAGATGTAATGGTAGGCTGTCAGTAGGGTGTCCTTAACGCGTTTCTGCAAATATGCTTTCTTCAGAAGATAATGCCAGGCATAATAGTGGCATAATATATATGATTTATGTGAATGAATGAATGATGGCATTTAACACTTCTCTGTTTAGTATCACTTTAACCACTTTACCGCTGCTCACTGAGCTGCTACTGCGGCAAAGTGGCTCGATAATGTCTGACGATGTAGACCTACGTCGCCAGACATTCCCCTCTCTCAGTCACAGTGGGAGTCGGGCCAGGGGAGGAGTGGCGGTGATCACCGCTGCTCTTCCCCGATCGTCGGGGAATCGAGTGTGCAGATCCGCCTGCTTGTGTAAACAAAGCGGGCGGATCTCCTAAGTCACAGGCGGGGTCAGATTGCAGGGTTCAGCATAGCTGAACCTGCGATCTGTCCCTGTGTCACTCAGTCACCTCTCCCCACACACATTAGTAAGCACCAGGCATACATTAACCCCTTGATCACCAATAAAAATTAACCCCTTCCCTGCCAGTGTCATTTTTACAGTAACAATGCATATGTATAGCACTGATTACTGTAGTAATGTCACTGGTACCCTCAAAAGTGTCAAAAATGTCAGTCAAGGGTCCGATCTGTCCGCCGCAATGTCGCAGTCCCGCAAAAAAAAAAACGCAGATCGCCGCCATTACTCGTTAAAAAAAAACACCAAAAATGACAGAAATCTTTCCCTTAGTTAGTAAACGCAATAACTTTTGCGCAAACCAATCAAAATACGCTTATTGTGATTTTTTTTATCAAAAAATATGTAGCAGAAAACAAATTGGCCTAAAATGATAAAAAATTTAGATTTTTACATTTTTTGGGGGGGGGATTTCATATAAAAAATGTGAAAAATATTGTTATTTTTTTCGCTCTTTTTTTGTTTATAGCGCAAAAAGTAAAAATCGCATAGGTGATCAAATACCACCAAAAGAAAGCTCTATTTGTGGGAAAAAAAGGACATAAATTTCGTTTGGGTACGGCATTGCATGACCGTGCAATTATCAGTTAAATTCGCACAGTGCCAAATCGCAAAAAGCGGCCCAGACGTAAGACAGCAAAATCCTCCGGTGGTAAAGTGGTTAAGTGAATAAGACAGCTGTAGAGTCTCTGATGCTTTTGTGCAGCAGCATTTATGTGTGCATGCACATACTGCATATCATATTTCCCAAATGCAACATTTCCATTGCTACAAGGACATCAGCTATATAATGGTTTATGCTGACATCCACTTTAAATGTGGTAATATTCTGCCCTACTACTACTAGAAGGACATGGCTAAAGTCTATATACCTAATGTCAATATCTTGAGAACTGTAAAATACAATGATTTCAGCTCTCTACCAATGGTCATCCTCATAATACTTAGTTACACAAAAGCTTGACTAATTATTGTGTATGTTATTTTTCTTTCATCTGTTGTTTGCTTTTATACACATTTTGTATCTTAAGAAAGGCTAAGTTCACTATTTTAACCAAAAAAATAAATGCACATGTTTTGCAGGTAAAAAAAAAAACGCTGATCTATTTTTTTTCTTTTTCATAGAAGTCTGCAGAGCATTGCACCAATGATCAGCAGATTGTGGTTCAATATCAGGTTCCTGCAGACTTTTATCACAGCAGTCTGCCTGTATCTCCCATATAGGCAGACAGTTACTGAAGTGCAGGGGGAATCCATAAAGAATGAGAGTGCTCATCAGCGCCCTCGAAGTTCATTGAGAACCACAAGCCATCTGCCGTGGTAGCAACCAGGACTTTTAGTTATTATTATTATTATACAGGATTTATATAGCGCCAACAGTTTGCCCAGCGCTTTACAATGTGAGGGAAGACAATACAGTTACAATACAATTCAATACAGGAGGGATTAGAGGTCCCTGCTCATTAGAGCTTACAATTTTAGTTCATTCATTCACAGAACTCTGTAAATAATGATGTGGCTGTGTGGACGATGCCCCCCACAGCCACATTGTTTTTAAATAGTGACAGTGGGTGCAGGGAGAGGATCTTCTTCCCCCTGTCACAATCGAAGGATCGGGTTGGGGTGCAGACAGGTATATGGGTGCAACATGTAACATATGATTAATGGTGAACTTATCCTACAAAATGTATAAATCTGATGGATTATTTGTCTAATTATATTTCTCTGTTAATATTTTTTGCATTAAATTGTGGCATCAGAAATAAAGGTAATGTTGTTGGATGTTTTTGTTCTTGGAAAATTTGATGGGTTGCCAAGAGTGTTCCCCCAACTTAAAATCTTCTTGTAGGCCCAAGACTTAAAAACCTGCCCTTGTGTATGGCATTCAAAACAAGTGCAAAATCTATTTTTTTGTGTGATGCACAAGCTTCATTTACCTTACCTGGCTAAGGAAAATTGTCCCTTAAGGCCCGTACACACGTACCGATCGTCGGCATACAAACGTCGGTGGACGAAGGATCTGCCGATTGTACGCGTGTTAGTATGGTGCCTCCGACAGATGTCTGCGCACAATCCGCGGACAAAAGTCTTTCTTGCAAACATGAAAATATTTGTATGCCGACACCAGAACGGACGATTGTTCGCCTGTCAGTACGCAATTCTGCCGACACACAGCTACAAATCCCAACACGCATGATCAAACCAAATGAGTTCCCGGAAGAATTTTCTCTAGTAAACTCAACATTTTATTCAGAAAGAACTTTCGGCTCGCGGAAGTCCAAGAAATAGGTGAAATGCGGAGCACATGCTCATCTTGATAAATGTGAGAAGAAGGAAGATGCTGCTCATAATGCCATACTTTTCTAATAAAAAGGCATGTGTTCTGTTATGATGAAGATAATGTTTGTCTATTCTATCTGTTCTATCAAATTTTAGAATTAAATAATTTGAACTCTTCACCATTATTTTTGTATTTTCACACCAAAGATCTAACTATTGATATGACCCTTTATTCTTTTATGAATTAATGTCTAAAACATATTTTTCAGGTTATGTACAATATTAAACATGTTAACAAATTCAGATAGGCCATTTTTTATTTTCAATTTTCTTTATTTTTTGGATCTCAGCAAAAAAAAAACAAAGCAAACATCAATACTTTCCGTATAATAAACATAAAAAAGGTCCATTTGGACAAAATTAAACTAGAAACTGGCAAACAGGGGTAAAATAAATAATAGGGGGTTACACAAATTAAAGTTGGTGATAGCTATAATCAGGTTGCCATGAGGGCAGGTTTGGATCCTGCTGGCCATATTGCCACTGGCCATGTGGCATTTGGCGAGGTGGTGGGTGTTGTGGAGGTGGAGGTGGAGGTGGAGGTGGAGGGCACGGGTGCTCCTGGCATGCATGGCTGTGCTCAGTAAGTATGCCGTTTTCAGCGTTTTGCAGCACATCCAGAATAATTTTTCTGGCATACTGACACTGCCTGAGGTCCACCTTATCCAGGATTTTGGCAGTCATATTCCCGAAGGACTCATTGGCCTCCGGTTTCCGACGTAGGGCTATGGTGGCCTCCTGGATAAACTCGTCGGTGATGTCATCCACGTGCTTCCTCTTTTGCCTCCGTTTGGCAGGAGGAGGTGGTGGTGGAAATAGTTCCGCAGGCTCCTCAGGCTCCGCAGGCTCCCCAGGCTCCTGGCTGCAACCTGGCTCCTCCTCAGTGACACTTCCCTGTTGATGAAATGAACAATTGATTAGAATGTTATAGTGTATATAAAAATGCATGTTTGTTATATTATTGTGAACAAATAGCAGACTTTACATACAGTGGCGTATCTAGGGTCTCCAGTGCCCTTGTTGAGGAGCTGTATTTGGCAACAACCCCCCCCCCCCCCCCAAGATCAATGGAAAACTGTAACCCACCCCCCCAAAAAAAAATTAAAGGGCATTAAAAGTTTCTAATTTGCCCCTTGTTTGCCCAGTGTAGAGCTCTCTAGTGGGCAATCATTGTCTCAGGTGTGAAAAAGAAAGAGAGGGTTGAGAGATAGAGAGAGGGAGAGAAAGAGGGGGTGTGAGAGAGAGAGGAGGGGGTTGCAGAGAGAGAGGGGCCTGAACTTGCAGAGGGCTTGATGTAGGGCATTGAGGGTGAAGCAGTGCAGGGAAACATGAATAAGGAAGCCACCTGCCTTGCTGACCCAGAGTGAGAGACCAGAGACATGGAAGCAAGGATGGATGGATCATTTGCAGGAGCTGTTAGTTTTGTATTAAAAAAGGTTGAGCCAGAGGAATGCTGAGGCTACAGCAGTGTTTCTTTGGACCAGAGGTGTGCTGGGGATGCAGCACTGTTTGTAAGACCGGAGGTGTGCTGGGGATGCAGTGAGAGGCAGTCTCAGTCTCCTGGTCTTTTGGCTCAGCTGCTCTCAATGTTTTACACCTGCATGAAGCAGCTCTCAATGTTTTACACCTGCATGAAGCTGCTCTCAATGTTTTACACCTGCATGAATCCGCCTGCAAACTGGGGGTTCTGGGGTGTGCAGGCTGAGTGGATTGTTAAAATAAACAATAAAACAATGCCAATGTTTTTGTGACCCACCCCCCTTGGCCTGCGCCCCTGGCGGTTGCCTGTCATGCCAACCCCTTGCTATGCCCGTTTACCTAAAGGGTCAATTATGGTTTAGCTTATAATTTTGTTACATGATTACATTTTAGCAGACAATATATTGTGAAATGCCATACCTGAGTAAAACTCTCCTCCAGGAAATCCTCATCCTGGCTTGGATCTACCGACACTGAGCCCTCTGCCGAAGTAGAAGGCAGTGTAGAAATTGACGGCCTGGATTCCAAGGTGTCTGCCAGGAACCGCATGTTATCATAGTACCACAGCCGTGGTACATGTACATTCCGTGCCCCTGCTCCAGACTGGGTGGACTCCTCTATTTTTTTTAACTCCCGCCTGTAGGCAGTACGAATACTGTTTATTTTTTTGCGTATATACTCAAAATTTGCCCCAGGACAGACGGGCTTGTAGAAGGCCACCAAATGTTCCATGGCCTGTTTTCGGAGTTTTCGATTTTTATAATCCGCGGACTTGACTTGCCACAAACACGGCAGTTGCCTGAACTCATCAATAAAACTTATTAAAAAGTTGTGGGTGGTGAAATTGTCCACCATATTGCAGGACAGTATATGCCTGCAAGACACAAAACAACACAAAACATATTAAAATAGCATGTATTTTGGCACATAATAAAGATATTCCTAATAAAAGCTGTATAGGGCCCAAAACACACACTTTCTATTAAAATAGTCGTACCTTTGTTTGTGGGGAAAAGTCGTGATTCGCCGCTCGATCGTGCTCCAACTCTCGATATGTCCGCTAGCGAATCGTCGGCCGAACGATCTGGCGTCCTTTAAATACAGCGCAGGCGTCAACTCCTCCTCCAGTGGCGGGCTTGTGCAGGGGTGTGTACGTGCCGAAGATCAGGCCTACATGCGACACTCACACCTGAGGCAGTGGAATAATAATTGTTTAATTAGGAACCATGTCTCAACAATCTGGGAGCTCAATTAGTGGAGGCCGAAGTGATTGGGCCACCCGAAAATCAAGGGCTACACCCATGTCAAAGCCAGAAATGGTGGAGATGGTCTCCATTTTAGAAAAAATGGATTACGATGGAAAGTTGGCAAATTACGAGCGGCCCAATGCCAGGAAAGATGGCATCATGGACAAGGTGGTGGCCTGTTTGGTCAGAAAATTCGGTGTCGAGCGATCGAAAGATCAGATTAGGAAACGATGGTCTGACCTCAAACACCGTGAGCAGGATCAGCTTTCCCAAATCCATCGGATTTTGAAAAAAAGTAAGTTTTATTTTTTCTTTATTTTTTTAATCATGCAATATGTTTTTTATAATTTGGTGTATGTTGTATTAACATGTCTAGATTATAATGTCTATGTAAAAAGTTAGATTACTCATTTTAGTTGTCATGTCGTGATTTGATCGATCTATTGTTGATGTTTTAGTATATGACATTAAAAGTCAGGAAGCCATAGTGAAAAATATATGTATTGTGTTGCAACGAACGTTCTTTCCTGCACGAATCTTCTCAGCAAACATTCCTATTAATCACAGATTATTATTCAAACCTTTAAATAGGAGAAAAACGTAAACTCCGTGCCAAACAGTGGGAAAGGAGGAGGAGAGGTTTGGCAGCTCCATCTGCAGTGGAGGAAGAAGAGGAGGACATGGGCACAGAAGGTGGCACAGATTCCACTAAAGGTAATTGGTTCCTATGCACTGTCAAACATTAATGTACCATATTTTTCTTAGATAACCATGTACATGTCTTCATATTTGTTACTAAAAGAGCTATCAAGCAGGGCACCATGTCCTAACAAATGTACCTCTTGTGACTTTTATGATATGGCCAATGTTTTGTATTATGTAGATGAAGACATTATGCCGGAAATAATCCTGGTGGAGCCTACAAGTGACCAGACACCAGAGCAACAAGAAGGTTGGTAGTCACAGATTTTTGTGTAGTGGGATCATAGAAATATGTGTATTTGCAATGATTGTTTAACCTTATATTCTTGTATTCCCTTACAAATTTACATTGCAGATGTTGCATCATGCCAGGATGTGGCATCCCCAGCCAGGTCAGAAGCCCGATCTCCTGGCAACTTGGCAAGCAGCGTGGAAGCCACTTCAGAAACTGTGGAGGAACCAGGACCAAGTGTCCAAGAGCCAATTGTGTGCCCACGTAGGTTTTTTCAGAATGATTTTTATCAGTGTTATTTTTAGCCTCCAATTTACAACACTAGTTCCCTATGGGAGCCTCTTTATTTGAATGGAAGTCGCACCGTAAGTCGGATCAGGATGCTCTGACTTGCGGGGCCACTTGCGTTGTGAAGATTTTTGAGGGGGAACTACACCAAAAAATTGAAGAACCCACCGTGGGTGTCCCCCCAAGTTCACAACCAGGCCTTTTGTGTGTGGTATTGAGTTTGAGGGTATGCCCACAACAAAAAGACAGCGTGGGTTACCCCCAAAACCCCTACCAGACCCTTATACAAGCATGCAGCTTGTCAGGCCAGGAAAGAGAACGAGCAAGCGGACCAAACACCCCCTGGACCACAGCAGGACACATGCCCTCAACATGGGGGGGTTTTGTTGCTTTGGGCCAGGGGGCCTCTGCACCGCACACCCAAAAGCACCTTACTCCCATGTAGAGGAGGACAAGAGCCTCATCCCCACAACCCTGTCTGGTGGTTTTGGGGGGTCATGCGGCCAGGGGGTTCCTAGGACTTTGGAAGCAACCTTTAACAAAGGGTGGCCCCCAGATCCCAGACCCCAATCACTATGTGAATGGGTATGGGGTACATAGTACCCCTACACATTAACCACATAAATGGAAGTGTATGTGAATAACGACAGGAGACGTTTATGAAATGTTCTTAAAGATCTTCATCCGGTCTTCTCCACTCTGCTCTTTGGATCTTCTCCTCTCCAGTCTTCTGCTGTCCAATCTTCTGCTCTTATGTTGTCTGCTCTTTTGCCCTAGGCTCTTCTTCTTCCTCCTGTCCTCCTCCAATGCTGTTGCCGTGCATTCTGCCCGTCTCTGGTCTCTGCATCTTAATATATATACATTACAACCATGCCCTCACAATGACGTCATCATGCGTTCACACCCCTAATGAATATATAGTAAGCTCAGGAGACCGGCAGAATCATCAGCAACAGCATTGGAGGAGGTCAGGAGGAAGATGAAGAGCCTAGGGCAAAAGAGCATAAGAACAGGGTAGGTATTAACTCGAGAGGAATTTAAAGATTACCTGCACACCAAATGTTTCTATATTATGACCTCATGTAGGTGATTCACATTGACTCCGTTGTATTTTATTTTCCAGATCATGTATTACACACTTGCACATTGGCCAAATTGACCCGTGAGGCTCTTCAATGCTGCTCAGACCTCGAGCAAATAAAAGAGACTGCAACGGCATTGCAAGGAAAGATGCGTGATTTTGTGGACATGCTTGCCAAATTTTAAAAATAATTATTTTAAAATTTTTTACAGTTTGTATTGGGATGTTCCCATTTTTATATAATATTTTAGGCCAGTTTTATGACACTCAGATGTTAAAGAGTGTACCCAAGTTTGGGAAAAGCACTTTCCAACACCCTAACCCTAACCCTAACCCTAACCCTAACCCTAACCCTGTGAATGTTTGATACTAAAACATTTTTACATTCAACAATGTGTGTTCAATTCTTTATTAGACTTTCGTTGGGGGGTCGAGGTCTAAAGCTGTGTAAAGAAGCACTAAATGTATGATGGCTGTCCTATTCACATATTTACATGTTAATGAAAGCATTTTGGACACTGCCATATGCAAGTTGCTGGAGGTGTCAATGAAATGTTAAAGATACCCCCAGTTTTAACGCATATCACAGTGCGATCTGACATTTCACACAGGATCGGAGCACACAAGTTTGAACGACTGTGCGATCCTATCCTGATGCGGCTGAATAAATGCATCATGTGCGACTTTTGTGCGAGTGCAGTGCGAATTGAGCCATACAAACTGTATAGCTGATTTTCGCATGAACATCTGATCGCATGTAATAAAGGAGCAGTGCGCTACGATATTACATGCCATCAGATGTGCAGTGTGAATTGAGACATACACTTTGTATGGCTACATTCGCACTGAACACGCATACAAGTCGCACATGACCCTTTATTTCTGATGTATCTGGATTGGATCGCACAGTGCTTAACACTTGTGGAATACAATCCTGTGGAAAAAGTAAGTGGCGGGTCACCCTTATGCAATGCTGGAAGGCTGCAAAGTCGCAGACTTCCCGCATCGCATAAGTGTGACTCAACACTCAAGGTACTAGCAGTCCTAGGATTCAATATGGCATTGATATTGCCAGTAGCAATCAGTGTAGGGAGATCAGTGTAATCTATAGTGTATTGCTTGTTCGTTGCTCTAGTTCACTTTCCATTACCTATATATATATAACACTTTGAGATGAACAATGATCAAGTTTCACATAACACTGACATATCCTAACATTGGTGGGCAGTGAGAAGGATGTCATAAATGAACACAACATAACAGGTGTAGGTACTTTGTTAATACCCTAATGTATTATCTGAAATATATAGTATGGGCAACTTCTGGACAATGAACACCAATATAAGGTGACATTAGATGAACCTTGGGTGTGACCTAGTTCTCAATGTGACAGGGTTTGTGTACATTTTGTGGGGTGCAGAAGGCCCTTGTATTTACACCACTGGCTAAAAAATAACACATGGCCATCATCACTTTGGATCAGCTGGTGAGAGACTACAGTCAAGAAACACACTGATGAATGTATTAACCCTTCCAAAGTCACACATATATAACACATGATTAACCCAAATAATTGTGTTTGGCATATGTGCCCAAATGATTATAATCCACAATACAGAATCATTGCAATTTTTGTTTAATGTGTTGAAAAATAAGATATCTCTGACATTTATCTTGTGTGTCCAATCTTTAACAAGATTAATGTGTTTGTGACAGTGATTGCTGCCAGGACACAGCTCCTCTCCCCACGAAATAGTCCAGATATTCCTGGCGGATCTGACGGGCCCTGTGTGATGCCAATGCTGACCGTCCAACTTCCATTGACGGCATGGACTCCACTTGGTTAGAAGGTTGGGCCTCTCCACTTGTACCTGGCATAGCAGGGTCAGTATCCAGTTGCTGCAAGACATAATTTTGTGCATTCCTGCGTAGGAAGTTGTGCAAAATGCAGCAACACAAGACCACATTATCCACTTTGTACAGTGCCAGGTTTATGGACGTCAGGAATATCCGGAACCGGTTGGCCATTATCCCGAAGGCATTCTCCACAACTCTGCGAGCTCTGGACAACCGGTAGTTGTAAATCCTTTGGTCTGGGGTGAGGTTCCTCTGAGGGTAGGGCTTCATGAGATGCTCCCCAAGCGCAAAAGCCTCATCTGCGATAAACACAAAGCTCATACCCTCAACAGTTTGCTCCCTGGATGGCAGGTTCAGAGTGCCGTTCTTTAGACGACGAGCGAACTCCGTCTGATCAATAACTCCCCCATCCGAATTGCGGCCATTTTTGCCAATATCCAAAAAAATAAACTCATAGTTTGCATTAACTATGGCTAGCATGACTATACTAAAAAAACCTTTATAATTATAATAAAATGTGCCGGAATTCGGAGGGGGGACAATGCGGACGTGCTTCCCATCAATAGCACCCCCACAATTGGGAAAATTCCACTTCTCCAGAAATTGATCAGAAATCTCCAGCCATTGCTCTGCGTTTGAAGGAAACTGTGGGGAAAAAATAAAAAAAAAAAAAAAAAAAATAATTAGTGCTTGAGCACATCACATTATTAATTACACACACAGTTGTCTGTTAAATGCTTATGCAACTTGCTAAAAAAATATACAACAGGAAGGCAAAGGTTTGGATATGGGGATGTAACATCTACATACATTTATTTTCAACCTCCTATTGTTCTTATATTGTAAAGGGCCATACACACTAGAAGATTCTCTGAAGACTTTTTCGTGCAGATTTAACTTTTCTATGTAGTGCAAGGGCCTACCAGATTGCATAGGATTTGAAAGTGTTTGTTGGACCTCATATTATTTGGTTTTGGTAAATCGGAAGGATAAATTGTTCTGACAATCTTCTAGTGTGTATGGCCCATTATACTCACCAGCTAGAGCTGAGATTTACAAACTACGGCCCTCCAGCTGTTGCAGAACTACACATCCCATGAGGCCTTGTAATTCTCTGACATTCACAGACATGACTAGGCATGATGGAAATTGAAGTTCGTGAACAACTGGTGGGCCATAGTTTGAAGACCTCTGAACTTGAGCTTTGGTATATGCTGACTTTGAGATTTAGCATGTGGGTGGGGGGATGGGTAAGTAAAACTGGGCATTTATACATCAATTAGGGCTTGTGGTCAGTGAAGGTTTTAACATCATTACATAAACATACAGAATCATAGGTGGGAATGGATGGACTGATGTATTTTAGATAAATCATTAACTAGGTACTAAAACATTGGCCAAGGAATAATTGTTTGAGGGAAAGCAATAAAATGACCCAAATTCAAAATACTGTTAACAGGCAATGCGTTTAGGGACACATAGGAGAGAATGGTGGGGTGGTTAGTGGGTAATTTTACAAATGGTTAAAGATAATCTACATCTTTACTACTATGTGCATGCGGACAGAGGGTAGTTTACAAATAATGGCCTGTGTCAATTGCTGTACATCCAAAAACATCATAATTCGGGTGAAACTAGTAATACATGTAATGTAAAAAATCAAACATACCTTGATATAGTCCTTCTGCAAGACCTTGATGATGGCAGAGCAGGTCTCAGGGATGATGACTCCCAGTGCTTGGGGGGAGATGCCTGTGGTGAACTTCAGATCCTGCAGGCTTCTCCCTGTTGCAAGATACCTCAACGTCGCAATTAACCTTTGCTCAGGAGTAATTGCAAGCCGCATACAAGTATCCTGCTTCAGAATATAGGGGGACACCAGGGCAAGAAGACGGTAAAAGATGGGATCCGTCATCCTCAAATAATTCCTGAAGTCATCAGGATTATTTTCCTGGAGCTCCCTCAGCAAGGACATATGAGAAAATTGATCACGGTTAAGCAACCAATTTTTCGTCCAGGAGGTCCGCTTCTTCTTCCTATTGCTCGTACGTCGTCTCAGAGCCAAAACTCCAACACTAACGACAGCAACGGACGAATTCACGGTCGCCATAATAAATTCTCGAACGATGTCTCGGAAAATAGCGAAATGTCGTCAACCAAACAAATGCTACCGAAATCAGCGCGAGATGCCCAGAAGGGTCACGGCCAAACACTCACTTCCTCTTTTGTAGCGGCGAACGTGCGTGGAACGTAGTGACGTCATTTTCTGTCGGAAGACAAATGTCCTGGGCAAGTTTGGAGCACTTTTCAACAGACAAACAACAAACACACCAGCCGCGAACATTTGTAGGACGTTCCGTCGGCCGACGATCGGTACGTGTGTACGGGGCTTTATTTATGTCTCACATGCTGCCCTAATGCACAACCTCCACAACATGCTGCAGGGATATATAGGCATCTGACAAGTCCAGAATTGCTGGATCCTAAATGTTCCAGTGACAGGTGTAGCTGTTTAAGGTGTACGTTTAGTAAACTGAGAAGTTTTCTCTCAGTTCAATTCTCGGCAGTTCTCAGAGAAAAAATATCTCCTCTGGCACCCAGTTTAGAAGGCGGAGAACTTCACTTCTCACAGGGTGATCAGAGGAGAAGTTTTTTCTCTGAGAACTGCCGTGATCTCTGTATAACTGGGTGGACTGCCTGTAATCTCACGAGATTTTGTGGGATTACAGGCACTGCTAAGTTTAAAAAGTGAAACTAAAGTTTAAAAGAACTCGTAATGACATGTTCTGACACATGAAAACATATCTATACACACACACACACACATGCACGGTATATATACATGCAGTATATAAATATATATATATATACACATACACACACACACACACACATATATATATATATATATATATATATATATATATATATATATATATATATATATATATATATATATATATATATATATATATATATACACACATACATACAGTACATACATACATACATGCCAATCTGTATGCAATTGCACTGTGTGTTGGCAGATTGCATGCAGATTGTACACCAGACCACAGGCTATCGTTTGTGGTGTGTGGGTGTGGGGACAGTGGGAAGAGTGATCAACACAGGGGTTCTGGCTTGTAGGATAGCTGGAGGAATCCTAGTAGTGTGTGGTAATTGCTAGACTGCTCCCCAACCCTTAGAGTGCATCAGATTGTATGTAAGATTTGTATCTGCCTGTGTGTGGTCAGCCAGCTGGATTGGACTGGAGTCTCCCTCTAGTGGTGACCGAAGGCAGTGCAGGCTGTGAAAGTATTGCAACCAATCTAATTACTTAAGCCCCGTACACACGTACCGATCGTCGGCCGAACGATCGGCCGTCTTTTGTCCCCGGGCTGTCATGTCCGCTGAAAAGTGCAAAAGACTGCACACGAATTTTGTCCGCCGACTGCAGAAGTGATGTCATGTGATGGTTAACTTTCCCTGTGTTTTTTTCTTTTATGAGCATGCCCAGTCTTGCAAATCTGCTGTCTGTCGGCCGAATTCTGTACTGACTGGCGAACAATCGGCCGTTCTGGTGTCGGCATACAAACATTTTAATGCTTGCACGACAGATTCTGTTCGGCCGAAAGTGTGCTGTCGGCTGTCGGAAGCATCATACTAACAAGCCTACATTTGGCCGATCGGTCGTCTGCCGAATCTTTTCTGCGACAATCGGTACGTGTGTACGAGCCTTTAGTAGGAATTTTCTTTATTTCCGTTATCCCCTTATACTGCCCAGTCACGATTCATTACGTCTCGTTTAGCTAGTCGCCGTGGGCGTGGTTGAATCGTGACAGATTGGTTTCCTCCCACACTCCAAAGACATGCTGGTAGGTTAATTGGATTCTGTATAAAAAATTGGCCCTGCTGTGTATGTATGTGAGTGATGCCTCGTACACACGTACCGATTGTCGGCCGTAAATATTCGGCCGACGACCGATCGGCCGATTGTATGCTTGTTAGTATGATGCTTTCGACAGCCGACAGCGCATTTTCGGCCGAACAGAATCTGTCCTGCAGGCATTAAAATTTTTGTTGGCCAACACCAGAACGGCCGATTGTTCGCCAGTCAGTACAGAATTCGGCCGACAAACAGCAGATTAGCAAGACTGGGCATGCTCAGAAAAGAAAAAACACACGGAAAGTTATTCATCACATGACATCACTTCTGCAGTCGGCTGTTGTTGGCTGACAAAATTCATGTGCAGTCTTTTGCAGTTTTCAGCGGACAGGACAGCCCTGGACAAAAGACGGCCGATCGGTACGTGTGTACGAGGCATTAGGGACCTTAGATTGTAAGCTCCTTGAGGGCAGGGACTGATGTGAATGTGCAATGTATATGTAAAGCGCTGTGTAAATTGACTGTGCTATATAAGTACCTGAAATAAAAAAATATATATATATATATATACATACACACCAGTACATACAGTATATATATATATATATATATATACACACACAGATATATATGTGATTGTATAGTTAATGTGTTTCTAACCTGCTGTTGATGTATATTTCACTGCAGTAGGGAGAGTTTTTACTTTCACTTTTGGGCACAGGGACATTCACAGCAGAGATCTCCTATTTCTTCCTGCTATCTCCACCTCTGAGCTGGAGAAGTAGGAAGAGGAGATCTTCAAAGAGAAGCACAGTGATCAGGTGACATCATGTGTTTCTAAACTGGCCGTTTCTATTGCAGTGAATGCAAGCTGTTTGTGTACTGAGATGAGAAGAGAAGACTATGTTCTCCACTACTCTTCTCAGTATTTTAAACCTGCAATGCTCTGAGACAAGCCGTGATCATCCAGATCTCGGCTTATCTCAGTTTACTAAACGTACACCTAAGAGAGAAAACATTGGATTCACCTGACCTGGTACTAGTATTATTAACATATTGTACACTTACAGGTTGCTTTATTTATTTTTTGTCACCTCACTAAGAAAGATTCGAAGGCTGCCCCTTATGACCTCTTTTTAAAACTTTTGACAGGCTTTCCTAATTCATTGCCTGCACACTATCCTGGAATAGGCATGTAGATCAGGACTCTGACTTTGGTCTGACTTTACATGCTGCATTCGTATTCCCGATAAGTAACTCAAAGACCGAAAAACGAGCCAGCCAGGTAAAACATAAATACTGAAAAATCTACAGCAAAGAAATTGTGCAGCAAGCATATATAACTATTTTGTTATTAATAAAATGTGTATAAATGAACTCACAAACTCAATGAAGGAGAGTGCATGTAGTGTGGTGTACTGGCAGCTGGTGGGATCACAGGTCCGCTTTAAGGCTCCAGAGTGCTGGTGAAGCCCAGCTGGGCTGGATGAAATGCATGCATTTACAAGCAATCTATGGAATAGCCACTTTTACTATTTCCTATGAGGATGTAGCATGGATAGGGTTAATTTCACATATCTGAGTTGCCCGCAATCATCCAATGCACCTTTATACAATACAATATGCATACAATGCACCTATAGTGTTATAAATAATCCTAATCTTTACAATATTTAAAATTTGTATTGATTCTATCAAGTATTGTGTATATCACGTTTTTTTTTTTTTATTATCTTTCACATGCAATTTCGTTTATTGTAAGCCAGCTGAATATTGTAGTCCCACTAGTCCCTGGCAGCACGAATCTCACATTCTTCCCCATCCAATCAAGGCTTGAGAAAGTATCGTGAAGCTCCAAAATGCATAGCCACACCTCCACTGCAGACTTTCTCTGTTGAGACATCACCTTCAGCCCTGTAGATTCCAGGGTGGTTGCCATTACTTCATGTTCAGGTCTCCAGCTATTCTTTAAGAGTAAGCTGCTACAGGAGCAGGTCTGAGCCTGGGAGTGTTTCATCCTAATTGGCCGGAGGATGCATGGCAGTTTTCTTTTTTTTTTTGTGCGATCTCATGTATACTTCATTGTGAGTTACCATTTGCCTTTATTTTAATAAAATTGTTTTAATGCTACACTTAACTAGCGCCCCTTCACCTGGGGGATGGGAACAACCAATGGTCTATATATGCTTTTGTCCCTCTCTGGTGATCTGTTTTATGCTGTTTCACTCCTTCAGTGGCAATCTTGAGTTTAGGATCCTCCTTCTCTTACACTTATCTCCATACGCCCAAATCATAAAGGGAGAAAGCTGTTGATAATCAAACGTGTTGTGATGACAATATGTACTGATAAAATTAGTGCACTGTAAAAAATATCGGAGTATAAATTAGTGTCAAACGTACAAATCTTAGCCGATGACAAATGAGTAGTAATAGTGCTATATGTGAAGTGTGTGCACTGGGTATGCAAAATAGGACTCTGATATAAAGTGCTCAGTGTAACATCAAGAGGAATATATTTTTATACAAAACACCAGAAATTAGGTGCCAAATAAATAATATTATGTTGATTAGGGCAAATAAATCAATAAACAAATAGTGTCCATAATCTATCAGTGGGGTAACATCAAATTTGGCGCTGTACTCCTTACAGCATCATACAGTACTCTAACACAGCTTTTTGGGTTATGGGAACCAAATTATGGGCAATGGGGCTTAATCTTTGAACATTTTCTTTTTAAATTGAAACTGTTTTTTTTTTTTTTTTTTTTTGCATCATTGAACCTGAAATCAAAAAGGAGATAATAACTTGATTTGTCAAATGCAAATTTCATTGTCAGTAGCTGTACCTAGATTCTATGTTTTGGTTGCACAAAAACAACAGCAAAAATCTTACAAGTTTTAGCTAGCTTTTTGCATTTGTCATTTTTACATTAATAAATATGATAAAACTGTTATTCTTTTAGCTCTGCACATGTAAAGTAAAACCAAGCCAATGATATCTTTTGAAGTCATATTGGTACCAGGTGATATTGATGCTTTCAACAGTCTAATAAAGATGTGTACGGGCATGTATCTAATCGTAAAAAAGGTTAAGAACCCCTGTTCTAGAGGTAGTAAATTATGCAGAAGAAATATTCACTTTCATGCTACTGCTTTTATCTGGAATATTTTCATCTCTGATATCCACTGAAACTTATCATTAAAATATCAAAAATGGTTTTATAGAAGTAATCATTTAGGATATCTAGCCCTAATTAGAACGTTCCCTTAACATTAAACCTTTTTGTTTTTCACACCTTCCTGATAAAAGCAGAAATGCAAAGCTTATTGATGATCATAATTGGTTCAAACAAAGAATGCATGTTTAAAATGAGATGTTTTTGACATTTGTGAAAACGTTATAGGTTTTGTGAGTCTTTGCAGACTCAAATATGGGTGTACTGTGAGACCAGCCTGAAAAAGAAGAGGTGTTTCTAGTTTTATGTTGCAAAATAATTTTATGGGGGTAAAAGGTTGGTGCTTTTTTCTTCAGGGAGGATGTAAAATTGCTAAGTTAAATTGGAGCTTGGAATTACAAGCTGTGATGTAACATGAGGCAGATATCTGTAAAGCATCAGTGTTTACACCTGCAGAGTTAAGAGACTGTCCACCTCCTTAGCAACGTGAACACTATGGCTTGTAAAAATGCACCAGTGTAAATAAGACAGGGAAGAGAGAAACTCTGGGATTTTCTTTAATAGTCTTTTTGCTACAAATGTCATTAACAAAATGCATGCTTTTTTGGGTGGGGGAAAGAACTATACCTGGGTGGATTCACAAGGGACAATAATAAAAAAAAAAAAAAAACATTTTCAGAGTATTAAAAAAAAAAAGAAGAAAAAAGAAAAAAGAAAACAAAAAAAAAAAAGCATATTTCCATGTGTTAGCAGCTGTCTGAGAGATTAAAGAGATTCTCCATTCATGCATTGTCATTTCTTATGTTTCACCCAATAAAGTCTGGAGCTCCTTACACACCCGGAGAGGTGAGGGCTGTGTGAGGTCCATATAATTTCAGGAATCAGTCAGTAAATGCTTAGGGGAGACTCTGATTCATATATACCCATTCATTTAAATCTACAAATAAACAAAGGAGGGCACAAGTGCCTAGTGCATTACCTTCAACATCATAGCAATTTATTAAAAAGCCAACAAACATACTCACAAGCATGAAGTAGTTGCAAGCATATAAAAACACAACTGCAGCCATCTCCATGATACCTAAACCACAAGCTGATGACTCCTCCTGGTCCAATTACCGCCCAATCTCTCTTCTCAACATTGACATAAAAGTGATGACCAAAATACTGTCTACACGCCTTAACCCGATCATAGGATCGCTGATCCATAAAGACCAAACAGGCTTCATCCCTTGCCGGCAAGCTGGAGACAATGTGCGCAGGGCCATACATCTTACCTATCTTGCCCGTCGTCGTAACATCCCTGCTTGCTTTGTCTCCCTCGATATCAGAAAGGCATTTGACACTCTGTCTTGGTCTTACTTACAAACTGTACTGCACAGATGGGGTTTTGGTCCTCACTTTCTTTCCTGGATCTCCTCGTTATATTCTTCCCCGTCAGCGTTTGTCCGTTATGCTGGTTTTCAATCTTCTACTTTCCCTATCAAATCCGGTACCAGACAAGGCTGCCCCCTATCCCCTCTCCTCTTTGCACTCGCAATTGAACCACTAGCCCTCAAAATCTGCGCCAATCCTGATATCAAAGGCCTTGAACTGGGTGGTCATCCCCACAAACTATGTCTGTTCGCAGATGATATCCTCTTGTTCCTCACGTCCCCTCTCACCTCTGGCCCTATTCTTCTTCTTACCCTGACACAGTTCGCGAAAATCTCTGGCCTAGTTGTTAATCCCACAAAATCGAAAGCGCTCAATGTCTCCTTACCCCCCCCTCTCCTCTCCCACTTACGAACAGTACTCCCCTTTTCCTGGGCGACCAGCTACCTGCCCTATCTAGGAATTAAGTTGACAGCAGACCCCCGGGAGCTTTTTACAGCCAACTATCCACCCATGCTACTTCACCTAACGAAATTGATGAACTCCTGGTCTTCCCTGCCTCTTGCCTGGATGGGACGCATTACTGTTACCAAAATGGCTATCCTGCCTAAAATCTTGTATCTCTTTCGAGTGCTACCTATTGGTGTCCCCTCTTACTACCTCCGTCAAATACAACGATGAATTTTCTCCTATGTCTGGGGTAAGACCAGACCTAGAGTTTCACGCCGAATCCTCCATCTTCACAAACTACAAGGCGGTTTGGGTCTCCCACAATACGCCAAGTACTATCAGGCGGCCCAATTAGCCCAGCTGACTAAGTGGCATGCTGCTCATGAAATCTCCCTTTGGGTGCCCCTCGAAGCGGTCGAATGCGATCCCCTCTCTGTGGCTAATTTATTATGTCTGACACCGTCGGACCGTCGGTCTGTTTCGAATCCTATCCTGTGTCATTCCCTGCGTCTTTGGGATACCCTTAAATTTAAGTTTCAGCTCCAATCCCCCCACAACCCCCTGCTTTCATTTCTACACAACCCATCCTTCCCCCCAGCCTGGGAAACCCCATCGGCATTCCGTAATTGGGTGACCGCTGGCCTTCTCAGAGCAGATTCCATGATCACATTCAACTCCTTTAAGCCTTTTCCAATGCTTTGTGAATCTCACAATATACCGAACTCGGAAATCTTTCGCTACCTACAAATTAAGCACTTCCTGGCCAAATGTATCCACACTGACTCTTCCTTACCCAACATGACTTCTTTTGAACACACTTGCCTCCATGACCCACATGCCCGGGACCTCATATCCTCGTTATACACCAGACTCACTGACTCCCCCGACCGCACTCCACCCGCGTATACTACTAAGTGGGAACAGGATCTTGGGTCAGCCATAGATGTTGAAGATTGGTCCAAAATCTGGCAATCAACAAAGACGGCCTCACAAAATATAGTAGCCTCGGAAACAAACTACAAAGTTCTGATGCGGTGGTATTTAGTACCCGCACGCATTGCAAAATTTTCACCCTCCTACTCTGCAACATGCTTTCGAGGTTGCCTGGAGCCAGGCACACACTTGCACATTTGGTGGACTTGCCCATTGGTGCAAAAGTTTTGGCAGGCTGTCTTCCATATTCTCTCCACCCTGATGGACGTTCTGATCTCGTCTGACCCTCTACTGGCTCTCTTGAATGTAAAACCGGATAATGTGTCCAAATTCCGCCACAAACTGTTCCTACAGGTCACAACAGCGGCTAAACAAACCACTGCGAAAGCGTGGAAATCCCCACACCTGCCGTTGACTGAAGTGAAACACCGAATCACCAACGCTATGATCCACGCCAAAATCGATGCTGTTTTGACGGATACAGTCGAGAAATATGATAGAATCTGGCAACCTTGGGTTGACAATTTTCTGCCCCCCAATTTTGATAGCTCCCTACTGCTGCCCTGAACCAAACCTGGGGACCCAAAACCCCCACTCCTTATGTACTGGCCCCCCCGGTGATCCTTCCTCTTCCCCCCTCTTTCTACCCCTCCCCCTTATATCCTTGTCCCCTCTTGTTACCCCCTTCTCCCTGTCCCCCCTCGCCCTGCTTCCTTGCTTCTGCATACATATGTTGTAGCTCCTACAACGTCTGAGTTTGTTCTACCTTATCATTTTAACTACAGTTAACAGGTTACCCGTTCGACTTGCTCCCTCATTCTGGCTGACTGTAGCCTATGTTTTTCCTGTTTGGTAGATACCCGTGAGGTTCCTCTCATCCCCCTGCCTCTTCCCACACGATACGGTAGATTTGGGTACTGTTCCCTTTTAGTTTAACAATTGGTTGGTTTTGCCTCCACACCTAGGCACAGTGTGATCCCTATATGGGGTGCCGGTGGGTTGGTAATGCCAATCAATACTCTCTCGTGACAACCCATTTTACCGCCCTTTGTCTACTAACCCTCACGATTTGCTGTAGTTACAGTTATTGGTCATGCTCTGTTACCGAGCTTTGTTTACATTACATTGCATTATTCTGTATGTCAAACGTTGTTACTCACTTGCATTATTCAATAAAATACTTGAAACAGAAAAACACAACTGCAGCATGGTGGATGACCATATCACTGTAGTTGGAAGCTGATGCATTTCGGGAGACTGGCCCCCTTCATCAGAGCTCAAATTCATTAAAATGTTAATACCTCTTAGTTGTCCCCAATATTCATGTTCTAGCATGCTCTATTTCATATTAAGTATATGCATAACAATAAAACTAATTGAGATATATACTTATACTATATAAGATTAAAAGTTTGTCAGCCTTATAAACCCAGCACCTTTGCAGTATATTTCTGTATAGAACACATCATCTTTACTATTCAAAATATTTCAAAACCCATCTGTAGCATTTCCCAAGGCAGCTTGGGTGCCAATAATGTTACCAGCACATGCTGGCATTGTGCTACATATTTATCTCTTTTTTAAAGTGAAATTCCAGGACTGAAAAAAAAAAAAAACGGAACTTGTGTTTTAGGACTTTCCCTGTCATTGCAAAAAGTACTGGAGCAGATATGATCTCATATGACTTTGGCCCAGTGGTTCTTCACTCTTACCTCCAGCCGTTGCTGGGTACAGCAGTGGTATGGATGTCAGCATTAGGGATGAGCTTAAAGTGGATGTAAACCCTCACATATACCATTGAAGTGAACAGCCTCAGATGATACACAGAGATTAAACAATTCTCCCTACATAGGTTTTACTTGTATATGTGCTGTCTTCGGCTTTCTTTACTGTTTAGAAAATGCACGTCCTGTAAGAATGTTTTCTTTCTAATTCACACGTGGGAGTATATTCTTGCCATACACTGTGAGGCAGCTGATTGGAGGAAAGGCACACACCCCCACTCCACATAGACAGAAACATGAAGAGCTGTGCTGTTAATAGACCAGCTCTCTGCAAATCTATTAAAAGCACCCACCCCAACACAAAATTCAGCCTGGTTTTATCTCAGTTAATGGAGAACTTGTCAGAAGTTATCATTCTGATAACAGAAGAACGGAGGTGGAAAAAGCCACGGGACTTAGGTCTTTGAAGGTAGATGAGTAAACACTACAGATAGATGTCAAATTTCATGAATGGGATTTACATGCACTTTAAGGTTCAGTCTAAGCACAAGTTCAAACTGATCTGTGGTTCTTAGGAAGAATGCCCAAGCACTCACACATTCAGTGGGAGCCGTCATGGAGGAGTGGAAGAGGACTGTGGGAGCAACCTGTGAAGCTCTGGTGAACTCCTTGCCCAAGAGGGTTAAGACAATGCTGGAAAATAATTGTGGTCACACAAAATATTGACACTTTGGGCCCAATTTGGACATTTGCACTTAGGGGTGTACTAACTATTATTGTCAGTGGTTTAAACATTAATGGCTGTGTTGAGTTATTTTGAGTGGACAGCAAATTTACACTGTTATACAAGGTGTACACTCACTACTTTACATTGTAGCAGTGTAATTTCTTCAGTGTTGTCACATGAAAAAATATAATAAAATATTTACAAAAATGTGAGGGGTGTACTCACTTTTGTGAGATACTGTATATATATACTGTATATATATATATATATATATATATATATATATATATAGTGATTATATTTAATTCCACCTACCATACTAGTTCTCCACATGAGAGAATACTAGTGAACATAAGTATAGCACACATGACCCCTATAAACCTTTTTTGACCAATTACTTCAGGAGGTGGCGGTCGCTCGCTCGCTCCCCCCCTTTCCTGACCTGCTAGGCCGCATGCCCAGATAAAGGTCTGGTATGGAATTTTGGAGGGACCCCACATCGTTTTTTCTATATTTTTTTTACCATCACTGTTTTTTTAATTGTTCAGTTGTCAGCAGGGAAACCCATTGATAGCTGATGACTCACATATTGTTAAGGACTCCATGGCCAGCTTCCCGGCCCCGCTCCTTAACAACCAGCTTACACTGTGCCCTGATTGGGCAAAGATTGCAATGTGCAGCACTCAGTTCATTGAAGGGTGTTCGTCGGGGCAAATGCCTGGCGAACACCTTGCAAATTCAGGTGTTCAGTGAACGGCCGAACAGGCAAATGTTCGCCCATCCCTAATTACAAAGGATTGTATAATTATTTTAGCAGCTATGGCAATAGGGCAAATGAGGATGTGGTGCTTTGGTTCATTTACCAATGAGGTGATTGAAGCACTAAACTACTGTACTAGTATGCAGTGATGTGCTGCAAACAAGGACAGCTTTGCCTGTGTAAGTTGATTGCCCAAAAATTTTAAATAATAAAAAAAGATGTTGAAATACAATATATCTGTCTCAAAAAATAAAACATTAAAATGCACAAAAACCCAAACACAAACCCTAATGCACACAATCCAAAAACCCATATTTTTCATATTTTTCAAGAACATGAAATAAAAGAAAGTAAAAAAAAGCAATAACATATAAAAAATAACATAAACATTGTAAAGGAGGCCAGCAGCTAAATAGCAATTATAGCTGTTGCTGATATGTGAAAAAATCTAGTCTCAAAAGGACTGTTGGGTCTATTTACTATGAGCACCTAACCCTAACACAGTGTACTTTACAATACACAGCAATGAACAAAGGTGGGTAAAGGCAAAGTAACTCATTACACTGCATTTAACTGCAGTACTGTAGCTTAATATGCAGTATGTTATGGTATTATAGTATTGCTTTTAGCATAGATTAGCAGCACCGTTAAACAGCAACTCTGTCCATGCAAACAACACTCTGTCAGCTGTCCTTATCTACTCCACGTTGCCACACACGCACTGGCCAGTGGCTTCAGGGAACCCTGCATAGGGAGGGGACCAGCACATAATAAAACCCCAACCACTGACCCTTTAAAAGTCACCTCACCACAATTCAAGGTCAGGAAGTGCATGACTGGTAATTTGCTTCTACTGCAGCAAGCAATCACTTTAGGTCACTATTTGGTGCAGAATGCAGAACATTAATCTAAAATTTAAATAAAATAATGACTCTGACACTAATAATATGGTGTAATTGGCCGCGGCCATTTATTAAACCAATATATATATAACATGTGGGATATAACATATCATTTATTTGATACTTATTAGTCCAGCCAAGAAGTTCGAACTAAACCATTTTTTTACTACCAATACCAACTTGTAACATGTAACTCAATCAAAAAATTCGAGCTACCCATTAACACACATTACATATAATATCCCCAATAACATACATAAAGCCGCAACAGCAATAAGGGTGGGAGGGAGGGACAAATTTTCTGCTTCTCTCCCGCTGACTGTTGAACTAATGTAACGGTTCCCTTTTTTATAGAGAATTCTTTAATGTCCAGGTTTCAGTTATAACCAATTACCATTAACCACATCAATTTTTTAACCAATGGATACACTATTATAAACTGACCAATTATATAACTCCCTTAATGGACCAATCATATTCATTTAGTTTTATCAATGACTTAAACTGACTATTTTTCAAAACTGTTTGTGTCATGCCTCTGCCCCATGCATGCAGTGTGGGTACAGTTTGACCCACCCTGCATTTTTATGGTGCAGAATGCAGAACATTAATCTAAAATTTAAATAAAATAATGACTCTGACACTAATAATATGGTGTAATTGGCCGCGGCCATTTATTAAACCAATATATATATAACATGTGGGATATAACATATCATTTATTTGATACTTATTAGTCCAGCCAAGAAGCTCGAACTAAACCATTTTTTTACTACCAATACCAACTTATAACATACAACTCAATCAAAAAATTCGAGCTACCCATTAACACACATTACATATAATATCCCACACGCCATGCACTATATTAAGGGCATGGCACCACCACCAAAGCCGCGGCCAATTCTATACAAGAATGAAAACCTAAATTAAGAATGTCAATGGCTACATCTGACAAATGGACTGAATCAGCCCTGTAAAACCCATCTAAACCACCCTCAAGGTCCACATGCCTGTAAGAAAGATGTCCAATAGAAGACATAAATTTTGAAATTGATCTATTAACCCGTTTGCGATTTTTCTCAAGAAAAATCGAATCTGGGGAAAACCAACTCAAACGAGGCACAATTTCTGAAAAAACAAATTTGCAGTCAGGAAAAACTGAACTAAAATATAAAAAATCGAATTTAATATTTAAAATTAAGTCAATATTTTTTCTGTAGCCAATGTCATTCCCTCCTAAATGGATAATGACCACATCAGGAGAAGGCCAACGTAAACACCTGTCTGTAAAAACTGAAAAAAGGTCAGCCCAATGCATCCCCCTATTACCATACCAAAATACTTTAAACATGGAATTATCAAAACACAAATTCACGCCATAGCTCCTCAGACCAGCACGCCTACGGGCCCAAAAGATGTAGGAATGTCCAAGAAGCCACACAACAGTAAATTGACCTGAAATCAAACGCAAAAATTAGGTCTAATATAAGTCTTAAATGCATCTGAACGCCATCTACCAATAGTTTTAATTGATGTATCAGGTAAGCCCAAACCAGCAGCTGTAGTAGCTGCACCAATACAAAAAGAGTGCGAAGAAATGGGCAGATGGCTCAGATTCAAGTAAACTAAACATTTTTTAAGAACAGCCCCAAATTGGAAAACAGTAAGAGGAGAACCACTGAAATGAATAAAAAAGTGATGGAAAGGAAGCGGCCGAAGACTCAAATAACTCTCGGCCAACTTTATCACACAAATATCAGAATCAGTAGTGCTCCCCAAAGTAATCCATTTCCCTTTACCTATCTGATCAGTCTTACTACGTCGTAATGATATCCGTAAACGATCTTTGGAAATAGAGACATCTGAAAATGCCAAACCAGTAAGAGCTGAAGAATTGGAAGCAAGCATTTCGGATATCCGAAACGCGCCATAGTAACACATGCAAAAAGCACATTTGAAAAGACAAGCCTCGTATGGGGATGAGCACACAGAATCCGTGGCTACACATAACCTTTTCAATATCGCTAAAGAAATAGCACATCTGTTATCAGAAACCGCATGGGCCCTACGATAACCACGTAGAGCTAGTTTAACTGAAAAATAGTCCATGCAAGAGGCATAACCATGCATTTTTGCAAAAAAGGAAATGCCAGCAAGCGTTTTCAGAACATGCGAATAGGAGAAATTCTGAGCCATTAAAAATTCCAAGAACTGTAATACTTGACTCTCAGGAAATTACATTGAATTAGAGTCATGAAGCTCAAAAAAGGAAAGCCACAACTCCCACGCAGAACTATATGATTTCCAAGTGGACGGTGCAATAGAATTTCGAATGGCTGCAGAAACCGATGTCAAACCAAATCCCAAAGATGATGGGGGCAAGGCAGCCCCAACACATTCGCTTCTGGAGCCAAATTCCTGAACCTTTCGAACTGCTGGCGAGAAAGGGAATCCGCAATGTCATTAGAAAATCCTGGAATAAACTTGGCTTTTAACCAAACATTCAACTGCAAGCATTGAAAAACTAAGTACCTTAATAATGTAATGACAGGCAATGAGCGAGAAGCTAAGCAGTTTATCGCATAAACTACACCTTTGTTGTCTGAATGTAGCAGGATTCGCTTGTTCTTAAAACTGCCACCCCATAATTCCATAGCCACAACCACTGGGAATAGTTCTAAAAGAACTATGCTATTAGTTAAACCTTCTGAGACCCAGCGTGGGTGCCAAGCAGAAGCGGACCACTGACCATTCCAGTATGCACCATAACCGTGTACCCCAGAAGAGTCAGTAAATAAGTTCAAGGCTCTTGCAGAGCAAAAACTGAAGATCCATTATAGGTATCCAAAAATCTTAACCAGACTAAGAGGTCTGCCTTAATGTCAGCTGAAAGCCGAATGAAATGAGAAGGAGATGACACTCCTGAAATGGCTCTGTAAAGTCTTTTGGAAAAAACACGACCTACTGGCATCACACGAGATGCAAAATTTAACAATCCTAATAATGACTGAATAGTTCTCAATTGGACTTTTTGTTTATGCATAATCAAGTGTAATAAAGCTTTCATTTTTGAAATTTTTGAGTCAGGCAACCTAAATTCCATCTTTTCTGTATCCACAAAAATGCCTAAAAATTCCAGACCTGTGGTTGGATAAACTGTTTTCTCCTCAGCCAATGGAACATTAAACAAAGAACAAGTGACACGAAATTCAGTCAACAAATACAAACAGTCTAAAGAACCGGCCTTGCCTACAAACAAAAAATCATCTAAGTAATGTAAGATGTTGTTTGAACCTGCCTGATAAGACACTACCCATTCCAAGAAAGTTGAAAAGGCTTCGAAGTAAAAGCAAGAGAGCGAACAGCCCATGGGCAAGCACTAGGGTTGAGCGAACACCTAGATGTCCGTGTTCGACGGGTTCGGCCGAACTTTAAAAAAAAGTCCGGGTCCGTGTCCCGGACTTTTACCGAACTTTTCCCGGACACCGAACCCCATTGAAGTCAATGGGGACCCGAACTTTAAGGCACTAAAATGGCTCTAAAACACCAAAGGAAAGGGCTAGAGTGCTGCAAATGGCAGCAAAACGTAATTAAGAGCATGGCAAGTGCTCTGCAAACAAATGTGGATAGGGAAATAACTTAAAACAACAAAAAAAAACAGAAAAATAAAACAATGTTCTTCTTCATCTCTGAAGGACGAGGCCCATATGGAGTAGGAGGGAGGTTAAGGTGGTGGTGGATGTGGCGGTGACATAGGCGTGCGCACAGGGTGTGCTGGGTGTGCCTGGGCACACCCTAATCACCTAGGGCACATAGCATTGCCAGTGAGGAGATGGGAAAGATCTCCCTGGGACCTGCTCTGCTCTATTTCTCCTTGCCTACAGGTACATGGCCCCGATACATTACTCTCCCTGCTGGCAAACACATGCATGTGTATTTCAACTTTGGGGTGCACACCTTAATGCAATAGGCTGCGCACACCTATGGGCGGTGTAGGTGGAAGCGGCGGTGGAGGAGGACCAGGGCCGGATTAACAGCATCATGGGCTTGGTGCTGAGGATTTTGAAGGGCCTTAGGGCCGTGCCTTGCCATGCACCCAGAGGAGGAAGGGTGCAGCCATGCATGCCTAATTCAACATGGGATGCTGTCTCTGAAGCCCATAAACACATCCATGCATCGCCAACTGTCCCTCCTTGTCCGGCCTTCACGCTGTGTGGGGAGGTTCTGAGGGTGCTGCCTGGGGAAGCGAGCATAGAAGCCAGACTTCTGTGTTTACAAGTGACAGAAGAGCGGTAACAGTGAATATGGCCAACCCGGGGCCTATATAAAAGGTAGGGGCCTGGAGCTGCAGCTCCAATAGCCCCTACATTAATCTGGCCCTGAGGAGGAGGACGAGGTAGCCAACACTGCTTCTTTTCACAAATTTTAAATGAGGGTACACCCCAAAAGAGTGAGAAAGAGCAAAAATGGAACAATGGGTGGGTAAGGTCGGTATCCATTGCTATTCTGCATAAGGTACGGAAAAGTCCCGTGGGATCCATGCCTGGTTCATTTTAATGAACGTGAGCTTGTCCACATTGTCTCTGGACAGGCGGCTGCGCTTGTCTGTTATAACGCCCCCAGCCGTGCTAAATACCCGTTCAGATAATACACTGGCTGCAGGGCACGCCAGCACCTCCAAGGCGTAAAGGGCAAGCTCAGGCCATGTGCCCAATTTGGAGACCCAGAAGTTGAAGGGGGCAGACCCGTCATTCACTACATGTAGGCGTGTGCACACATACTGCTCCACCATGTTGGTAAAATGCTGCCTCCTGCTAAGACGTTCCATCTGAGCTGCTGGTGCTGCTGTTTGTTGTGGCGTGCTGACAAAGCTTTTCCACATTTCGGCCATGCTAACCCTGCCTTCTGAGGTGCTGGCGGTGCCCTGGTTGCGTTGGCGACCTCCTCCTCCTCCTCCTCTGCCTTGTGCTTCCACTGTGGCCCCGCTGTCAGATGGGAATGCCAGCAGCATGGCGTCTACCAGCGTGCGCTTGTACTCGCGCATCTTGCGATCGCGCTCCAGTGAGTGAATTAAGGACGGTACGTTGTCCTTGTAACGGGGATCCAGCAGCGTGGCCACCCAGTAATCAGCACAAGTTAGAATGTGGGCAACTCGGCGGTCGTTGTGGAGACACTGCAGCATGTAATCGCTCATGTGTGCCAGGCTGCCCAGAGGCAACGAAAGGCTGTCCTCTGTGGGAGGTGTATGGTCCGTGTCCTCTGTATCCCCCCAGCCACGCACCAGTGATGGCCATGAGCTGGCCTGGGTGCCACCCTGCTGTGAACATGGTTCCATCTCCTCCTCCAGCTCCTCCTCCTCCTCATCCTCCTCATCCTCCAGAACTGTGCCCCTGCTGGACAATTGCGTCCCTGGCGTTTGCGTGTGCAGGAACCCACCCTCGGAGCCCCTTGCGAATGACTGCCCTGAAAGCCTTGGAAATGTTACCTCTTCATCCTCCTCCTCCTCCTCATCCTGTGCCACATCCTCTTCCATCATCGCCCGAATTGTTTTTTCAAGGAGGCATAGAAGTGGGATAGTTAAGCTGAGAACGGCGTCATTGCCACTGGCCATGTTGGTGGAGTACTCAAAACAGCGCAACAAGGCACACAGGTCTCGCATGGAGGCCCAGTTAAATTAAATAGCGGAATAGAAAATATGATCCAAAAAAAGTGTATGTATATCACACGTACACAACCACACTAGGCCCCAATTACTATTGTTTGTACCCCTAAAAGGCTAGATGAGGAGTAGGGGGAGTATGGAACAGGCAGCACCCTCAAACCTTCAGAAGTATGAGATGAACCCCAACAACTTGGAAAGGTGGATCTCTCTCACACGTACCGACACAGACTATCCCGCAATTCAATTGATCCTCAAAGGTTTTTATTGAATAGCGGAATAGGAAATATGATCAAAAAAAGTGTATGTATCTCGCACGTACACAACCACACTAGGCCCCAATTACTATTGTTTGTACCCCTAAAAGGCTAGATGAGGAGTAGGGGGGGTATGGAACAGGCAGCACCCTCAAACCTTCAGAAGTATGAGATGAACCCCAACAACTTGGAAAGGTGGATCTCTCTCACACGTACCAACACAGACTATCCCCCAATTTAACTGATCCCCAAAGGTTTTTGATTAAATAGCGGAATAGAAAATATGATCCCAAAAAAGTGTATGTATATCACACGTACACAACCACACTAGGCCCCAATTACTATTGTTTGTACCCCTAAAAGGCTAGGAGTAGGGGGAGTGTGGAACAGGCAGCACCCTCAAACCTTCAGAAGTATGAGATGAACCTCAACAACTTGGAAAGGTGGATCTCTCTCACACGTACCAACACAGACTATCCCCCAATTTAACTGATCCCCAAAGGTTTTTGATTAAATAGCGGAATAGAAAATATGATCCCAAAAAAGTGTATGTATATCACACGTACACAACCACACTAGGCCCCAATTACTATTGTTTGTACCCCTAAAAGGCTAGGAGTAGGGGGAGTATGGAACAGGCAGCACCCTCAAACCTTCAGAAGTATGAGATGAACCTCAACAACTTGGAAAGGTGGATCTCTCTCACACGTACCAACACAGACTATCCCCCAATTTAACTGATCCCCAAAGGTTTTTGATTAAATAGCGGAATAGAAAATATGATCCCAAAAAAGTGTATGTATATCACACGTACACAACCACACTAGGCCCCAATTACTATTGTTTGTACCCCTAAAAGGCTAGGAGTAGGGGGAGTATGGAACAGGCAGCACCCTCAAACCTTCAGAAGTATGAGATGAACCCCAACAACTTGGAAAGGTGGATCTCTCTCACACGTACCAACACAGACTATCCCCCAATTTAACTGATCCCCAAAGGTTTTTGATTAAATAGCGGAATAGAAAATATGATCCCAAAAAAGTGTATGTATATCACACGTACACAACCACACTAGGCCCCAATTACTATTGTTTGTACCCCTAAAAGGCTAGGAGTAGGGGGAGTATGGAACAGGCAGCACCCTCAAACCTTCAGAAGTATGAGATGAACCCCAACAACTTGGAAAGGTGGATCTCTCTCACACGTACCAACACAGACTATCCCCCAATTTAACTGATCCCCAAAGGTTTTTGATTAAATAGCGGAATAGAAAATATGATCCCAAAAAAGTGTATGTATATCACACGTACACAACCACACTAGGCCCCAATTACTATTGTTTGTACCCCTAAAAGGCTAGGAGTAGGGGGAGTATGGAACAGGCAGCACCCTCAAACCTTCAGAAGTATGAGATGAACCTCAACAACTTGGAAAGGTGGATCTCTCTCACACGTACCAACACAGACTATCCCCCAATTTAACTGATCCCCAAAGGTTTTTGATTAAATAGCGGAATAGAAAATATGATCCCAAAAAAGTGTATGTATATCACACGTACACAACCACACTAGGCCCCAATTACTATTGTTTGTACCCCTAAAAGGCTAGGAGTAGGGGGAGTATGTAACAGGCAGCACCCTCAAACCTTCAGAAGTATGAGATGAACCCCAACAACTTGGAAAGGTGGATCTCTCTCACACGTACCAACACAGACTATCCCCCAATTTAACTGATCCCCAAAGGTTTTTGATTAAATAGCGGAATAGAAAATATGATCCCAAAAAAGTGTATGTATATCACACGTACACAACCACACTAGGCCCCAATTACTATTGTTTGTACCCCTAAAAGGCTAGGAGTAGGGGGAGTATGGAACAGGCAGCACCCTCAAACCTTCAGAAGTATGAGATGAACCTCAACAACTTGGAAAGGTGGATCTCTCTCACACGTACCAACACAGACTATCCCCCAATTTAACTGATCCCCAAAGGTTTTTGATTAAATAGCGGAATAGAAAATATGATCCCAAAAAAGTGTATGTATATCACACGTACACAACCACACTAGGCCCCAATTACTATTGTTTGTACCCCTAAAAGGCTAGGAGTAGGGGGAGTATGGAACAGGCAGCACCCTCAAACCTTCAGAAGTATGAGATGAACCCCAACAACTTGGAAAGGTGGATCTCTCTCACACGTACCAACACAGACTATCCCCCAATTTAACTGATCCCCAAAGGTTTTTGATTAAATAGCGGAATAGAAAATATGATCCCAAAAAAGTGTATGTATATCACACGTACACAACCACACTAGGCCCCAATTACTATTGTTTGTACCCCTAAAAGGCTAGGAGTAGGGGGAGTATGGAACAGGCAGCACCCTCAAACCTTCAGAAGTATGAGATGAACCTCAACAACTTGGAAAGGTGGATCTCTCTCACACGTACCAACACAGACTATCCCCCAATTTAACTGATCCCCAAAGGTTTTTGATTAAATAGCGGAATAGAAAATATGATCCCAAAAAAGTGTATGTATATCACACGTACACAACCACACTAGGCCCCAATTACTATTGTTTGTACCCCTAAAAGGCTAGGAGTAGGGGGAGTATGGAACAGGCAGCACCCTCAAACCTTCAGAAGTATGAGATGAACCCCAACAACTTGGAAAGGTGGATCTCTCTCACACGTACCAACACAGACTATCCCCCAATTTAACTGATCCCCAGAGGTTTTTGATTAAATAGCGGAATAGAAAATATGATCCCAAAAAAGTGTATGTATATCACACGTACACAACCACACTAGGCCCCAATTACTATTGTTTGTACCCCTAAAAGGCTAGGAGTAGGGGGAGTATGGAACAGGCAGCACCCTCAAACCTTCAGAAGTATGAGATGAACCTCAACAACTTGGAAAGGTGGATCTCTCTCACACGTACCAACACAGACTATCCCCCAATTTAACTGATCCCCAAAGGTTTTTGATTAAATAGCGGAATAGAAAATATGATCCCAAAAAAGTGTATGTATATCACACGTACACAACCACACTAGGCCCCAATTACTATTGTTTGTACCCCTAAAAGGCTAGGAGTAGGGGGAGTATGGAACAGGCAGCACCCTCAAACCTTCAGAAGTATGAGATGAACCCCAACAACTTGGAAAGGTGGATCTCTCTCACACGTACCAACACAGACTATCCCCCAATTTAACTGATCCCCAGAGGTTTTTGATTAAATAGCGGAATAGAAAATATGATCCCAAAAAAGTGTATGTATATCACACGTACACAACCACACTAGGCCCCAATTACTATTGTTTGTACCCCTAAAAGGCTAGGAGTAGGGGGAGTATGGAACAGGCAGCACCCTCAAACCTTCAGAAGTATGAGATGAACCCCAACAACTTGGAAAGGTGGATCTCTCTCACACGTACCAACACAGACTATCCCCCAATTTAACTGATCCCCAGAGGTTTTTGATTAAATAGCGGAATAGAAAATATGATCCCAAAAAAGTGTATGTATATCACACGTACACAACCACACTAGGCCCCAATTACTATTGTTTGTACCCCTAAAAGGCTAGGAGTAGGGGGAGTATGGAACAGGCAGCACCCTCAAACCTTCAGAAGTATGAGATGAACCCCAACAACTTGGAAAGGTGGATCTCTCTCACACGTACCAACACAGACTATCCCCCAATTTAACTGATCCCCAAAGGTTTTTGATTAAATAGCGGAATAGAAAATATGATCCCAAAAAAGTGTATGTATATCACACGTACACAACCACACTAGGCCCCAATTACTATTGTTTGTACCCCTAAAAGGCTAGATGAGGAGTAGGGGGAGTATGGAACAGGCAGCACCCTCAAACCTTCAGTATGAGATTGTGTTCACTGTACCCCACAAAGATTGAGTTCACTGCACCCCACAATGATTGTGTTCACTGCACCCCACAAAGATTGTGTTCACTGCACCTCACAAAGATTGTGTTCACTGTACCCCCCAAAGATTGTGTTCACTGCACCCCACAAAGATTCTGTTCACTGTACCCCACAAAGATTGTGTTCACTGCACCCCAAAAAGATTGTGTTCACTGCACCCCAAAAAGGATGTTGTTCACTGCACCCCAAAAAGGATGTTGTTCACTCCACCCCAAAAAGATTGTGTTCACTGCACCCCACAAAGATTGTGTTCACTGCACCCCAAAAAGATTGTGTTCACTGCACCCCAAAAATGATTTTGTTCACTGCACCCCAAAAAGGATTTTGTTCACTGCACCCCAAAAAGGATGTTGTTCACTCCACCCCAAAAAGATTGTGTTCACTGCACCCCAAAAAGATTGTGTTCACTGCACCCCACAAAGGATTTTGTTCACTGCACCCCAAAAAGATTGTGTTCACTGCACCCCAAAAAGGATGTTGTTCACTGCACCCCAAAAAGGATTTTGTTCACTGCACCCCAAAAAGATTGTGTTCACTGCACCCCACAAAGGATTTTGTTCACTGCACCCCACAAAGATTGTGTTCACTGCACACCAAAAAGGATTGTGTTCACTGCACCCCAAAAAGATTTTGTTCACTGCACCCCAAAAAGATTGTGTTCACTGCAGCCCAAAAAGATTGTGTTCACTGCAGCCCAAAAAGATTGTGTTCACTGCAGCCCAAAAAGATTGTGTTCACTGCAGCCCAAAAAGATTGTGTTCACTGCAGCCCAAAAAGATTGTGTTCACTGCAGCTCACACACAGAAAAATGGATGTGGATCACTGACACCTGCCTATCTCCAATCCCACACCACACAGCAATATCGATTGTAGTTTGTAGAACACAGTTTCCCTAAAATTCAGCAGACTCTGTCCCTAACAGGATTGAGAAGAGATCGTAGATCAGGATTGAGTGCAGACCCCACCCCCCACACAGCAATATCGATTGTAGTTTGTAGAAGACACTGACCCTATATAATTCAGCAGACTCTATCCCTAAAATGCCTACAACTCGCCCTGCCTAAACACTCCGACCTGTCCCTCAATTCTATCCGGACACAAATGTTTTTTTCCTGCCTATCTTTCCCTAATCAGCAGCCAGCACGTTGATGTGTGCTCTGTCCCTGAATCTAAGCAGCATAATGACGCCGCTGCGGCTGCCTCGAACTTATAAAGACTTGGTCACATGCTTCAGACGGCCAATCACAGCTACTGAGACATTTGCAGGCATGGCTGGGATGGCTTAAGGCACACCAGTTAAACGATTGTTGATTGGCTGTTGAAAGCCCGCCATGAAAAGAGCGCCAAAGCATGCAAAACCCGGAAATAAAACGACCGAACACGGATTTTTACCCGAACATACAGTAAAGTGTCCGTGTCCGTGTTCGGGTACAAAAAATCCAATTATTCGGTACGAACACGAATAATACAGTCCGTGTTCGCTCAACACTAGCAAGCACTTATCGAAAAAATAATTATCTTCAAAAAAGAAACCCAGGGAGTTGAAAGCCTCAGGATTAATAGGCAGAAGCCTAAAAGCGGATTTTATATCCGCTTTGGCCAGCAACGCAGCCCCACCAACACCCCGAATTTTATCCAAGGCTGTATCAAATGAAGCATAAGATACTTTGCACAAAGAAGGGTCTATGTCATCGTTTAATGACATGCCATCAGGAAAGGATAGGTGGTGAATGATGAGAAATTCACCAATGTTCTTTTTTGGGGATAACTCCTAAAGGAGAAATCCGAAAATTTGGAAAAGGTGGCGACAAAAAAGGTCCAGCCACCCTACCACATTCCACTTCCTTAAAAATTTTATTTCTCACAACTTCAGGACAAAGAAGAACAGAGGGCAAATTGTCCTGAATCACACATCCGGAACCAGAGAATGAAGGTAAGTCAAATCCCACTTTAAAGCCATGAAACAGCAAGTTTGCATCCTTACTGTTTGGGTATATTAGCAGCCAAGGGAGCATTTTTTCCAAGTTCACCTGAGCTGCCGCTCTTGAGAAAAAGATGCTCCCTGGAAACCTGCGAAGCGACGGGGGTGTTCTTCTTAAAACACATGGAAAAAGGATGCGTACCAGCGCAATGAGAGCATTCGTGCCTAAACTTGCAATTGTTAGGCCACTTGCACATACCTTCATTGAACCCAAAACATACACCCTTCCTGAATTGACTTGAAGTAACCGGTTTGGCAGAAGAAATTGGCCTTTGAGGCAACAACAAATTGAGCCAAAGTCCAACATCCTTCGTTCCCCAGGTGAGTGACTCATGTACAGATAGTTTCTGACGAAACGACTCGTCATACTGGAACCAAGCAAGGCCAGGGAAATTTTTGTAGGCTTCAAGGATAATGTCCAGGTGTTAAAAAAGCTTACTGCATAATTGGGGTTGTTTCTCACCCAAAACACTAGAATAAATACAATAACCTTGAAGCCAGTTATTAAAAGACCTAGGTACCATCTTAAACCTGTCCTCACCTGGTTTATCAGAATCAGCTCTAAAATTCCTAGAACTAGGCAATAAAGAGAGAATATCCACAAATTCTCCTTTCCAGATTTTTTTCTTTGATATTCTCCTTCAAGTGGAAACCTAATGGAGATATTTCACAAGGAAGAGCTTCTTTAACAGAAGACTCAGGGACTGCAGTCAAACAAGTAGGAGCAGCATAATTAACATCCTTAGAAGGCAGAAGCTGAATATCATGATGCGAATCTTCATCACCCAATCCAGAACGCCAAACATTAGCAACAGGCTGCACATCCCTAACTTGATTTACCTCAACAACATTAGGCACATGAGAAACATTTGAAGTATGAGAAACATTTGAAGTACTTAAAACATTAGTACATACAGAAGACAACAACTTTACAAAAGCATTCAATACAGAGTTGTCATCTTGCTCACCTGCATGTACTGTGTCAGTACCGACCACAGTTGCATTAGCTGGAGGATGATGAGCAATCGACAGTGAAGGAACCGATGAAAAGGAGGAGGTTGATGGCGCAGATACACTTGCAGAAGCCACTGGTGCCACGAGCACACTACCAACGGACGATTCAGCACCCTGCAAAGGAAAAGAATTAGCATGGCTAGGCCCAGCGACACGGGTACTAACATTCACTTTAATATTCTATCTCCCCTTTTTTGCCGAGCTCGCCGCACACCGGACCGTCTCGGGACCGAACCGTCCTGGTCTTTTGGAAATCCGCACCGGTCTCCTGTCCGTGTTTCCGGCAATAGAAGTCGCCCGGATATGACGTTCCCGGAATTCGTCATCGGGGTCATTAGTGGCGGGAGCTCCGATTTGCTGGTCCGCAGCAGCGGAAATAACATCAGCCGAGAGGTCAGCAGCAATAGGAAACACGTCATCATCAGCCGACAATGATGGAGGACGAAGCTGGGATGGCACCGTATCTTCAACCGGAATCGCCAGACATTTCCTCATCCAAGCCTCTCCGTCTGCACTGCCCGCACGATCCATCAACTTTCGCAATAGAGACTCCATGACTTAAGGCAAGACAGACTCCAACAAATTTTCTGCTTCTCTCCCACTGACTGTTGAACTAATGTAACGGTTCCCTTTTTTATAGAGAATTCTTTAATGTCCAGGTTTCAGTTATAACCAATTACCATTAACCACATCAATTTTTTAACCAATGGATACACTATTATAAACTGACCAATTATATAACTCCCTTAATGGACCAATCATATTCATTTAGTTTTATCAATGACTTAAACTGACTATTTTTCAAAACTGTTTGTGTCATGCCTCTGCCCCATGCATGCAGTGTGGGTACAGTTTGACCCACCCTGCATTTTTATTCCTCAAGCGCAGTTTGGGTCAAATTCATTGTTAATTTGAACCTTACACTCTTTCCTATTAAATGTTCAGAAAAAACATTGCTCTGAAACCTCAGAGCTCTCACCGAGGTTTGGAGAGGGCTAGAGAGACCAAAATGGGACTTTACGGGTACCAGATAAAGATCAAGGATTGGCGAATATATATAAAATCATTTAAAGTTTATTAGATATTAATATAAAATCAAACAAAATACAAAAAAAGAAAACAGGGGAAAAGGAAAAGAAAAAACATGGATAAATTACAAAACAGTATTCATAGGTGTAAATAGACCATAAGCATAGTTAATCATAATTAAATGGCTTGTCCGGATGGTAACCCGGCTATTATCCACAAAAAACGGCGCCCAACATGTTTCGCCAAAAGCTTCTTCAGGGGCGTAAAGCTGCTGTAAGCATGGTCGTAAAGGTACTTATTTGACACCTGATCAGATCACTGATTTGCATATAACATATCCTGCTACCATTAAGACATAATAACAGGGAGGCCACGGGAAAAGATGGATATATGCAGAGCCTCTGCACTGTCAGTTTACAAGATTCCAGAGATATTCATTTAAGCTGATGATTTTAATTAAATGCGTCTGAGAAGATCCCAAGACAAAGCATTGTGGAGAGGCTTGAAAGGTAGTTGATATTGCCTTCAAAAAGTATAGCCCTTATCAGAGACTGAGAGGGTTTGTAATGCTGTGTGCATTGCTCCGCATAGCGTTCCCGTGGACTTCTCAGACGCATTTAATTAAAATCATCAGCTTAAATGAATATCTCTGGAATCTTTATAATAAATATAAAGTGTATTAACAGTTGTGAATAAAAAGTGCAACAACAATAAGTGAAATAAATCACATATAAAGTCCCATACTCAGTGAAATACATATAAAATGCAGCAGCAATAAGTGAAAAAATTGCATATAGAGTCCCATGCACCAACAGACTTCAGTGCAGTCTCCAAAGGATTCTTCCACACACAACCAGATCTTCAATCCCTTCACCACATGGACACCCAATGTGTGAAAAGGTTTACCAGAAATCACCAACCCCTTAGTTATAGGGGGTCAGTGTAAGCAGAATGATACTCATCAGAAGCCAATATTCCAGAGTAGATTAGAGCCCTCCTGGAGGATCCACCTTGCAATCGCCAGTATAATATATAACTTCAGAATCCTTAGCCAGCCCCACGTTCCTCAGCAGTGTAAAGTAAAGGAATGGCCAATATAGTGAAGTACGTACAGGCAATATTTATTGAAATAAGATAGATACACTTACATTTAGCAGGAAAAAAACAGGCATTGGATCAAACAAATACTGGGGATATCGGGTGGCTCTTCCACATCTCAATGCGTCTCATCCGGTCCCAGAAATAACATGGCAGTGTGATTGCACTCCTAAGTCCCTAGCATTCCAGGTGGCTCAGTAAGCAGAGTCATTGCCAGACACTGTGGAGGTCCCTCCCAGGTTCAAGTCTGGGTTCTGACACATTGCCAAAGTTTTCAGCATTCCAGGTGGCTCAGTAAGCAGAGTCATTGCCAGACACTGTGGAGGTCCCAGGTTCATGTCTGGGTCCTGACGCATTGTCAAAGTTTTGGGACCTAGGAGTGCAATCACACTGAAATGTTATTTCTGCGACCGGTTGAGACGTATTGAGATGTGGAAGCGCCACCCCATATCCCCAGTATTTGTTTGATCCAATGCCTGTCTGATGAATATCATTCTGCTTACACTGGGAGCAATTTTTTCACTTATTGCTGCTGCTCTTTATATTTATTTCACTGTGTATGGGACTTTATATGTGATTTATTTCACTTATTGTTGTTGCACTTTTTATTCACCACTGTTAATGCACTTTATATTTATTTATATTCATATTAATTGTTATTAATATTTATATATACTATTACTCGTTAATGGTTCACTATATTAAAACACTACACCTAGTGCACTTTAGATGAGCGCGGCTCTGTACACCTCCATAGGTGTATTTAAACCATTCTCACGTTATTTACGATTCAGCTGCAGCTCCTTTATACGGTTCACGCCTATATGTTGCACTTTATGATTCATTAATTCTGCAGATAATTTACACGGTACACTTTTTATTTCATTTTTAGCTTTATTGTCATTTAAATTTGCCATTTGCGCAGGTACTGTTGGCGATTAACGCCAACATATATATCTATCATGCTTTGTCACAGCTGATACAACTACTGTCTCATGTGAAGACATAAACAGTGCACTCAGTATCTGTAACTCAGAAGGGAACAGTGCATAAAAATATTCAAACAAAATATTTTTAAAGTGAACTTATCATTCCCGCCGCAGGATTCTGCTTATAACAAGAATCCAATCTTCACCTATCACGTCGGGTTTCTGTCACTTGTGGACCTTTAGGGACTGGGTCCCCTTGTTTTTTAGGGGCCACTCCCTTAGATCTGTAGAGCACCCTGCTGGAATGCCTTTGGGGTTGGTTTTACCAAGGGTCCAGATCCCAGGGTCCAGCGCTTATGAAGGTCACATTACAGGAAAAACATTGTTTCTCCTTTACCAAGGCTCAGGTACCATCCTTTCAGTCTTCACTCTCATATGGATCTGATTGCTAATCCCCTTAGATTAGAGATATTGATTGGGGTTTGTAGCATGATCTTCTTTCTTCTTCCTTGAAAAAAAACATAAAAACATAGAGAGCTTCTCTAACCGTGACCATCACCTTAAAGACACTGGCAAAAAGAGGTACTTTCTGTATGGGAGGGGTTATATAGAGGGGGACTTCCTGTCTTAATTGGTTGCCAATGTCCATTCACCTATAGGTGGCGTATAACCCAGATAGTAATGAATATTGGTGCTCTTTGTCCCGTGATGTACGATAAAGAAAGGGGAATAAACATAACTATCCTTGCCTGCAGAAATGCTGGAACTAACACCAGCAAAACCAGAAGATTACAGCTTACCAGCTGACAGTAGTATACAGCATGAACAGAACTAAGATTATCATTTATAGCAGCCATTCTGATGTAGGACAAACAGCATTGTAGGTAACTTCTCTGAACCAATCAAAAGTAGGGAAAATGTTTTTACATGATATTCCACTTGAAACCTGTGTAAAGCACCTCTCACATGGGCGGTGTGCCCGACGGACTCCGTTTTTCTCAGCGGGGATCGATTCGCCAATCCCTGCTGAGCAGGCGGATAACAACTCAAAATAAGTCTCCGCTTACTTTGCAGAGATGGAGCTGTCAGAGCCCAGCTCTACTCTATGGGAGATCTAATGAAGATGGAACGCCTGTCTGTTTTCATCTGATCTTATCCTTCACGGACAGGATCAGATAGCAGTGGGTGTCAGTGGAAATGTCTCCGCTGACATCCGCCGCTCCATAGGGCTGCGTAGAGCATCCGATCAGGTTCGCCTTAAAAACTGACCAGATCGGAAAGCCCAATAAAAGGGGCCTAATGGTGAATCACACACCTTCCTCTAATTAGAATTTATTAAATAGACTTCTGGACAAGTTGTGCCTGATCAAAGCTGTTTATTTGATTGTTTGTCTAACTACTCTGCTTAGATTGTTTTGGGCTATGATTTGGACTGGTTACAAAAACTCTGTTGCCAACCCTGACTTTCTGTCTGTTTGACTGAAAAACTCTGTATAATGATAATTTATGTTTATTGGTTCTGCCAAAAATATTAAACCAACCAAGATTGTTTTTTTTGTGATTTGAAGATATACGGCAATTTTCAATTGATGGAGAAGTTACTGCATACTTTTTTAGCAAATTGATCATAATATATGGCAACAAAGAATTTCCACTGTGAGGGATACATGTAAAGCCAAAGGTAAAACGGCCTCCAAGCTTATTATAATTCGTATATGGTAGAAGAATTTCCCAGAACCAACAATAGTTTAAAGATATTGCTATAATAATCTACAACTTCATGTTCTAAAAAACTTTGGTATTTCATGCGCCAGGACATTACCCTGCTGCACGTTCAGCCCATGACACCTTTGAAAGTTTGTCATATAATTTATGATATGTATAGTATACACAAGAATCTGTGATGTATTAAGAATTCTAGACAATATGTTTGTGCTCATAGGATGTGCAGCTTTACTGTAGTTAATTGCTTTTACTAAAACATCTGCAGGTTTACTGTGTATTTAGGAAGGGGTTCCTTCTAGATGCCTACACTTTCTTTGTAGGTATAACATGCTGCATGTTATTTTTTTTTTGTACTATTCCATTTTTTTCTTTAAATACACATTCAAAGATAGTTATTTTACATATATACTGACAGTTCACAATTCAGTCTAACGTCAGTTATTTCTCTCATTTGCACATGGCATGCCATACACTTAGTAAATTAATGAACTGTGGATTTGCAGAGTCTACTAAATATATTTATTGATTTCTTTTTTTACAATAGCTCAGGGGCTTTGTATATTTCTAGTTATGTAATAAAATCAACAGCTCAATTAATTCAGCACCTGTAACATATTATAAAGGAACAGCTAAATTTATTAGACCTGCTATTAACATGCTCACAAAATGATTTTGCCATGGTAAAACATTTGTTAGGTAAGAAAATATAATTGTAGGGTCAATGTGTAGATAATATGTAATTTTTATTCGAATTGGGTTTTGTTCATGATTAGTAACATGTACAAATACTACTACAGATAACTATTACTATACAAGTCAGGGAAATCCAGTTACATAATGTATACAATTTATTGTTAAATAGTTATCCTAGCATATATATACCTGTATAAAAAAACTCCAGTGTACATCCGGTTTTCATAAGGTTTGTAAAATATAGCCTAAATAATTTTTGGCATGCATTTTTTGTTTATGTTTTACTTGCTTGGTATACATGATTTTCTTAGTTTAAAAACATAAACAGATTTGTAGAGTATCACTCCAGTGCCTGCCTGTATGCCAGAACTGCAATCACTATCCTTGCTAAGCAACTACAGAGATAGGATTGTGTAGCATCCTCTAGTGTGCTAGAAGTGTAGATATTTTTTTTTTTTTTTTTGAGTGAAGCTAAATTTGTGCAGGCTTGACTGGCAGCCAAGCCTGTCTGCATTTTTTTTTCTGGGTTGGGCAGAGATCCAGGGAAAGCTGGATGACTCACAGACAGCATCACTGAGACCTCCCCTTCTACTTCTCAAAATTACTGGAAACTTCCAGAAGAAGGGAAGGGAGGTAAGGTGGAGCTGCCTGGAGTATTCTGAGGGCCCTGACTAATCCCCAACCTGGGATGGCAGGGGGAAGGTCCCCTAAAATACTCTGGGTCAGCCCAGCTAGGGTGGGGTTGTTTGGGTGGAAGCTGGAGATTGGGCTGTTGGTGGCCGTTGAGGGAGCTACACAAACTGGGGGGGGGTGACTTTGGGCCTGGGCTCGGGTGTGGACGGGACCCTCTAAAGACACACGGAGGTGTTCTAGCCAGAAGGCATGGGAGCAAGGAGAGGATAGCTGGAGAACACTGCCAGGAAAGTCTCCAGGAGGAACAAGGAACAACCAAGAGGGCTGGTGAGTTGCACACAGTCAGGAGGACTGTGGTGGCACAGGCAGTGGAAACGGGCAGCTGCAACGAGGAGGACTAGCAGTGCCTGAAGAAGTGGTACTGGGAGCAGTAGCCACAGATAGGACAGCTAGCACTAAAGACTTCCATTTTTGCTACACCATAGGGGCCCGCGGGCCCTGCCTGCTCAGGGAATTTGTCCAGACTCTGCTAAGATTGTGCAGAGTCTGAAACCTGTGCTAGCTGGTCCTGGGAGCTATAGTCTGCAAGCAAGTGTGTGCTGGAGGTAGAATAGGAGAGGATGTATATTCTGGAGTGTATATAGTTCAAAGTCCCTACATAGTTTCATTGATCAAATGGGCATGCCATATGCACCCCTCCCCATTCAAGTTAAATTCCCCTAGATAAAAAAAACAAACAAAGCTGCAAGGACTGCTTTTTGTCTCTGAGTGACTGGAAATTTGTGTGCCTGGCTGTGCAGGGTGGGAGACGACCACATTCAGCAGCAGCTCCTAAGGGGGTAGAGCTACATTTATTATCAGAGTAACAAGAGGTATAACAAGTATTTGTAATAAGAAAACTTAACATTAACAAGGGGACAAATCCTCCTTAAGTACTTATAAATATTGGGCAGTCTAATTCCTTACAGCTGAAGACCATGAGGTAACTTTCTGAGCAAACTAAGACCCCACAGACGGTGGAGGTTTGGATGTCCCAGACTGCAGGAAGCATCCCACCGCTTGCCACCAATGTAACGGAACCACGACCCACACTGTGCTTGTGGGCTTCCATCAATATATGGCTTCCTTCAGTCTTGAACATAGATATTAAATATTCCAGCCGCCCCCATACAAAGCTAGCCGACAACTTAGCTTTTATAATTTTGGAACCTTCTCACCCTGGGCCTCTGGAGCTGCCACAGGTGTGGGGCAGAGGTCTTGGACCCTCTGTCCAGTTGACAGCAGCTTCAGCCTTCCTGAGAGAAGAGGCAGCTGACCTTTCTCCTACTCCACTGACAGGGACATGGGATTTTCTGCCAGCAGCATCTGTGGAGTTTCCAAGAAACTTCTCCAGCTGAAGCGCTGACAACTGGACAGAGGGTCCAAGACCTCTGCCCCACACCTGTGGCAGTTCCAAAGGCCCAGGGTGAGAAGGTTCCAAAACTTGTACAAGTTGTCAGCTAGCTTTGTATGGGGACGGCTGGAATATTTGATATCTATGTTTAAGACTGAAGGAAGCCATATACTGACAGAAGCCCACAAGCACAGTGTGGGTTGCGGTTTCATTACAATATTCTATTTGCTTCAGCATTAGTAAATCTCTCCCTGTGTATCATAAATAATTGTTCTTGATTATAATAATTTATTATTTTTATAACTTTTTTTGCCGATTAGCACTGTGTATCTCTTGGAGTCTTTTTTTCAGTCTGTTCCTGTCTACATGCAGACACTTTTGAAATGGTTGCAGTGCATGAATTATGAATATTGAATATTTTGGCATTGGTTTAAACATGCTAATGCTTATAGGGGAATACTTATATGATATTATATGAAATTCATTCTACATATATTTTAATCTAATTTACCTAAATAGCTATAATTGGGATGTTATACTATTTTACAGCAATCCCAAAGTGAGGCACTTGTAAAGAAACAGATGGGTACATTAGAACCTAAATTAGATCATTATAGCCAGCTATTGCATGTTAAGATCTATTTAATAAATAATTAATTAGAAACACAATCAGTAGCATTGATTGATAAACCACAATTGTTTGGACGTGTTCCCTCTGACAGAAAAAGAAAAGCAGTGCTTGCTGCTTGCACTAAGTCTATTAAAATGCTGTTCCTATTTAGATGCCAAATTGTCTTTAAAAGCATACACAAATGTAGCCATATGCAGCATGCAAAACCACAAATTCATAATAAATATTGTGAATAAAACTATATTACAATTAATAATGCTTCAACACTATAAAAAATACCCTTAAAACACAAAAGAAAATACACCCACAACCTAACATTGTGGATGGGTGGGGTTTACCATATTGCTCCAAAAATACAGTGAAGCTGTTATCCCTTTGACAATAGGACAGCTACATTGCTACACAGATGTCGTCTTTTATAAGGTGCATTTGCTTGGTAATCCTCCACCCATTGAAAAAAGGGGGCCACTCACCAGAAGACTACAGGCCTCTAGGACCCAACTTACTTTCCTGTTATTCCAATGGAAATATCTTCTTTAGAGTGCTGAAAAACCACTGGATTGCCCCCTGGGCTAGCAATAGAAAATATTGATGCTTGTTCCACAGTGATGAGTAAGGATGACAAAAAATGTCCCCAAAAAAGATAAAATAGATGATTGCACAATATCGTTTTATTAATCAATAAAAATTTAAATCTAGCACATTGTACCCACATTGTAGTACATTGTGCTCACATAAAAAGTGTCAAAAGCGACACCCACTGTTAACAGCAGAAAGGATCCGGAACATCGCTCAATCCTGGCGTGCATTCCACGTGCGTTCCAACAAAAGTGGAAGTGACGAAACTGGAAGTATTGCCACTAGATCGACCTCAATGCATTTCGCGTCTAGCATCATCAGGAAGTCTTTTGTTGGAAAGCACACCTGGATTGAGCGGCGTTCCGGATCCTTTCTGCTGTGTACAGTGGGTGCAGCTTATGGCACTTTTTATGTGTGTCAAATGTACTAAATTTTAATTATTATTACTTAATTAAACAATATAAGAAAAAGGGGGGTTTTGTACTGCTCTTCAAGGCGGTAATAAATTATATATTCAAATCAAGGAAATATATATATATTTTTTTTTTTCACATATGTTATGCTATCATAAAACTTCAACCTGTAGGTATATAAATAGTGTTCCAGTGGGTTATTCACAGAAAGTGCTTGTGTGCTTACTAAATTAATTCATACTTTTCAAAATTATTAATGTGCAAATTAAAGTAAGGTGCTTATAAGTATACCAGTTGATGTGCAAACTAAAAAAGGTGCTTATAAGTAACCAGTGATACTGTAATATATTTCACATAAATGCTATTTATAATAAAGTGCTACGTGTGCTGGTTTAACAGTGCAAGTAAACAATTTTATAAAGAGTGCAAACAATATTTGTGCAATCAATCAGCTTAATATTTCATAGTGCACGTTTATAAAAATAAAACTCAAATTGGGGTTAAAGTGCTATAGTGTCCAGTTATTTGTGGTGACTCCCAATTTTTTCTTTATGTGTTTCTTAGAATCCTTATTTCGTCCAATAGCCTCCTTCACCTTTAGGGTAGGGATTAATAGTGCTCTTCCGTGGTCGCATGTGTAGGTGTGCTAACTGCTCACCTTAATACCTTTGTATATACGCTTGTAGTAAATGAGCCTGGGTGGCTGCCTTTCCTCCACTCCTCCTATAGCTTCTAGCTTTCAGGGGGGACCTGGCTCCTTTAAATATATGTTCCTCTCAGCAGGGGTACCTCTTCCTCTCCAGGACTATGCAGCTCAGTAAACAATGGGGGCCATCATGGTGTAGTATTTTGAAACATATTTATTCCAAACAATAGTGTAACTTACAATTTAAGACTTTAAAATCCAGCATCAGAAATTGCTGCGGGACTCGGTTACTCCATCCCGGTGCGCCACTTCCGGTTCCTCGCCGTTACCACCCTTTGCGAAATCATATATTTTATATTTTTATGGGGGACGTTTTTTGTCATCCTTACTCATCAATGTGGAACAAGCCTGAATCGTGAGAAACTTATATTGTTAGCCCAGGGGGCAATCCAGTAATATACAGCCCTCTCAAGGAGATATTTCTATTGGAATAACAGGAAAGCAAGTTGGGTCCTAGAGGCCTGTAGTCTTCTGGTGAGTGGCCCCCTTTTTTTCAATGGGTGAAGGATTACCAAGCACATGCACCTTATAAAAGAAGATATCTGAGCACTTGACACTTTTTTTGGTGGTGATGTGGACTGTTGATCTGGACAGCATATGGACTTCTATTATCTGTTTATTGTTTAGATTGATATATGATGATTTATTAATTGCTAATTTATTATATATTTATTCACAATCACTTTTCAGCACTTTAGTGTACAGCGACTCAAACTGACTTCACACTATCTTTTTTGGTTGCACCAAAAAATTGATGGCTGCTGTATATACATTATTGTAGATTTTTATCAGGCGCCATTTTCAACATTTTGCTAATGCAGTTCATTGTGGATTTATGTAAAGTTTTACATGTAGAGCTAAAATATGCATGCATAACACAGTCTGGAGGAGAGTCAGTAGAAATAATCTGGATGCCATTTTGAGTTTTAAAAGTCAACCTTATGTGAAGCCAAAAACTGTTTTCTAGTTTTGGATAGAGGGAACTGTATCTAAAACCCCCCCTAAGATGGTACCTTACTCCATCAATCATAGCTAAATTCCAAAAGCACCTCTTGCCCGCGTGCTGAAGAGGGTGCGGACAGGAAGGTACACTTAAACACTTACTGTGGGATTGCCCTCCCATATTTGTACTATGGGGGAAAGTATTCCGCTTGATTTCAAAAGTCATAAATCACTATATCCCACCCGCGCCAGAGCTGACACTGCTGAACCTAACTGTTGAAAATGTCCCTGCACAGTCTCACACAGTGATACTTAATATACTCCTTGCAACCAGGATATCCATAACAAGGAAATGGAATTGTAAGCTGCCACCCACTTTTTTTTTTTTTTTTTTTAATAATGGTTTTTATTGAGTTTTCAAATTACAAGAAAACATATACACATACAACAAGGAACAAAAAAAAAAAAAAAAAAAACTCTCGCTCAAGACGAGCTGCCACCCACTTTAATCGATATAATAAACAATACACAAATGCACCACATATATGAACTACTCATGGCCCCCAAAAATGTAATACTCCTTAAGGAAAAATCAAAATGGTTACAGTGGTCAAATTGGCACAGAACACATTTTGCTAATTGAACTACCTATATGTATTGAAATCGATACGCAGCCCCTTCCTTCTTCATCTTAACCACTAGATGGCAATGAAGTGACTCCTAGGTGAGTATAAACCTTTGTTTTTTTAAAGTCCATATTTCTCTTTTAAATATGTTAGTGGTTGCAGGCACCGCACCAAGTCCTTAACAAACAGTGAATTCACCAGCTCCATTCACTTACATTTCCAGAAAGCCTTTGCCCAGTAAGAAAAAAGACAGGGTGATGGTGACATCGCTGACCAAATATGGCTATGGCTAATACCAAATATGGCCATGTCCATATCTGGTAAGTAATGTCAGTACATTCCCACCTCTTTGTGTATAAACCTATTAGGTTAGGTTGTCTAGAAACCTAAGAATAGATTGGTGTATCAACCTTTTTTTTTTTTCTTTAGACAATCAGTGGGTGACATTCAACATAATTGACGCTGGATTTACAAAGCAGAATTTTTGAGTTTTTTTACATTTTTTTGTTTTTTTTAAATAAAGGACTTGAGGGGTACTATGTAGCCCCTACTCCCTTACATGGGGGATCAGATACTGTATCTACGGCACCCTTATCTTAAAGGGGACTTCTAGATTCCAATAAGTCCTACATACATACTGGTATTATTTTCTTTTTTCGGGGGGGGGGGGGGGACTCATACCTAAAATCCATTATGGATCTGAGGGGTCTGGTATTGATCTTGGGGAGAGCCCATGTAATTTTTTTACATGTATAACAAAAGTGACTGAAGAGAAAAAAAAAGATTTACTTCTCCCTGCAGGCTTCCTTTATTTTGCAATTAATGCAGTGAGGACCCCCTCAAAATGCATACCATACCTTCATCCTCCTTGATAGGGGTCTGGTGTGCATTTGTTTTTTTTTTGTTGTTGTTTTGTTTTTTTGGGGGGCAATGGGGGGGGGGGCATTGCATTACTTACAAAATAAAGGGCGCTTGCTTGAAAAGTGTGAATTACCCTCATTTTAAATGACTTTTTTTATGTAAACGTCACTTTTTCTATACTACTTGGTTTACATAGTAGAGATGGGTCATTTCAAGTTTAGGGGATCCCCTCACCAAGCAGGTTTTTAAATGAAATAGTAGATTTTTAATGTTGCACGTTCAGCACTCCCTGCAAAACAGTATTCGTTAAAAAAACTTTATTTGCATTGGTACATGGCCCCTGGGGCAATTCCCAGACCCCCATGCACTTTTTTGCTAATCCCTAAGAAAATGGACTTGACAAATTTGGCTCCCTTTGACTTTTGATATGTTTGGCTGAAGTGCCCCAAACTGAACCCAGGTATGTTTAGCTCATCCCTAATCAACACTTACTGTATGTTGCTGTTCTCAATTTAGCCATTAGACATTTTCCAAGACAATTACACACAACCATCAAGGCACAGTAACCATCATTTCCAATTTGCAGACCTCTCCTCCTATTGATATTTTTATCCATTTCACTTTTATACAGGCAGCTCGGGGATGGACATTGTCAGAATATAGAGGAGTTATGGGGTGGTGGAGAGTTAGGGCTCATTTACACCACTATGCATTTGGTTGCACTGGGTAGCACAGCATGAGAAAGCATAGGTAAGGCAATTTGCCTCGTGTCCTATGTAGTCAATTAATAAGGGTGTGCTGCGATGGAAAAAAAATGACATTCTACATTTTTACACAGAACAGCCTCATGTGTTTTTGCCTCCCACTGACCACTGACTTTTCACTCCTTGTCATTTTTTTTCTACTACTGACAGACTTTTTTCCCTCTTAGTGACCACTGATACTTGGTCATTTTTCCTCCTACTAACCAATGGCACCAATAATTATTTTCTCCCACTGACCATTGATGCCAGTTATCCAACTGACCAGCAATATAAGGGGCACTATGACACATACTCCTGACTGCACTCTCAGTGCATTGCTAAGTCACAGACTCTGCATGTGTCAAAACAGCACTTCCAGTGGCACTACTTTAAATATTTGCTTATCGTGAATGCTACTACTAATGCTGATGCTACTAAACATCACTGTGCTATCCTGCTGCACCTGATGATTTTCTAGCATAAAAAAGTAACTAAATAATTTCCATCCTTTCCTGTATATTCTTCGTATGCCTTAAAGGATAAGTTCACCTTCCAAAAAAATAATAAACGCACATATTTTTTCAGGTATAAAAATGTGCAATTATTATTTTTTTTTTACGCTGCAGCATGTAAAGCATTGCATTCGTGGACAGCAGATTGCAGGTTCCTGCAGATGCTCAGTCAACTGTCTGCCCATACAGTAACTCCCATACAGGCAGACAGTTACTAAACTGGAGGACGAATAAACTATGAGAGCACTTATCAGTTCCCAAACAGCTCATTTAGAACTACAAGCCATCTGCTGCGATGGCTGATGGAACTTGTAGTTTATTCATTCACAGCCCTGCATAGCTGCACTGTTTTTAAATGTTGACAGGTGGTGCAGGAAGAAGAACCCCCCCCCCCCCTCTGTCACAGAGCAGGGAACGCTCACTTCCTCACTTTCCTCACTTTACCTACATTTTTATATGTATTCTTTTTTTAGAAACAGGTACAGCTCTTGTTGCAATAATTACTCCTCTTTGGAACAGACTTGTTTCTCCTGGTTCTGCCCATTTTTTCGTTACGAAGTTGGATTGTGTCAAGAGTCATCTAAACCACTTTTTATGACCGCAGGTCATCATGAATATGTCCCCTGGGGCTCACAGTATTCCTGGAAAGTGCAGCACTCATACATCATTATATGAGAACCAGTGTCCAAAAGAAGGGACCCTCCACCAACACCATCACCCAAGAAAAAGTAAGACTTGTGAAGTCAGGTCTGAAGCTGGCAGGGGTGTGGAGTGGCAGTCAGTGGAGTGGGGCTTTAAAGTTCCCAAAGTACTGTATAAGGAAATTTAAATTTATGGAATAAAATCTTTCCTGCCCTTTTTTCTAAAAAAAAAAAAAAAGTATTGAGATTTATGGGGCAGTGTATGATGAGTGTTACCCGAAAGATTTAATTTACCTCAGACAATATTTGGGTTAAAAATGAGAGTTCTTTGACTATGAATGAAAGCTTTAACACAGCAATTATTTATTGGTATATAGTTTGAAAGCCTAACTTAATTTACAACAATCTAACTATTGTACATACTACAAAATGTAAAATATTCCTAGTTTAACTGAACAAATATAGAGTATATACTCATATACAAACACACTACGACCGACACAAAGAGGACGAACAATGTAAACCTTAAACCTTCATAGTTACCCTTCACTAGAGTGTTTCCTCCTGGTCTGCCAAGCCAAACAGGAAGTCACTCTATCTCCACCTTTGCTAATATAGAACCATATTGCATTGCCTTGTATAGGGCTATTCTGATTGGTTCAGCTATCATGCCCTGTTCCTCCCTCTGGGCGTATCTCCTTCAGGATAGGACAACTTCCCCCTTCCCTAGGTTAGCATAGACTTGTTAGACTGGATTCCTACTACTGACTGCAGACTGAAGTCACACAATTTCATATAATTGATAATCATATCTCAACTAAATGTAAAATCAAAACTCCATATCTCGTACATATATATATATTTACATTAATATTTACAATCTCTAATGGGGATTTATACATAACTCCTCCTCAGGCCACAGTAATGGAGATTACACATAAACTCATAAGGCAACAATGAGTCACAGCAATGAAATAACAGTTATTAGGGAGCTGGTAGCCGCTCGCATTCTTACAACTAGTAAATAATCCTCACATGGTCAATTCTGCTTACAGATGAATACAAAAAAGGGGTGAGTATTGTTTAAAACAATGGCATGGGGTTCCTAGGTCCTTTGCAAATTTTAATCTCAGACCCGTCAGATCTGATATGCATTTTAAATTATATCAGGTCACATACCCTCAACAGGAAGGGTATCTCCCCAGGGGGTTGGGGTTCCTGGCAAAGCACCTTGTTCCCATGCATTTGTTCTTTTTTTTTTTTCCTATATAAAAGAAAAATATATATTTTGAGAAAAAAAATGTTTATCTTAGTTTCTAAGAGGAACTTTGCAAGTAAATAATCTTTCTCTATAAATTTAGGCCAACAATTTCTGTTGCATTTCTTCAATAAGGCTCGGTTCACACTATTGCGATGCGGGAAGGCTGCGAATTCGCAGCCTGTTCCCGCATCGCACACGCACCCCCGGCAGTTCACACTGCCATATGCGATCCGCTGGGGGTGTCAATGTAATCTTAACGACACCCCCAGTTTGATCGCATATCGCAGTGCGATCGTGCAGTTCGCACAGGATCGGATCGCACAAGTGTGAACCGCTGTGCGATCCGATCCTGATGCGGCAGCAAAAATGCCTCCTGTGCGTCTTTGCTGCGGGTGCGGTGCGAGTTTAGCCATACAAACTGTCTGGCTAAACTCGCACCGCACAGCTGATCGCATGTCATGTCGGAGCAGTGCGCTCCGACATGACATGCGAAACTGGCACACGCAGAAGTGTGAACCGGCTCTAAAAGTAACTTAAATCAGTGTATATTATTTAGTCTGTTTGGAAGTTATAGAGACTCATTTCTTGAGGCTCTAAAATGGCAGGACAGTAGAAATACTCCAAAATTAACCAATTGTTGGAAAGTACACAGTCCAGGGTATTTAGTAAGAGGCATGGTGAATTTATTGAAATTGTAATTCTTTGCCACAGTTTTTTGGATAATGAAGAAAGTAAATACATTTGTTTTTCTTTACATTGTTTGTATTGTACCATGTTATTTCTCTCACACAGCATGGGCATATTTACAATTACACCCCAAAACACATTTTTCAACTCTTCCCAAGTATGGGGATACCACACGTGTGACACTGAGTGTACAGAGGGCCCCAAAATCCAATAAGCACCTTTCAGGGGGCATACAATTTGTATCTGGTTTCCTGCCTACCTATTACATTTCTTAAAGAGGTTGTAAACACATATTATTTTTTTTTTTTTTTGCAACCTGTAAGAGAAACACATAATGAGCTAGTATGCATCACATACTAGCTCATTATGAAATACTTACCTTAGAACGATCCCCCGCCGTGCCGCTCACCTGTATGACGGGGCGACATGTCCAGTCGCCCGTCTTCTGGGATCGCGGCATCCAGCCATCTGATTGGCCGAAGCCGCGGTGTCGTCACTCACGCGCGCGGGAGCCGACAGTCACGGCACGGGGCTCTGAAGGAACGGCACCAGTGGCCGTTCCTTCAGAGCACATACGCCAGTGATGTCACTGGCTGCATGTAAGGTAAATATCTCCTAAACGGTACATGTTTCGGAGATATTTACAGTACCTATAGGTAAGCCTTATCATAGGCTTACCTATAGGTAAAAGTGTCAGAGGAGGGTTTACTTCCTCTTTAAGGCCTTGAAGTGCCAGGACAAGAAAAAACACCCAAACAATTACCCCACTCTTGCACAGTAGATCTTCCAATATACAGTATATTTAATAAGAGGCATGGTGAGTCTGTTGAAAATCATATTTTTGCCACAAGTTTTTGGAAAATTAAGAGAGAAAATTAAAAAGGATTTTACGTATAACTGTCAATTATTAGGATAATTCTCACACAATGTTGATGGTTGCACTGGTGTGGCAGTGTATGTGCAATGTTTCACTTTAAGCATTATTAAAATTGCTGCTCCCCACCGAACTGATATATATATATTTTTTTCATTTTTTGCTTTGGTACATGTTCCCCGGGGCCATTTGTTTGAGAATCCCTTATCTATTAGTCTAGAAAGAGGCAATTACTGTTTTTAACATTTGGCTCCTATTGGTGCCTGAATACAAGTATGTTTGGCTCAACCCTATTAAAGCGTAACTCCACTTTTGTTGAGAAAAAAAAAATATTCCCCTCTGGGTGATCTATGTACATTACAAAGATTTTAACAACCTTTGTTGCAGATTCCAACCTTTTGTTATTCTGAAGAAATCATTGTTTGTTCCTCTGTGCCTCTGCGCTTAGTGGGTCTAATGGGAGTGGTTTTATAGTTATCTATCAGCTGTGGCAGCTGCAGAGCACTAATGAGGAAATCTGCTGGGCCTGCATCCCTTTAAACGTGTTCCTATTGGGAGTATCTCATTAAAAATGAGTTTTGTTGCAGGGGATGCCAGAAATCTGACTTGTATCTTAGGCAGACTTCTGGGAAAATCAGTGAGCCAATCACACAAGCAGGAAATGATGTTTCTGGGGGTGGTCAGTACACATTCTGTGTACAGAAGAACTCCAGGTAGCCATTTTGCATTGCATTTTCAGAAAATTACAGTGGCTGCAGATTGAAAAGGAAAGGTAATTTTTAATAACATTCAATTACAATATGATTTGTGTCACAATTGTATACAATATATTATTTTTTCTTTATTTGCCCCCCCCCCCCCACGAAAGTGGAGTTACCCTTTAAGTAGGAGTGGCTGTAATTTTTTTTTTTTGCCTCACAGGACCTGATATTGCAGATTATTGATGATCTGATGCACCAGTTCTGATTTCATAAGCACTGCAGGTCTTGACTTTACATAAATCACTCTATCTGGAACCAGAGAACTGATAGACAGGATGTTTAAATCTGGATATCTCAACCATCCTTCTCCTTTGCCTCACAATTTTTTTCAAGCAAGACAAGACCCCCTACCCCCTCAGCCAGGGCCGCTGATAAGGCAGTACAACCAGTCCTGTTAGAAAGAATTGCAAAAATGTTGGGACCGGCGCTACCACTTATAAAACGTGCATGTGCAAAATAGAAAAGTGCATATAGTGCTAAAGGTGCACGCAATAAGATATATAAAGTGCTACGTGCTGTTTATGGGCTGTGCCTAGTGTACCATACTGTAAACATCATATGTTATGCATATACTTATACAAATAAAGTGCCGAGTGCTGATATTGCCAAAACCCCGTGTAGTGATTAAGAAATCAAACAAAGTATGGTGTCGGTAGGTGATTCACCGAAAACACCGCTGCTTACCACACTCTTTTGGCCGATACCTCGACACTTCTTCGGTCACTAAAATAAAGGATAAGCCTCCATTGCGTAGCATATGTTATGTCCAGACAAACAAACGTAGCATCCACTCACAGTTAGGGAGTTCACTATCAGCTTGGAGAGGTGTTCGCCCTCTCCAAGCTGATAGTGAACTCCCTAACTGTGAGTGGATGCTACGTTTGTTTGTCTGGACATAACATATGCTACGCAATGGAGGCTTATCCTTTATTTTAGTGACCGAAGAAGTTTCGAGGTATCGGCCAAAAGAGTGTGGTAAGCAGCGGTGTTTTCGGTGAATCACCTACCGACACCATACTTTGTTTAAATTCTTAATCACTACACGGGGTTTTGGCAATATCAGCACTCGGCACTTTATTTGTATAAGTATATGCATAACATATGATGTTTACAGTATGGTACACTAGGCACAGCCCATAAACAGCACGTAGCACTTTATATATCTTATTGCGTGCACCTTTAGCACTATATGCACTTTTCTATTTTGCACATGCACGTTTTATAAGTGGTAGCGCCGGTCCCAACATTTTTGCAATTCTTTCTATTTTACTACCTCAGAGGTAGGTTGGAGGCAGCTTACACCACCTTTTTAAACTTTTTAAGCCTGATTCAGTATACGTAAAACTCCATAGCGCTGGTATACATTCCTTTTTTCTAAACCAGTCCTGTTGTACTGGGCATCGGCCTCATCACAGGGGCCCGTCAGTTTTATAGTTAATTTCTTCCAAATAAATAAGTAGGTCTTCCTAAACTTTACCCCCCGCCCTTTCTACTTGCTTAGGGGGTGTATAATTGCATTCTACAGGTGAGATCAGAGGAGAGACTTTTTTTCTATTTCGGGTCACAGGTACATCATTCTGTTTAGCATGTTGTAGTTCCAGCTGGCCACCCACTGCCTTCCCTGGCAGAGTGATCTCATGTAAGTGCCTGGTTTCACTCAGCACAAAGACCGAGCTGCCGACCAGTTCTTGGTCCTAAGAAAACATTAGTAGACAGCGGGACTGAGTCATTGGCGGGGCCAGGGGTGGGGCCGAGGGCAGGGTCAAAGGGGGCCCACCAGGTAGGTTGTATGGGGCCCCCGTGATTTCTAACAGCGGCCCTGCCCTCAGCTATTTAGCACTGCTATTGGCTAATAGAGGCCTAGTGCCCATTAATTCAAGATTTCTGTTATGAGATGGAAAAACACATTTTTTTCTGTCTAGTTTTGAAAGATAGAGAGGAACACCACTCTGGTGAGACTGTATCTACAATCCAAGGTGATAGAAGAAGGAGAGGAGGGCGCAAGGGGGAGGGGACTTTCTAGAGGGGTACCGTCATTAGACCAATATAGAAATGATTTCTATATTGGTCTAATGACGGTACCCCTCTAGAAAGTCCCCTCCCCCTTGTGCCCTCCTCTCCTTCTTCTATCTCCATTTATGCATACTGGGACGTGAGTGCCTTTTTTTTATAGTATCCCTCTATATACCTTATTTTGAGTTTGTCCTTCCTTTTACAATCCAAGGTGGGTGCTGAACCTCGGCTCGCCACCTCAAACAGCATACATGAAGAAATTGGTTGCACACCACCAGGAGGTTCAGTAAAGAAGTTCTTTATTTGTACATACAAAGGTACAAGGTACAGCAGGATAGATATGGTAGATGCATTTCACACAAAATGTTCACTACTACTAGTTCTGAAAGACCCTGGGATATTATTTACATTGTTGGGAACCCATATGCATGCTCAATGATACCAGCATGCACACCTGGTGTGCCAGGCTAAATTCAGTTAGGGGCATCTTTCTCAAAAATACAAACACAAATAATAATATTAACTAACGATAAAAATACTGGAGATTAGGCAAAACACAGTGGATTGGGCATTTTATTCTTCCTCCCTGAATGGTCTGTGTAAGGGTAATTTCTTTTTTCCCACACGTTATTTATTTTAGCTCTGAAAAGGTTGGTAGTATTTCGCTTTAATCTTTCTAATTCACAGGGGAAAAACAATATGTTTGATGTGCATTTACAAGCATTTTCCAGACGGCCACACATAGCACTTTAAACCTATTAAATTTAATTTCTCAACAATTTTATTTTAAATGAATGTTGTGCAGTGATGTATTTCTGTTTCATTTATAATGTAACAGATTCTGGAACATAGCTTTAATCAGTGGCAAACATTTCTGATTTTTCTTTCCCACTGGCAAAGATTATTTAGCTTGTATGCCTAGTGCTATTTATTCAATAGAACAAAGTCTACGCACTGCACTCTCTTTATGTGATGTTTCGATATTAGATTGATCTCAGAGGACATCCTGCAGTTTTGAAAGTGGGATTATTGGATTCTGCGACTCTCTCAGATGTCCAAGATCTTTAAACAGTGTCTTGCAAAGTTGCTGTATCCCGACTGTCTATGATCCATTTATAAACTCATCAAACAAGGCTGTCTCCATGTTAATTAGATTTCAAGAAAGTGGAGGGGGGTTGGGGGAAGTTTCCATGCAAATCAGATAGAAAATGTAAATATTTCATAAATCAGAAATACTTGTTTTATCAATGTAATTATTTTTTTTCTCAAATTCTCCTGCATTTTATTTAAAAAAAAAAAAAAAATATATATATATATATATATATATATATATATATATATATTTTTTTTTTTTTTTTTTTTGCAAATATTCTTTATTAAATTTTCTGGAGCATAACAAAGAAAATAAAGAGAAAAACCAAAAGCATATGTTTCTCAACAGTCATATAACAGTGACATCTCAAAAGGAACTGTACATAGCATAGTATGGTGTAACATAAAGCGACATTACATATAATGGTATTATGTATTATGTACTGTAACCAACAGCATCTAATAGTGTACAACTAAACAACACAATCAGGATATTGTCCCAGCCCAAAAGTTCCATCGAGCCTCAAAGGATCGCAGCTGCATTATATTTATCGCTAATGCTTTTTCAAAGCTGTAGTTCATTTTCAAAAGATGAACCACCTCTTCTAAGCGGGGGGGGGCTCAGTTGTCTTCCATTTGCGAAGAATAATCGTTCTGGCAGCCAGTAACACATGAGTGATCCAAGGCCTATATGTGACCGGTATGCGGTCTATTCCTATGTGTAGAAGGGCTAGCCCCGGGGATGGTCGGAGTATACACCCCGTATATGTGGACATGTAAGAAAATACCCTGTTCCAGTAGCTTGTCAATGAAGGGCAGGCCCACAGAGTGTGTAATAAGGTCCCCACCTGGGAGCATTCCCTCCAGCAGAATTGGGAGTATGACGGGGAAAAACCAGCAAGACGGTAGGGGGTATAGTACCATCTGTTCAGAATTTTTTGGGTCATCTCCCAATGATTCACACAGTGCGAATATTTATATATGGCAGCTAGGGCAGAGCGCCACTGTGGTATAGAGAGTGTAGAGCCCAGATCCTTGTCCCATTTAAACATGGAGGTAGTTTTGTAGAAGGTGGAATTATCTAATAGAATGTCGTAATAATGTGATAATTTGGATTTTGTCGGGGTATCGAGTGTGAGAAGGTCCCATATACTACCATCCACCACTATAGGCCGCAGCGGATGAGCCCTTAGAAAATGGAATATTCTCAGAAGATGGTAGTACATGTGGCCCGGAAGTTTGTACTTTTGAATCATCTCTTCGATGGAGAGGAGTGACCCTTTTTCATAGAAGGACGTGATAGATGTTACCCCTAATTTGAGAAGTAGATGAACTGGTATATCCGGTAAATGTTGCACAAGTATAGTCATAGGTAGTGATGCAATAGTTGAGACATCTCTCGCTTTTGATACCAGAGATAGTCGCCATACCCTCAGCGCCGCCTGTACAGTAGGCGGCAGTGGGGCAAGTCGCCACTCCAACCACTTATCGCCCCATAGCAGGGTACGCAAGCCCCTCGTTGGCACCACTTCCTTCTCCAGATCCACCCACATGGGCGACTCTTTGGTGATCAACCACTGTTTTAGCTGGGTCAGAATTGTAGCCCTATAATAATTAGTGAGGTCGGGCACTGCAGCTCCACCGAATTGTTTTTTTCTAACTAGAAGTGAAAAGGCACAACGAGATCTCTTGCCACCCCATATAAATGACCACATTAATTTGGAAAATTTTTGGAGATGTGTCGCTGGGAAGTGGATGGGGAGTGCTCTGAAAAGATATAAAATTTGAGGGAGTATGAACATTTTATATGCTGCGACTCTGCCACTCCAGGAGAAGTATGGGTTTTTCATGGGGGAGATATCAGTCGTGAGTTTGGCCAATAGTCTGTTTACATTGATGGATAAGAGTTTGAGAGGGTCGACAGGCAGGTCAATGCCTAAGTAATGGATGCTTACATTGGACCAGGGAATAGGGACGATTCGTTGAATGCTAGACTGGATGTGAGCGGGAACTCCTAGATTGAGAACAGTGGATTTAGTTGCGTTGAGTTTATAAAACGAAACTCTGCTATAACTTTGTAGTGTGTTATAGGCCTCTAGTAGGGAGCTCTCTGGGCGGGTGAGCATCATGATGATATTATCAGCAAACAGATTGATTTTGTGATGATAAGTCGGTAGTTTGAATCCTGTGATGAGAGGGTTAGATCTGATAGTCTCAGCTAATGGTTCTATTACCAGGTTGAAAATTGTAGGTGATAGGGGACAACCCTGCCTAGTGCCATTAGATATGTGAAAAGTTTTGGACAATATGCCGGAGGTGTACACCTGCGCCGAAGGGGACGAATAGAGGGATAATATGGCGGAGAGGATGGGGCCTGTGAAACCAAATTTTTGCAGGGTGGCCTTCATATAACCCCAATGAACCCTATCAAAGGCCTTTTCGGTGTCTAAGGTGAGTAAAACTGATGGGGTTTTGGAGGAGTGTGCTTGGTGCATGATGTTCAGAATTCGCCGGGTGGCGTCCGGCGTCTGCCTTCCAGGGGTGAAACCCATTTGGTCCTTGTGTATGAGTGTGGGGAGCATGACTTGTATTCGTTTGGACAGGATACGGGCATAAATTTTTGCATCCAAATTGAGCAGGGAAATGGGGCGGAAGTTAGCGGGCGTGGTAGGTTCTTTACCCGGTTTAGGTAGAGTGACTATACAGTATGTGCACTCAGGATATCAGGTGGGAGGGAGGAAGTAGACATAGCTATTTTTTTTTTTTAATGGTTGTGATTTGCCACTCAAGTATGGGAAGAAACAACAATTAAGCTGTTTGGATTTCAGACAGGAGAAGGAGAGAACCGGGTTGTTTGATCACTGCATCTGATTTAAGTGGCAACATGACAGCTTCTGTTGACCCCTGCATGATGCGGAGGATTAAATAAGATGTCAAACACGGGAAGCTGTTAAATTTTGCCACAACAATAATGAGAACAATGATGATGAAGATAACAATACTTTACACATTTTAACCACTTCAATACAGGGCACTTCCACCCCCTTCCTGCCCAGGCCAAGTTTCAGCTTTCAGCGCTTTCACACTTTGAATGACAATTGCGTGGTCATGCAATAATGTACCCAAATTGAATTTTTATCATTTTTTCACCCAAATAGAGATTTCTTTTGGTGGTATTGAATCACTGCTTGTTTTTTTTATTTTTTACTTAAAAAAAAAGAAAAAGACAGAAAATTTTGAAAAAATAAGTTTTTCTTAGTTTATGTCAGTAAATTTTGTAAATAAGTAATATTTCTCCTTCACTGATGTGCGCTGATAGGCACTGATGAGGTGGCACTGAAGGGCACTGATGAGGTGGCCCCGACAGGTGGCACTGATATGTAGCACTGATGAGCACTGATGGACACTGATAGGTGGCACTGATGGACACTGATGGACACTGATAGGTGGCACTGATAGACACTGATAGGCAGCACTGGTGGGTGGCACTGATGGGCACTGATGGGTGGCACTGATGGGCAGCACAGGTGAGCAGGCACTGACTGGAATCACTAATGGGCATTGATTGGGGTCACTGATGGGCACTGATTGGTGTCACTGATGTGCACTGTTTTTGCTTTACTGTAATGAGGGCACTGATGATCAGTGCCCTGATTACTTGTCCTGGACTCCCCTTTGAGGAGGAGCCGCTGATCGGCTTTCCTCGCCACACACTCTGAAAGTGTGAGGCGAGGAGCGCTGATAAACGACACTTCTGCATTCACATGTGACCATTTGTGATTGGACACAGCCGATCACATGGGTAAAGAGCCACATCATTGGCTCTTTACCAAGATTGGGGTTGCACAGTGTACTAGAAAAGCGAGAGCGGCCTTTCTGGGGCACCGTCATATGACGTCCTCCCAGAACGAGAGCTGCACCGCTCTGCCATCATATGACAGTGGGCGGGCGGCAAGAAGGTAAAGTAACAAAAAAAAAAAAATGTCAAAAGCATAACCTTTGCCTTGATCCCCCAAAACCAGTCAATTTTTCACCTACCACACCAATATTTGAGGGCAAGCACATCTGTTGTTCATTATGATGTTTTGGGTCCTCCTTCATGAAAATGGGGTAGTGCCTTAGCACATGGAAACAGCCCTATTGTTACAAGGATACTGATCCAGATTCCCCTTTTTTGCATTTTTACCTTTAAAAAAATGTATTCAAATATTTGAAAAAGAGGGTATCTTGCCTTTAATTAATGCCTCCATTATTCAATATGCTTATGCAAATAATTTAAGCAGGACCCTGAGAATAATGAAAAATATATAGCTGAAATGCATATATGTTTATGTTTTGCAAGCCAAAACATGTTCTGCCAGTATGTTTTTTTGTAAGTTTTCAGTGCATGTTGCAAAGCCAAGACCTAAATGATCTAAATGATAAGCTGCAACCAGTTGCTGAATACCCATGATGATTTATAGCCCTCTCCAGATGCTCCAAGGACAGAGATTGTAACTATCCCTTTCATTGTTGGGGAATCCTTCTACCCATAATAAAAGTAGAAGAAAAACACGTGTCAGCTCCCAAATTCAACGCCTTTCGGAGATTTCCCCTGCAATGCTGGCAGGTCCCCATCACAATCTAGTACAGACATTGTTATATCCGTGCCCACTTTCCCACCACATTTTGCTCTCTCAGCAATGTATACATCACAATACACTTTGCACCCCTGCTAATCTTCTCTTGTGCATTTTGCCAATTCTTACTCTGAACATACACTACTATGCAAAATTTTTAGGTTGGTGTGAAAAAATTCTGTAAATTAAGAATGCTTTTAAAAATAGAAGTATTATTCATTTATTTGTATTAATTAACAAAATAGAAAGTCAATGAACACAAGAGGAATCCAAATCAAATCAGTATACGGTTTATAACAGCATCAATTCTTCTAGGTACACTTGCACACAATTTGTGAAGGAACTTGGTAGGTAGGTTGTTCCAAACATCTTGAAGAACTAACAACAGATCTTCTGTGGATGTAGGCTGCTTCAAATCCTTCTGTTTCTTCATGTAAACCCAAATATACATACAGTGTTACTAAACCTAAAAATGTTTTTTTTTTTTACATTAATTAATTGTTTGCATTAAGTTAAAAAATGGTTTCAGTATCTCTGTACCCCCCTTCCCCTGTGTGAAGCATAAGAGAGGGGAGAATAGATCAGCGCTGTGCATGTCTGCTTCTATTCTCCCCTTACTTCCTCTTCACACAGCATTCAAGCAGCAGTAGGAACCATTGGCTCTTGCTGCTGTCAATAAGATGCAGTGGTGAGGAAGGGGGGGGGCCCAGCTCCATAGACACACAGGTCGGGAGTGCTCAGACTACGCTCTACCCAGAGCAAGCAGCTGGCTATGTTAGTCCTAAAAAGAAGAGAAGGAGCCAAGATTGCGGCGGGGGACCCTAGAAGAGGAGGATCAGGGCCACTCTGTGCAATACCATTAAACAGAGAAGGTCAGAATAACATGCTTGTTATTTTATTAAAAAATAAATTTTTGACTTTAGTAACATTTTAATGATGTTGAGATCAGGGCTCTGTGTGGGCCAAACCATCACTTCCAGGACACCGTGTTCTTTATGCTGATGATAGTTCCTAATGACAATGGCTTTATGTTTGGGTTTGTTGCCTTGTTGTCAAATACATTTGGGGCCCATCAGACTCCTCCCTGATGGTATGGCAGATGGATAAGTATCTGCTTGTATTTCTCAGCATTGAGGACACCATTGATCCTGACCAAATCTGTAACTCCATTTGCAGAAATGCAACCCCAAACTTGCAAAGAACTTCCACCATGTTTCACAGTTGCCTGTAGATACTTATTATTGCACCACTCTCCAGCCCTTCAGCAAACAAACTGCCTCCTGCTAAAACCAAATGATTCAAAATGTGACTTAGCAGCTTAGAGCACCTGCTGCCATTTTTCTGCACCCCAGGCCCTATGTTTTCATGCATAGTCGAGTAACCTGGGTAGAACTGGTTTCCACCAGTTTTGTGCTGATGGCGCTGCTGGACATCTTCCTATCTTGAAGAGAAGTAAGTATGATGTGTCTTTCATCTGCTGCGTTGAGTTTTCTTGGCCGATCACTGCATCTACAGTCCTCAGTGTTGCCTGTTTTTTTTTTTTTTTTAATATTTATTTGAAAAAGCTTAAACAGCTCATCTTGAAACCCCAGTTTACTTTGAAATCTTTGCCTGGGAGAGACCTTGCTGATGCAGTAAACTACCTTTTGTCTTGTTGCTGAGCTCAGTCCTTCCATGGCGTATGACCTGTGACATAAAACTGTCTTCCACAACCTCACCTTAGTAGCAGAGTGTGGCTGTTCCTCACCCAATTTTAAGCTTTTAAGCTGTTACTGTTTCAATTAATAACTGTGCATCAACCTACATACGAAATTGTTGAACGTTAGCACCTACTTGGTATAACTGGCTAATCCTACAAAATCCCTGACTTTGTACAAGTACACAAAGTGTGCAAATATAAGAACTGATATTGATTTGAAGCCAAAGGCTAGTCACACCAAATATTGATTTGATTTAGATTTTTCTTCTGTTCGTTCACTTTTCATTTTAAAAATTGATAAAGATAAACAATTAAAATATATATTTTTGAAAGCATTCTTACATTACAGCATTTCTTCACACCTATCTAAACCTTTTGCACAGTACTGTGTGTCCGCTGTCATAACTTCCACATCCTCTTCTGTACATTAGAGATGAGCTGATGGTTTGGTCCAAACCTAGTTTCAGACCAAACTTTGCTTGTTTGGGCATTTGGAGGAATGCCCAAACCTTTGCCACTGGCCATATTGGGCAATGATGTTACCTCTGTTTGCAGCTCTTCCCCTTTATAGATAATCAAAGCTCCAGGAACTGTCATATGGCTAGTGATACTGTTGGGTTTGGTCACATGCACAAGTGAGTCAGTTGGGGGCACACATTGTGACTGACAATAGATTTACAAGGTCACATTTTTTGGGGAGTTAATAAAGGTCTTGTCAAACATGTGGATGTCTATTTTTGTGGTACATTTTGTTTTTGTGAATGAATGGGAGTAGAGTTACTTCGTACCCCATACTCTTTATCCAGAGGGGGCAGTATCTGCGGCCCCCTTATTATTAAAGGTTCCAATAAGCCCCCATCTTGTAGACCCCCACAACCATTGACCAGGAATGTGGGGAAGAGGCCTTTGTCTTCATTAACATGGAGACAAGGTGCTTTGACAGAAGGGCCCTGGCAAGGTACCCCTGCCATGTTGAAGATCTGTGGTCTTGTATGGTTCTGGGGGGGGGGGGTGTACACTCCTTCCTCCCCTTTCCTGCAAAGTGGGCTGCATGCTTGGATTAAGGGTCTGGTATGTATTTTGGGGGGACTCTACACATATTTCTTTTTATTCTTACTATAGGATGAAAAAAAAAGTACAGTTTAAAATGCTGGCAAAAGTAATTTTATAGCCAGCTAAAACAAAATAGCACACATACGCTTTTAATAATCCCTCAAAATACATAGCAGACCTTTGGAGGGAATCCATTTTCTTTTTTTTCCAAAACATTAGCCAGAACCTAGGCCTCCTGTCCTGTGTGTATGTGCAGGAGTGGCGTCATCACGGCTCTGGCCATTTACAGCGCAGAAGCCCGCCAACCACGAAAAAATGTCAGGAGAACATGCCAGCCCCCTCAGCGGTGACCAGACGCCTGTGGGGGTTTCGTTCTGAGGTAAGTATTTCATAATGAACTAGTATGCGATGCATACTTGCACATTATACCATTGTATTGCAAGTTTTTTTTTTTTTTTTTTTGTTTAGGGTATACAACCACTTTAAATTAATAGTGTAAAGATGCAGCACAACCACAAGGTTTTACCCCCCCCAACTGCCCCCCCCCTTTAGCAGAATGGGCAGAGGCTGGGGGTGAACACATGCCACTAATGCAATACTCTGCTTCATGGCTGTGGTAGGAACTATCCCTTCTGTTGTATTTGGTGTGCACCGCCGCCTGCCAGACATAACCAATTCAATGATACAACCCCTTCTCCCCTTCTGTCAAATGCTCCCTGAACATGATCCCAATACAGATCACTCTTCCGTCTGCAAAGCAGATGTAAATGTGTCATACCTCCTCCTGTGTCATTGCTGTCTTGCAGCAGCCAAAGAATAATGGCTTACTGCAAGACTACAGAGGAGGGGCTATGGGAGGTTATTATGAAGGTGTTTCCTTCACATGTAAATTAATTTGTTCACAGAGAGCAGGTCTCTGGGAGGATGAGATCTGAGGGGTGGGACTCTCCCTGTTCAAACTGGTCTTCATATTTAACTGGGTGGGATTGAATTTTAATTGTGATCTATTTTATCCTAGCAGCAGCACAGCTAGCTTTCAGGATAGGCTGTGTATGAAGGGGTTTCCTATTCAAATAATGTTGTGATCTGTGAGGCAGGACTTGGGAGGTTTGGACTCTTCCTGTAGGTGTGACTGGGCAGGATTGAATGGTAATTAGAATGTATTACATCTGACCCACTAACCATTAGTGCTGTGAAGGAACTTACATCATTTGTACAGTCTCAAAAACAAGAAAGGGGTGTGTTTTACACTAGAGATGGATCAACAAGTGCCTTTGGAAGGGTCTCAGTCTACAACAGGCTATACAGAGTGTCACATAGTACAACGCCACAACTAAACCCAGAATATCAGGGGATCTGCAGATAACAGAGCAACATGGCACAGAGGTAGGATCTATGCTGGGATTGATCATTCCATTCAATTTTAGTGAAAAGAAAGTTGGAGTGCAGCTTTCAGCATTTAAAAATGTAGTGATGCTCTTGGCCAAATTCATTTTTCAATTATTATTATTTTTTTTTGGATGCTCCCCACCGTATATTTTAAACAACATTTTGCCTATTAGCCCAGAAAATGTGTATTTTTATTTGACAGATTTGGCTCCAATTGATTTCAATTGGGTTTGGGTTCGGCAACTGAAGTTTGAACTAAACCCCAGGCAGTTTGGCTCATTCCTATAGAACACACTACTCGCAGTCACCCTCTGTACAGTTCTCGTGCGCATACTATTGCACTGCACACTGTGTGATCCTCTGCAGTACATAGAGGCTGCTTTCATACCCTCCTGTCCTCCTCTCGCACACCTACAGGCCATTGCCATACTCTTCTGTACTCCTCTCCCAAACCTACTGGCTGCTATCATACCACCCACCCTCCTCTACTGCACTCACTGCACACTGTATTTTCTCAGCATTTTTCTTTTGCACGTTCTGACTGCTGTCCTGCAGTCCTTTCCTGCAGATACTGTCCTCATTATGCTCTTTGTGCTGCTCTGCTGCACCTACTTGCCTCTGTTTAAACCTCTGCCACTCCTCTCTTGCCTATAGTGTCCAATAACATACTCTCTTTTCTTCAGGGTAGAGAAGAAAAGCAGCGCCACCTCAGTGTAGATGAAAAGGTTTTTTATTACATAAAAACAATGTAGTAACTCACACCGAGGAGATAGTGGATCAGAAATAAAGGATGGTTCATCTGCAACACTGTAGGGATGTTAGGGAAGTACACTGTAGTGGCAGTGGTCCTAGCTGTGCCGGTGGAGTCCGACACTTCCTTTGTTTCGGGCAGCGTTCAGTATCCAGGCTTTACATCCAATAGTGGCGGGGGGGGGGGGGAGGGTCGCTGATCCACTATCGCCTCTGTGTGAGTTACTACATTGTTTTTATGTAATAAATAACCTTTTCATCTACACTGAGGTGGCGCTGCTTTTCTTCTCCTACCCTGTTTGTCTGTTGCAGAGTCCATCTAGCTCTGTATGAAGCCTGCAGCCACCTCCACCATCCATCTTCACTAACCCCAGGGATTGAACTATCCTGCACACCTACTTACAAAGACTGATCACAGCCACAGTTATGAAACTTTTTTTATAGACCGATTGTACTTGACTCTTTAACAGGCGCAGGTGGAATGTTATGTATATGTTTTATACTCTCTTTTCTTGCATATAGTGTACTACCCGGGTCATAATCTTTGCATATACATTCTGATGTTATACCCTCCACACTCCTCTCCTGCATACACTGTCCACTGTCAAACACTTATACACCTTTGTTAAACATACTGTACACTGTCATACAAATTTAAATTGTAATTTATTATCTGTGTAATTATTTACTTTGGTATATTTGTCATGGTTGGGAACATATTTGCTAGCACATTTAAGGTTGGGCTTCCCCGCACCCAATTCACATGTCAGGAGACTGTGACTGCCTCTCAATGGAGCCGGTTCACACAAGTCCAGGACAGCTGTGGTTTGCAGGAAAATCGTGTGCGTCTTCTGGTCCATTTCAGGTCTGAACGGGATGCACCGGACCTCTTGCTGCGAGCCACTCTGCAATTTAGTGTGAACCCACCCTTAAAATTAAAACCTGTTGTTGTAGAGTTCCCACCATCAAACAATGTTAAAGTATTGCAATTGCATATTTTGCAATTCTGCACAATAATGTATTAAGTAAATCAAAATTTTAAAGCAAGAATAAATTGCCTATAGGTTGCAAGATTGGAATATTAGTCTTCAAACAGCCAGCAAAATCAAAAGTGGTTTAGGCTTGTGTCTGATACAGGGCAGGATGTAGAAATATTTACTGCATTTGGAGTTGGCCTTCCCTTCCCTGAAAGAATGCAGGGGATACTACCGTCTTTTTTTTTTTGCAACCGTTTTCTGCCATCTAACCTGAGGTCAATGGTTCTGAAATTGTGGAAGTGAGCCAAATTCTGGGACATGTTGGCTATTTCTGTAGTTGTACATTTTCAAAGTAAACACAAATGAATTATTTTAATAAATTAATTAATTCAATTACATGATATCTATCTATCTATCTATCTATCTATCTATCTATCTATCTATCTATCTATCTATCTATCTATCTATCTATCTATCTATCTATCTATCTATCTATCTATCTATCTATCTATCTATCTATCTATCTATCTATCTATCTATCTATCTATCTATCTATCTAAAGATATATACTGTGTGTGTGTATATATATATATATATATATATATATATATATATATACACTTCCAAATAAAATTTTACTTTATAACGTGATTTGCATTCTCTTCACAGACACATTTTAACATACATTTTTTTCTGTCACTTTTGTGTAGAATGTAAAAAAGGAAAAATGCTGAATAAGGTAGTAAATTCTGTTTGTTTAGACATCATTCTTTTTCCCTCTACACTGCAGAAAACAAACAATTCTAAAGTGTTCATTTCTCTCTTGATAGTCAAATACCATTAGCCAAACGCCAAATTCCACTAGGCACAGCTGGCATTCATCCATCAAACAGGTTGGAAAATGAAAACTCGTACAATAAAATGAGTCCCTTGTTGCCACTGAGCTACATTCCTATGGGATGTGGTAAGAAGTCTGAGCGATCACTATTAGGGCAATGTCTACATAACCCTAACTTCCCCAGCCCTTTTCACTCCCCAAGATTTCATAAACACTTCCAGTCATCATCATACTTGCTGAATTTCTATTCATAACGCAGCTGAAAAAAAAGAAAGTATATAGCGTTCCTCACCCTACTGTTCACACATGTTGTATAAACAAAGCGTTCAGGACTGGCAGGCCCCAGATGTGTTCACAACCACTTTTTTTTTTAATTTAAAATCTGTTCAGTTTGCCGTATTTCTGCTTCCCAGCAATGCAGGCTGAAGAGAAGACCTAAGACATTAAATATGCGGTGCTAGGCTGTTGCACCTAATTTTCATCACGTTCACACCAAATTGAAATCTCTAGGAAGCTTCAAAAAGGCAAGTGAGGAAAAATGTCAGCAGACGTGTAAATAAACAGCTGTTTCCTGACATATGTATTTTCTTCGATATTTTTCAGGTGCTATAATCTACAATCCATATCTGCCAACCTCAAAACATGCAGCATAATTTAACTGTAATTGATAACGTCAGGGCAGATGGCCAGAAGTGTAAGACTCTCCTCGCATCCTCCTAGCTTTTTGAGTATAGCACAACAGATGGCCCAGTGCCTCTTTATTTATGTGTTGCTTCCAACTCCTTTGCCTTCATGATAATGGATCATTATTTCTTGCTGAGCACAAACAGCAATATGCTTTTAAATCTGCTTTAAAAAAAAGTATGAAAAAGGAAGGTGTCATTTCCTAATAATTTATGGATCTGCACTTAATAGCATAACTGTGGCATTAAATTATTTGATGGTATTCAATGGCAAAAATGTAATAACTTACAGCATTAATTTAATAACTTGTACTTTACAGAATTTTGGATTGTTTCAAATCTGTCTTGCGTGGTTCTTTCATTTGATATATACAGTTAACTAAAGAGACTAAAGAACCAGGGTCGATGTCGATTCAAATATGTAAATAATAAAATTGCAAATTGCATAGAATTATATCATTCGATTTTTATTATGTATTGAAATTGTACTGTTGATGCAATATTTATCTAATGTGATTTATGACATTTTTTTTTGTGATTTGTGATTTATTGGTAATATTTAAATACAGTATAAGTTTACATGCCATAGGATACATTGACCTGTCAGTGCAATTGAAATGTTTGCTGGCAATCTAGTCCAAGAAAACTGGTAACAAACCAGCTACCCTGTTGTATTTCAGGCTATGGGTAACCTGACCAGGAACAATTTTGTAAAATGGCATAACCCGTTATATCGCGGGTTAAATTTTCGCGGTCCCGGTATTTGCATTTTTTTCTGTAAGACCTATTACTATTAATTTATTAATTAAATCATTGTTAATTAAATATTGTTGTGTTATCTAAAGCTCTTTCTCTGTCTCTCAGTATTTTTATGTGTTTAAATGCGTTTCTATTGTTTTAAACGTGTGTTTAAAGACCTTAAAATGCTTTTAAAAGTAAAGTGAAAGTTATAAAAACATGCCTAGGGTGTATTTAAATAGGGTATTTCTATTTTGCGGAATTTCAATTATTGCTGGTGGGTCTGATACATAACCCCAGCGATAGAGAGGGGGTTTACTTTATTCACAATTTTAATGACTGTCTACGGTCAGAGTTGTCAATAGATTTCCACTGAGATATGTGTAAGAGTCGGTTCACACTAGCACGACTTGTCAGGCGACTTGTCAGCCTGACAAGTCGCGCTCCCTCGCGGTCCATTGACCGCTACAGGACCCGTTCTAATAGGAGTGACACAAGTTGCTCCGACTTAGAAAAAGGGTCCTGTACTACTTCGGGGCGACCTCGGAGCGACTTGCATAGACTTCCATTATGTGAAGTCCCTGCAAGTCGCTCCGAAGTCGTGGTGCACGGGACTGCACAAGTCTCCCCCGAAGTAGTAAGGAGTCGTGTCGCCTCAGTGTGAACCGGCTCTCAGTGTAATATAAGTGTAAAATGTGTTTGTGTAAGTTAGTAGGCACAAAATTCACATAAACCAAAGGCCTTTTAGAGAACCTGTACTGTACATGTTTCACCTAAAGATGGCTTGGAGAACATGAGACAAATGCCTAGTCATTAGTTTTGTTCTCCTGCACTGTGCCTCTGTGTGGAGGTATCCATCTTGGTACAGGAGTCAGAGTTTGCCTCTGCATATGGGACCTGCCCCCCCTGATGACTGGTGATCTGGTGACTAGTAGGTGAAATATCCCCTCATTTTAGAGAGATCGCCTCTAAGTCCTTGTTGTGTGATGATAGACATTGCATGTGATTCAGATAGCACTGCTCTGCAAATCACATGTGATGTCTGTGCGATGCGAATTCAGCCATACAGATTGCAGATCACATTTGGACTCGCACAGAACCCTATTTTAGGTCCACAGCAGAATCTGATTGCATGGGTGTTCACACCTATGCAATCCGATTCATGCCCCAGCTGACAGTTCGCACTGCGATATGCAAAGTGATCTGGGGGTGTCGTTAACTTTGTATTCACAACCCCAGCAATTTGCATATGACAGTGTGAACTGCCTGCGAATTGAATGCGATGCGGGAACCCGCAGTGCATTGTCATGGTTCCCACATTGCATATATGTGGACCGGCACTAACTCCCTGTTGTGCCTCTGTGATATAAAGATAAAGGGATAGAAAAAAAATCTTACAGAACAGAAAAAAATTTGATAGGGGCCTTTCTCTACCCTACCCAAAAATAAAAAAAAAGTTGTGATTTAACACAGCTTCAACTTTACATTTTTTTTTTCACAAAAAATACTTAGAACTATCCACAATATAAGGAAATCCTTAAATATATTTACCCATTTTTTGCTGTGTTTTTGTGCCATTAGGTAAAATTTACTAGCAGCATAGCTTACTGCATCATATATATGTTAGCTAACAAAACTGTGTCTCAATAAAGATGCATACTTCTTCTTCTTGTGCTAGGGATCCTAGTCATTATTGTTGGGACCATATAGGGGTCTATGTCTGAAACGATCATTGGGTGGAACTGCCAAACATTCGCAGAAATCAGGGCCAACATTGTTGTACTTCCTCGTTTATATGTGATTCCTGTATTTTCAGCACCATCTTGAGCAGGGGTTCCCAAACTATGGCCCTCCAGTTGTTCAGGAACTACAATTCCCATCATGCCTAGTCATGTCTGTTAATGTCGGAGTTTTACAATGCCTCATGGGATGTGTAGTTCCGTAACAGCTGGAGGGCCGTAGTTTGGGGATCCCTGATCTAGAGTCCACAATATGGGTTTTTTTTTTCCGTCCCTTGAGACAATACACAGGTTAATCCTATTCCATTACTGTGGCGTCTGATGCATTGGGGGTGCAGGGGCGCCATTCCCCCCATCCATGCATCTGGCCCCAAATCTACATGCAGGGCTCTGGGTGCATGGATTCCAATGGGGTTTTTTTTTTTTAACCATGCGATTAGAGCCAGAGGTTCTAATAGGCTAAAAAAAGGGTGGGCTCGGGGCGCAGAGCACTGTGCCCCGAGCCCACCCAGTTGAGTAACAATAGCGAATAAATATTCGCTATTATAACATGGATCCTCCTCCTGGCCAATCAGGAAGCGGGTCCTGAGACCAGTTTCCTGATTGGCCGAAAGGAGAAGTCATGCCATTGGGCATGGAGGAGGAAGTGCGGAAGACTGAGGGGGAAGAAGCCAAAGCCGCCACCGCCATTTTCTGCTGCTGCACATGTCTATATGTCCAGGCAGGGTGAGTGAGGCGGGGGGTCGGGATCCTGCTGTGGTGAGTGAGTGGGGGGTGCGGGGTCCTGCTGTGGTGAGGGAGCTGGGGGAGGGGCGGGGTCCTGCTGGGGTCCTTCTGAGGTCCTGGTGGGGGGTACGGTGTGCGGCCTGGTGTAATCTGACGGACCGCACCATACACCCCCCCCCCGGCCCATGGAGCACCAGCCGCCACTGTTCCATTACCTTTAACAATACTAGATGACCTCATCCCTAATTTGAACACCATCACTTGGCGTAGCATCGGCATTACTCCAGTTTTGACCTATATACATAAGATAACTTTAAAAGCTTTAAATCGGGAATACCAGACACTGACTGCTTTAAATAAATCAAAATCTATCACTTGCTATAAGAGTGCCTTGAAAAAAACAAATATATTCATACTGCATCTTGGCAATATTATAGAGCACCACTTCACCACTAGTGATGTCGCGAACCTAAAATTCGCCGTTCGCGAACGGCGAACGCGAACATCGGCAAATGTTCGCGAACCGGCGAACCGGGCGAACCGCCATAGACTTCAATAGGCAGGCGAATTTTAAAACACACAGGGACTCTTTCTGGCCACAATAGTGATGGAAAAGTTGTTTCAAGGGGACTAACACCTGGACTGTGGCATGCCGGAGAGGGATCACGCAAAAAAAAGTTCTTAAAAGTTATAATTTTTTGATAGAGAGCCAATTATTGGAAAAATTAAAAAAAAATAAAAATAAAAAATTTCTTTGGATTTAGCATCTGGGGGGTCTAAAAAGTGTACCTGTGAAGTTTCAGCTCTGTAGCATGTCCAGAACCCCTAAAAAACAGCATTTGTCTTATATTTTCAGGAATATGGCTTCTCTGCGGCTGGCTTTTTCTCTTGCAGGCATTTATCGGGCATTTTTTTAGGCAGGCATGTCATTTTTTGTATTTAGTGTCTGGGGGGTCTAAAAAGTGTACCTGTCAATTTTCAGCTCTGTAGCATGTCCAGAACCCCTAAAAAACAGCATTTTTCTTATATTTTCAGGAATATGGCTTCTCTGCGGCTGGCTTTTTCTCTTGCAGGCATTTAGCGGGCATTTTTTTAGGCAGGCATGTCATTTTTTGTATTTAGCGTCTGGGGGGTCTAAAAAGTGTACCTGTCAAGTTTCAGCTCTGTAGCATGTCCAGAACCCCTAAAAAACAGCATTTTTCTTATATTTTCAGGAATATGGCTTCTCTGCGGCTGGCTTTTTCTCTTGCAGGCATTTAGCGGGCATTTTTTTAGGCAGGCATGTCATTTTTTGTATTTAGTGTCTGGGGGTTCTAAAAAGTGTACCTGTCAAGTTTCAGCTCTGTAGCATGTCCAGAACCCCTAAAAAACAGCATTTTTCTTATATTTTCAGGAATATGGCTTCTCTGCGGCTGGCTTTTTCTCTTGCAGGCATTTAGCAGGCATTTTTTTAGGCAGGCATGTCATTTTTTGTATTTAGTGTCTGGGGGGTCTAAAAAGTGTACCTGTCAAGTTTCAGCTCTGTAGCATGTCCAGAACCCCTAAAAAACAGCATTTTTCTTATATTTTCAGGAATATGGCTTCTCTGCGGCTGGCTTTTTCTCTTGCAGGCATTTAGCGGGCATTTTTTTAGGCAGGCATGTCATTTTTTGTATTTAGTGTCTGGGGGGTCTAAAAAGTGTACCTGTCAATTTTCAGCTCTGTAGCATGTCCAGAACCCCTAAAAAACAGCATTTTTCTTATATTTTCAGGAATATGGCTTCTCTGCGGCTGGCTTTTTCTCTTGCAGGCATTTAGCGGGCATTTTTTTAGGCAGGCATGTCATTTTTTGTATTTAGTGTCTGGGGGGTCTAAAAAGTGTACCTGTCAAGTTTCAGCTCTGTAGCATGTCCAGAACCCCTAAAAAACAGCATTTTTCTTATGATTTTTAGTAGAAAACTAATGCAGTGTCTTTCCAGCTGTCTTTTTTTCTTTCTGGCAAGCTGAAATATGATATGCCAAGGCAAACATGCCTATCAGTTGAGCTATGACACAGACAACACTGCACACATGGGGAAATATGTAAAACAAAAAACAGGAAAAGGAAATTAGGTGACGGTCACAAAACATGATATTGTGATTGGCCAAATAAAAAGTCGCCTCGCGATGAGGTCGCGCCAAAGTCGCGCTAAGTCGCGCCAAAGTCGCACTGGAAGCGACGCTACTTTAGTGGTAGCGGCAGTGTAAACCAGCACTAAAACATCCAGTGTGTGAATACGATCAGGTATGATGTTTTATCGGTCAAGTAGTGTAAGGGTTACGCCCGTCGCCCGCTTCACAGTGACAGACCAAACTCTGACAGACCAAACTCCCCGTTTAACAGTCAGTCAGTCCATTTGCACAACCGCAAACTCCCAATTTGCACAAGGTTGGATACCAAGCTAGCCATGTCCCGTTCCTTGTCCTCACTGACATCATTGAAGGTCTCTTCCTCCACCCAGCCACATACAACACCAAGGGTCCCCGAAAGGTGAGAACAAGCCCCCTGGGACGCCTGCTGTGGCTGGTATTCCACCTCCTCAAAGCCACCTTCCTCCTCTGACTTCTCTTCTTCAGACTCCTCTCTCTGCGTTGCCACAGGTCCAGCAATTGACAACGACAAGGCTGCTTCTGGTGGTGATGAGGACCACAACTCTTCCTCTTCATGCTCATCTACAGCCTGATCCAGTACTCTTCGCAGGGCACGCTCCAGAAAAAACGCATATGGGATGAGGTCGATGATGTTGCCTTGGGTTCGACTGACCACCAGGGTTGTCATCTCCGCAAAAGGACGCATGAGCCTACAGCCATTGTTCATGAGCATTCAGTAACGCGGCCAAAAAATACCCAGCTCCGCAGAAAGAATGAAAGAAAATGAATGTTTTTTTTTATGAAAAATTATCCTGCGGATCGCTTTTGGTCTGTATACAATGAAGCAACGACCTTATCATCTGGGGTGTGCCAACACAATCCTAGAGGTGATCGCTTCATTGTGATACGCAAGCCCCTTCACCACGACAAGGTAACGATCACGAAGGGGAATTGACACATGTATGTGCCTTTTTTTTTGTTTTTTGTTTTTTTGCAGCCACAGTGTAGCACCAGAGGCCAGAAAAATTAGGCATGTACACATGCATGAAAAAGTAGGTATTGTTGCAGCCGCTGCTGTAGCAGCGGCCTGAAAAATTGAGGTTTTAAGGCAGAAAGTGCACTAAAACATTGCGGCTTGAACCGTAGTTGGTGGCGGAGACGTAACGTAAGTCATCCGGCATGCAGAGAATGATTATATACAGCAGCGTGTGGACCATTTTTAGGCCAAGGCATCTCAGTCATCTCCAGGCCTTTTTTAGTCAAATGCATCCCCCACTGTCAGTCCCTTCGGGATCCATGCCTCATTCATCTTAATAAACGTGAGGTAATCAAGACTTTTTTGACCTAGGCGACTTCTCTTCTCAGTGACAATACCTCCTGCTGCGCTGAAGGTCCTTTCTGACAGCACACTTGAAGCGGGGCAGGCCAGAAGTTCAATGGCAAATTGGGATAGCTCAGGCCACAGGTCAAGCCTGCACACCCAGTAGTCAAGGGGTTCATCGCTCCTCAGAGTGTCGATATCTGCAGTTAAGGCAAGGTAGTCTGCTACCTGTCGGTCGAGTCGTTCTCTGAGGGTGGACCCCGAAGGGCTGTGGCGATGCATAGGACTAAAAAAGCTCCGCATGTCCTCCATCAACAAGACGTCTGTAAAGCGTCCTGTCCTTGCCGGCGTGGTTGTGGTGGTAGGAGGAGGATTACTTTCACCTCTTCCCTTGTTGGATTCCCGTTGTGCTGTGACATCACCCTTATATGCTGTGTAAAGCATAGTTTTTAACTTATTTTGTAGCTGCTGCATCCTTTGCGACTGCCGGTAATTGGGTAACATATCACAGACTTTCTGCTTATACCGGGGGTCTAGTAGCGTGGCCACCCAGTACAGGTCGTTCTCCTTCAGCCTTTTTATACGAGGGTCTCTCAACAGGCATGACAGCATGAAAGACCCCATTTGCACAAGGTTGGATGCCGAGCTACTCATGTCCAATTCCTCGTCCTCACTGATGTCATTGAAGGTGTGTTCTTCCCCCCAGCCACGTACAACACCACGGGTACCAGATAGGTGACAACGAGCACCCTGGGATGCCTGCTGTGGTTGGTGTTCCTCCTCCTCAAAGCCACATTCCTCCTCTGACTCCTCTTCCTCACACTCCTCTTCCAGTGTTGCCGCAGGTCCAGCAATCGATGGTAAGGCTGTTTCTGGTGGTGGTGATGGTGACCACAACTCTTCCTCTTCCTCTTCACGCTCATCTACGGCCTGATCCAGCACTCTTCGCAGGGCACGCTCCAGGAAAAAAACATATGGGATGATGTCGCTGATGGTGCCTTCAGTGCGACTCACTAGGTTTGTCACCTCCTCAAAAGGACGCATGAGCCTACAGGCATTGCGCATGAGCGTCCAGTAGCGTGGCAAAAAAATACCCAGCTCCGCAGAGGCTGTCCTAGCACCCCGGTCATACAAATACTCGTTGACCGCTTTTTCTTGTTGGAGCAGGCGGTCGAACATTAGCAGTGTTGAATTCCAACGTGTCGGGCTGTCGCAAATCAAGCGCCTCACTGGCATGTTGTTTCGCCGCTGAATATCTGCAAAGTGCGCCATGGCCGTGTAGGAACGCCTGAAATGGCCACACACCTTCCTGGCCTGCTTGAGGACGTCCTGTAAGCCTGGGTACTTCTGCACAAAACGTTGCACAATCAGATTCAACACATGTGCCATGCACGGCACATGTGTCAACTTGCCCAAATTCAATGCCGCCAACAAATTGCTCCCGTTGTCACACATCACTTTGCCGATCTCCAGTTGGTGCGGGGTCAGCCACTGATCCACCTGTGCATTCAGGGCGGACAGTAGTGCTGGTCCGGTGTGACTCTCTGCTTTCAGGCAAGTCAACCCCAAGACAGCGTGACACTGTCGTATCCGGCATGTGGAATAGCCCCTGGGGAGCTGGGGGGGTGCAGTTGGTGTGGAGCAAGACGCAACAGCAGAAGAGGACTCAGCCGAGGAGGTTAGCAAAGAGGATGGAGTAGGAGGAGCAGAGGAGGTGGCAGCAGGCCTGCCTGCAAGTCGTGGCGGTGTCACCAACTCCTCTGCCGCAGAGCCACGCATTCCATGCTTGGCAGCCGCCAGCAGGTTTACCCAATGCGCAGTGTACGTTATATACCTGCCCTGACCGTGCTTTGCAGACCAGCTATCAGTGGTCAGATGGACCCTTGCCCCAACACTGTGTGCCAGACGTGACATGATTTCCTTTTCCACAATAGAGTACAGGTTGGGGATTGCCTTTTGTGAAAAATAATTTCGGCCGGGTACCTTCCACTGCGGTGTCCCAATAGCGACAAATTTTTTGAAGGCCTCAGACTCCACCAGCTTGTATGGTAAAAGCTGGCGGGCTAAGAGTTCCGACAAGCCAGCTGTCAGACGCCGGGCAAGGGGGTGACTCTGCGAGATTGGCTTTTTACGCTCAAACATTTCCTTGACAGACACCTGACTGTGGGCAGGTGACGAGCAGGAACTGCTGAAGGTGAGAGGCGGAGGGGCGGGTTGTTGATAGGGGGCATGGAGGACAGCAGTGGTTGACGTGGCTGAAGATGCTGGACCAGGAGGAGGATGGTGGCTTTCAGTTTGTGTGCTGCTTTTACTCATGTGTTGATCCCATAGGCGTTTGTGATGTGAGATCATGTGCCTTCGCAAAGCAGTTGTACCTAGGTGGGTGTTGGACTTCCCACGACTCAGTTTCTTTTGGCACAGGTTACAAATGGCATCACTGATATCAGAGGCAGACACACAAAAAAAATGCCACACTGCTGAGCTTTGCAAGGACGGCATTCTGGTGGTGGCAACAGCTTGCGTTGATTGGCGTGCTGTCTGGCTGACCCCGGGTGCCGAATCTACATGCTGTCTGACTGCGCCACTAGCTCCTTGCGATGACCTCCTCCCCCTGCTTCCAACTCGTCTCCTCCTCCTCTCTGTCTCCCCATCTGAACTTTCCCCCTCTTCTTCTGCTCTTCGAGCAGGCACCCAGGTGACATCCACAGACACATCGTCATCATCAGCCGCTTCACTTGACAACTCAGCAAAGGCAGCAGCAGCAGGTACAACATCATCATCATCACAATGTACGTCCATGTGTATAATGCTGCCTGACTGAGACATATCCCCGTTATCTACATCCTCTGGCACTAATAGTTGCGCATCACTTATTTCTTCAAACTGATGTGAAAATAACTCCTCTGACGGATCAAGTGAAGCGGCTGTGGTGCTAGTGTTGGTGGTGGTGCCGGCGGGCTGGCGAGTGGTAAATTGAGAGGTGCCCGAAGCTGAGCTGGAGGAGGATGGTGCATTAGGGTTCCGAGCGGAAGCTGTAGACGATTTGGTGTCTTGTGTAAGCCAGTCAACTATGGCCTCAGAATTTTTTGAGTTCAGGGTCTGTGGTGGCCTCTGAACACTGGGCATTATTCTAGGGCCTAAGGAAATCACAGCACCACGACCACGACGGCCCTTGCGGGGTGGCCTGCCTCTGCCTGTCATTTTCTTTTTTAATGTGTTGTGTACTATGAGTGCAAGGTGCTGTGCCACCCTATAGGAGTGTTGGGCAGTGGGTACAGTACACTCTGTGGACCTGACAGTCACTGGCACTCAGGCAACTGCAATTAAAAAATATATATATTTTTTTTACTTGGCAAGCTGCTGTGCCACCTTATATATCAGTGGTGGGTGGGCAGTGGCACAGTACACTCTCTGTGGACCTGACAGCAGTCACTGGCACCCAGGCAACTGCAATTTTAAAAAATATATATTTTATTTTACTTTGCAAGCTGCTGTGCCACCTTATATATCAGTGGTGGGTGGGCAGTGGCACAGTACACTCTCTGTGGACCTGACAGCAGTCACTGGCACCCAGGCAACTGCAATTTTAAAAAATATATATTTTATTTTACTTTGCAAGCTGCTGTGCCACCTTATATATCAGTGGTGGGTGGGCAGTGGCACAGTACACTCTCTGTGGACCTGACAGCAGTCACTGGCACCCAGGCAACTGCAATTTTAAAAAATATATATTTTATTTTACTTTGCAAGCTGCTGTGCCACCTTATATATCAGTGGTGGGTGGGCAGTGGCACAGTACACTCTCTGTGGACCTGACAGCAGTCACTGGCACCCAGGCAACTGCAATTTTAAAAAAATATATTTTATTTTACTTTGCAAGCTGCTGTGCCACCTTATATATCAGTGGTGGGTGGGCAGTGGCACAGTACACTCTCTGTGGACCTGACAGCAGTCACTGGCACCCAGGCAACTGCAATTAAAAAATATATATATTTTTTTTTACTTTGCAAGCTGCTGTGCCACCTTATATATCAGTGGTGGGTGGGCACACAGTGGCACTGCAGTGGGCACAGTACACTCTGTGGACCTGACAGTAACTGGCAGCCCAGGCAACTGCAATAATAAAAAATATTTTTTTTTTCAATTTATTGCAACAAGATGCTGTGCCACCGTATATATATCAGTGGTGGGCAGTGCACTGCAGTGGGTACAGTGCACTCTGTGGACCTGACACAGCACTCACTGCAATTATGACAGAGGAAAAAAAAAATATTTTTTAAAATGCCAGGTACTGTGCCTGTGCCACCCGAAATGAGTGTGGTGTGCACACAGTACAGTCTGTGGTAGGTCTGTGGCCTCTCACACACAGCGGGCAGGCAACTGCAGTGTACAATAGATATATATATAGATATATATATATATAAAGAAAAAACTCTATTACCTTACCAGCCCTTAAAAGGGCTTTTGGGGACACTATATATATATATATATGTATATATATAAATAAAAAAAATCCTCAATTACCAGCCCTTAACCACTTTACGACCGGCGCACGACGATCTACGTCGGCACTCAGCCCCGGCCAGGCAAACTGACGTAGGCCTACGTCAGCACAATTTGCCGGCCCTGTGCCCCGCCGCCGATGATGACTCGATTGGGTTCAGAACCGATCAGTCATCAGGTCCAGGCCAATCATTTTTGGTCTGGACCTGTTGATCGGTCCTGCCCAATCAGATCATCCTCTAAGCCTGTGAAATGTAAACACAGGCTTAGAGGAGATGTGCCCTCCCCCCACAACGGTCTTTTTGGATCCAGCGTGAGAGGAGAGCACATCTTACTGTGAGTATTGCACCAAGCACACCCACACACAGTTAGATAGGCACATTTCACCCCCGATCGCCCCCCCAATTAACCCCTACAGCACCTGACACAACACACACTATATACAGCATATAGCATATACCTATATACCTGTATAAGTGTGATTTGTGAACAGGTGTAGCCCTTGCGACCCCCCCTTTTCCACTCAAATTACCCCCCACCCCCCCCTAATAAAGATTTAACCCACTGATCCCCCCTGAACCCCCCCTGATCACCGCCGTTAACCCCTACACCCTCTGTCACATCAGCACTAATACAAACGCAATATACGGTGTTATTGTATTTTTGTATTAGTGTCATTGTGATCAGAATTAGCGCAGGCGACTAAGTTTCTGTCCCAAGAAGGTTTAGGGTCCCCGCCACCCGCCCAATAAAGATTTAAGCCCCTGACCCCCCCCTGATCACCCCTACACCCCCTGCCATAACACACACCGTATACAGTATATAGCATTTTGCTATATACCCGTATAAGTGTGATTTGTGGTCAGGTCTAGCGCTTGCGACCCCCCTTTTTCCACTTGAATTACCCGCCACCCCCCCTAATAAAGATTTAAGCCCCTGATCCCACCTGATCCCCCCCTGATCACCGCTAGTTAACCCCTACACCCTCTGTCACATCAGCACTAATACAAACGTAATATACTGTGTTTTTGTATTTTTGTATTAGTGTCATTGTGATCAGAATTAGCGCAGGCGACTAAGTTTGTGTCCCAAGCAGGTTTAGGGTCCCCCCCACCCGCCCAATAAAGATTTAATCCCCTGATCCCCTCCTGATCACCCCTACACCCCCTGCCACAACGCACACTGTATACAGTATATAGCATTTTCTATATACCCGTATAAGTGTGACTTGTGACCAGGTTTAGTGCTTGCCACTGTTCCTTTTATCCTTAGGATACCCGCCAGTCCCTTCCAATAAAGATTTAAACCCCTGATCCCCCCCTGATCACATCCCGTTAACCCCTACACCCTCTGTCACATTAGCACTAATACACACATAATATACTGTTTTTACTGTATTTTGTATTGGTGTCATTGTGACTTGAGGTTGCGCTAGCTAGCTAGTTTCTTTCCCAAAGGAGGTTTAGGGTCCCCGCCACCCCCCCCAGATCCCCAGCGCATAGTTTAGAAGTAACCCCTTGATTGCCACACACGCACGCACGCACGCACGCACCTACACTTCCATTTCTAGTATAGTGTTTGAACAGATCAATATCTGATCTGATCAGAACTATACTAGCGCCCCCATAGTTTAGGGTTCCCAAAACGCGGTGTTTGCACGATCAGTACTGATTCCGGCCAGCACCTGCGTTTAACCCTTTCACCCAGGCAAGTGTAGTAATCAATAGATTACTGTCACTTGCAAAAAATCACAAGACACAAAACCGCTGTGTTAGCAGAGTCAGGCCTGATCCCTGCTAGCATTAGCAGTTTTTTTTGTAGCGCTTGAAATAATCTTCGACAACCAGGTGCTTTTATTACCTGTGAGTCGCATCACTGTACGAGTAAATTTAGTTACCAAAATGACCAAACGTTCGTACAGGGATGAAGAGCTTGTCAGTTATATGCTGACGAGTCATCTGATAGCGAAGGGGAAGCTACAATGACCGAATTAGTGTCAGTATATGAACCTGATGACGGCAGCGGCTCCCTGACAGATAGCTCCGACGACAGATGGGTCCCTGTTAGACCCAGGCGTACCCGACCCCATTCTGAAGTTGTTGTGATGCAGGAATCGCAGGGTGCTCGTATGGAGCAGAGTGTGGGTACTAGTGCCGCTCATCCTTCTGGCGACCTGGCAAGCGCCAGCGGCCTAGTACAACCTGGACCTAGTACAACCAGCACTGCAGTAAGACCTGGTGACGTGGCGAGTCCCCTAAGTGCAGTTGAAGCTGGTGCGGTGGCTAGCACAAGTAGTGGCCCGCAGCCACCGCGTATTCGAAGACAGGCCCGTAGAGCCCATAGTGCCCTCCCTGATGCGCTGGCATTTCCTAATTGGCAACCCACTGATACTACAGCGCCAGTACTTCCCCCATTCACCGCCCAACCTGGAATCCACGTGGAGACAGCTGGTTTTACGCCCCTGAACTTTTTTGAGCTGTTCTTCACGGAAGATCTTTACAGATCTATTGTGGATCAATCAAATTTATATGCACAACAGTTCATCGCCGCCAACCCAAATTCACACCTTGCCAGACAATTCGGCTGGAAACCTATAACGGTTTCCGAATTTAAGATCTTTCTGGGCCTTTCCCTCCACATGGGCATAACTAAACAGAGTGAATTGCGGCTATATTGGTCCACTAGCCCAGTTCACCATATGCGCATGTACTCTGCCTCTATGTCCAGGACGAGATACGAGCAAATTCTGCGATTTATGCATTTCAGCGACAATGAACTCTGTCGTCCTCGGGGAGACCCTGCATACGATCGGCTCCACAAAATTCGGCCCCTCATAGACCACTTCAATCAGCGGTTTGCAGCCTTGTTTACCCCCGAACAAGTTGTCTGCGTTGACGAGTCCCTGATTAAATTTACTGGCCGCCTTGCTATGAAACAGTACCTCCCCAGCAAGCGTGCCAAGTACGGGGTCAAACTGTATAAATTGTGTGACAGGGCCACAGGCTATACAGTTAGTTTCCGGGTCTATGAGGGAAAAGATAGCTGTGTGGAGCCCCCCAACTGCCCAGACTACATAGGGAGCAGCGGTAAGATCGTTTGGGACTTGGTGTCACCCTTATCCGGAAAGGGGTACCATTTGTACGTGGACAACTTTTATACAAGCGTGCCACTATTTAGTCACCTTCTTGATTTACAAATTGGCGCATGTGGCACCGTGCGACCTAATCGCCGGGGCTTCCCCCAACGGCTTGTAGATTCCCGTCTTAGTCGGGGGGCGAGAGCCTGCTTGAAAACGGACAAATTACTTGCGGTGAAGTGGAAGGATACACGGGATGTTTATGTTCTGTCCTCCCTTCACCCAGACACGACGATCCAAATTCCTACGGCAACTGGCGTTATGGAGAAACCCCTCTGTGTCCACGAATATAACCTTAACATGGGAGGGGTGGACCTTAACGACCAGCTTTTGGCGCCGTATTTAGTTGCCCGTAAAGCCAGACGCTGGTACAAAAAAGTGTCTGTTTACCTATACCAATTGGCTATGCTGAACGCCTTTGTCCTATACAGGGCGTCAGGACGAACTGGATCTTTCCGGGAATTCCAGGAAGAGATCATCCTTGCCTACCTGTACCCAGGAGGCATGCCTGCCCAACTTCCCCTTCCAGATGCAGTGAGCCGGCTGCATGAGAGGCATTTTTCACATGTCCTCCCGAGTACCCCTACCCAAAGATGGCCCCAAAGAAGATGTCGTGTCTGTAGCAAGCGCGGATTTAGGCGTGACACCCGTTATTATTGTCCCAAATGTCCTGACCAACCTGGTCTCTGCATCGGGGAATGTTTCGAGCGCTACCATACACTAGTGGATTATTAGCGTAGGGTACAGCACGACACAGTGTAGGGCACATAAACACAGAGTCTCGAAGGATGTTGGATGTCCATCGACATTTTGAGAGACCCAAGCTGGAAGAGAAGATCGCAGATGATCGCAGTCCCTCCCAAATCAAGAAGTAAAGGAACAGTTAGAAAGAAAAATAAAAGGATCCAAAAACTGTTGTGGTGTCAGTAATTTTATATGTCCTTCTACTCCTTCCTACTATACTTTTTTTCAATGTCCTTTGTTTGTTTTTTCATTCTTTTGTGACCTGTTTCTCTTGCAGGTCCCTCGTCGGCTACCACGCATTGATTTTATATATTCTGACACAAACAGCGTTTGCGCTCAGCATATATGGATACCTTTGCTGATAGCAGCTGTGGTGATTTTCTGATTTCAGCACTGCAGTTAAAATCCTATTTTGGTATACGTGGATAGCGCCGTGTATACCCATCATTAAATTCAGTGGGTGGTTGTTTGGGCGGTTAATGATGAAGATCCAAAAACTGTTGTTGTCAGTCATTTTATATGTCCTTCTACTCCTTCCGACTATACTTTTTTTCAATGTCCTTTGTTTGTTTTTTCATTCTTTTGTGACCTGTTTCTCTTGCAGGTCCCTCGTCGGCTACCACGCATTGATTTTATATATTCTGACACAAACAGCGTTTGCGCTCAGCATATATGGATACCTTTGCTGATAGCAGCTGTGGTGATTTTCTGATTTCAGCACTGCAGTTAAAATCCTATTTTGGTATACGTGGATAGCGCCGTGTATACCCATCATTAAATTCAGTGGGTGGTTGTTTGGGCGGTTAATGATGAAGATCCAAAAACTGTTGTTGTCAGTCATTTTATATGTCCTTCTACTCCTTCCTACTATACTTTTTTTCAATGTCCTTTGTTTGTTTTTTCATTCTTTTGTGACCTGTTTCTCTTGCAGGTCCCTCGTCGGCTACCACGCATTGATTTTATATATTCTGACACAAACAGCGTTTGCGCTCAGCATATATGGATACCTTTGCTGATAGCAGCTGTGGTGATTTTCTGATTTCAGCACTGCAGTTAAAATCCTATTTTGGTATACGTGGATAGTGTCGTGTATACCCATCATTAAATTCAGTGGGTGGTTGTTTGGGCGGTTAATGATGAGTAATACTACGCATTATTCCTGTGCTGATTTCTGATAGGTTCTCTTTTTTTCCGTTCAGCCCACAGGCTGCATGAAAAAAAAAAAAAACCTATATGCCAAACAAGGACCAGCAATGTACTGGTACGTTGCTGGACTTTGAGTGGTTATACCAGGATGATGCCTGCAGATTTAGGCATCATCTTGGTATCGTTTTTTACAGCCAGCGGTCGGCTTACATGTAAAAGCAATTCTAGCAGGTAATTGGCCGCTAGACTGCTTTTACATGCAGTGGGAGGGGCCTCCCCCCCCCCCCCACCGCCGCCTTCCGCAGCCTTCCATGGTTTTTCTCTGGCTCTCCTGTCCCACCGGTTAACCCGAGAGTGCAGCCGGTGGTTCAATTATCTAACCATAGAGCTAATTGGAGATGAGAATGGCTCCAATCATCTCTATGGCCTAAGATGCCGGAGGCTACGAGCATTTTATGACTTCTGTTTCGCCAGAAATAAACAGGGCCATTGGGAAATTGGGAAAGTATTTTATCACACCAATTTTGGTGTGGTCAGATGCGTTAAGGTCAGAGGAGAGATCTAGAGTCTAAAAGACCCCAATTTTTTTTAAAAAGAGTACCTGTCACTACAGATTGCTATCATAGGGGATATTTAAATTCACTATGATAACAATAAAAATGATTTAAAAAAAAAAAAATTAAAGGAAAGGTGTCAAAATAACATAAAAAAGCAAAAGAAAAAAGAAAAAAAAAAAAAAAATTGAGCCCCCCCCCTTACCCCCGGTGCTTGCGCGCAATGGCGCACGCAAGCGGTGGTCTAGTGTCATATGTAAACCACAATTGCAGCATGCATGTGAGGTATCGCCGCGATCGCCAGATCGAGTGCAGTAATTCTTGCAGTAGACCTCCTCTGTAAGTCTAAAGTGGTAACCTGTAGAGACTTTTAAAGGTTTTCAAAAATGTACATACGTTTTTGTCGCTGCGCAGGCATGCGCAATTTTTAAAGCATGTCATGTTAGGTGTCTATGAACTCGGCATAAGATCATCTTTTAAATTTTACCAAAAGAATTGGAATTATATAGTGTATTTGTGCAATAAATTAAAAAAAAATGTATTTTTTTCGCAAAAATTGCGTTTGGAAAATCTGTGCGCAAATACCGTGTGACAAAAAAATTTGCAACATCCACCATTTTATTCTATAGGGCCTCTGCTTTAAAAAAATATATAATGTTTGGGGGTTCAAAGTAATTTTCTAGTAAAAAAAAAATATTTTTTCATGTAAACAAAAAGGCACAGAAAAGGCTTGGTTTTCAAGTGGTTAGAAGAGTGGGTGATGTGTGGATAAGATTGAGTATAAAATGCCGGAACTGTTCAAACACCCCCCTAATGACCCCTTTTTGAAAAGTAGACACCCAAAGCTTTTTTCTGAGAGGCATGGTGAGTCCATGGAGTATTTTATATTTTGCCACAAGTTTCGGGAAAATTATTATTTTTTTTTTTTTTGTTGTTTTTTTACAGAAAGTTGTCACTAAATGATATATTGCTCATGCATGCCATGGGAATATGTGAAATGACACCCCAAAATACATTCTTTTGCTTCTCCTGAGTACAGGGATACCACATGTGTGAGACTTTTTGGGAGCCTAGCTGTGTACGCGCCCCCGAAAACCAATCCACATCTTCAGGTTTTCTAATGGCGTAAATTGCTGATTTTACCCCTGACTACCTGTCACAGTTTCAGAGGCCCTGAAATTTCAAGATGGCACAAAACCCCCCCAAATGACCCCATTTTGCAAAGTAGACACTCCAAGCTACTGGCTGAGAAGTATGGTGAGTCCATGGAATAGTTTATATTTTGCCACAAGTTTCGAGGAAAAAAAATTTTTTTATTTTTTTTTATTTTTTTACACAAAGTTGTCAGTAAATGATATATTGCTCACACAGGCCATGGGTATATGTGAAATGACACCCCAAAATACATTCTGCTGCTTCTCCTGAGTACAATGATACCCCATGTGTGAGACTTTTTGCCAGTCTAGCCGCGTACAGGACCCGGAAAACCAATGCGCACCTTTAGGCTTTCTAAGGGCGTAAATTGTTGATCTCACTCCTTACTACCTATCACAGTTTTGAAGTCCATAAAAAGCCAAGATTGCACAAACCCCCCCCAAATGACCCCATTTTGCAAAGTAGACACTCCAATCTATTTGCTGAGAGGCATGGTGAGTATTTTGCAGCTCTAATTTTTTTTGGAAAATGAAGAAAAAACAGGAAAATGCATTTTTTTTCCTCTTTTTTCAATTTCCAAAACTTTGTGACAAAAAGTGAGATCTGCAAAACACTCAACATGCCTCTCTGCAAATAGCTCAGGGTGTCTACTTTCCGAAAAGGGGTCATTTGGGGGGGGTTGTGCTGTCTTGGCATTTCATGGCCTCCAAAACTGTGATAGGTAGTCAGGAGTGAAATCAACAATTTACGCCCTTGGAAAGCCTGAAGGCGATGATTGTTTTTCGGGGTCCTGTACTCGGCTAGACTGCAAAAAAGTCTCACACATGGGGTATCCCTATACTCAGGAGAAGCAGCAGAATGTATTTTGGGGTGTCAGTTCACATATACCCATGGCATGTGTGAGCAATATATCATTTACTGACAACTTTGTGTAAAAAAAAAAAATATATATATATATATATATATATATATTTCCCGGAACTTGTGGCAAAATATAAAATATTCCATGGACTCACCATGCCTCTCAGCAAATAGCTTGGGGTGTCTACTTTCCAAAATGGGGTCATTTGGGGGGGTTTTGTGCTATCTTGGAATTTTAGGGCCTCCGAAACTGTGATAGGTAGTCAGGAGTGAAATCAACAATTTACGCCCTTGGAAAGCCTGAAAGCGGGGACTGGTTTTCGGGGACCTGTACTCGGCTAGACTGCAAAAAAGTCTCACACATGGGGTATCCCTATACTCAGGAGAAGCAGCAGAATGTATTTTGGGGTGTCAGTTCACATATACCCATGGCATGTGTGAGCAATATATCATTTACTGACAACTTTGTGTAAAAAAAAAAAATATATATATATATATATATATATATATATTTCCCGGAACTTGTGGCAAAATATAAAATATTCCATGGACTCACCATGCCTCTCAGCAAATAGCTTGGGGTGTCTACTTTCCAAAATGGGGTCATTTGGGGGGGGTTTGTGCTATCTTGGAATTTTAGGGCCTCCGAAACTGTGATAGGTAGTCAGGAGTGAAATCAACAATTTACGCCCTTGGAAAGCCTGAAAGCGGGGACTGGTTTTCGGGGACCTGTACTCGGCTAGACTGCAAAAAAGTCTCACACATGGGGTATCCCTGTACTCAGGAGAAGCAGCAGAATGTATTTTGGGGTGTCATTTCACATATACCCATGGCATGTGTGAGCAATATTTCATTTACTGACAACTTTGTGAAAAAAAAAAAAAAAATATATATATATATATGTATTTCCCGGAACTTGTGGCAGAATATAAAATATTCCATGGACTCACCATGCCTCTCAGCAAATAGCTTGGGGTGTCTATTTTCCAAAATGGGGTCATTTGGGGGGGGTTTGTGCTATCTTGGAATTTTAGGGCCTCCGAAACTGTGACAGGTAGTGCAGAGGTGACATACACAATTTACGCCATTAGAAAACCTGGGAGTGTTGATTGGTTTTCGCGGTCCTGTACACAGCTAGGCTCCCAAAAAGTCTCACACATGGGGCATCCCCATACTCAGGAGAAGTGGCAGAATGTATTTTGGGGTGTAATTCCACATATACCCATGTCATGTGTGAGAATTTTATCTTTTAGTGACAACGTTGTGTAAAAAAAAAAAATAAAAAAAAAAATAGTAATATTCCCAAAACTTGTGGTAAAATATAAAATATTCCATGGACTCACCATGCCTCTTAGCAAACAGCTTGGGGTGTCTACTTTCCAAAATGGGGTCATTTGGGGGGGTTTTGTGGTATCTTGACATTTCAGGGCCTCCTAAACCGTTAGAGGTAGTGAGAAAGTGCAATGAAAAATGTACGCCCTTTGAAATTCTGATGGTGGGGATTTGTTTTTGTGGTCCCGTACACAGCTAGGCTCCCAAAAAGTCCCACATATGTGGTATCCCTGTACTCAGGAGAAGCAGCAGAATATATTTTGGGGTGTAATTACACATATACCCATGGAATGTGTGAGCAATATATCATTTCAATGACAACTTTGTGTAAAAAAAAAAAAAAATTTTAGTCATTTTTCAAACACCTGTGACAAAAAAATGAAATATTCAATGAGCTCAACATGCCTCTCAGAACATTCCTTAGGATGTCTACTTTCCAAAAAGTGGTAGTTTGGGGGGGTTTTGTACTGCCCTGCCATTTTAGCACTTCATGAAATGAGATAGGCAGTCAAAAATTAAAGCTGCGTAAATTTCTGTATTTACACCATAGTTTGTAGACGCTATAACTTTTGCGCAAACCAATAAAAATACGCTCATTGAATTTTTTTTTGTCAAAGACATGTAGCTAAATATATTTTGGCCAAAAAAAAATACATAAATTGAGCATATTGGATATTTTTTAAAAGACAAAGTTGAAAATGTCATTTTTTTGCAAAATTTTCGCTCTTTTTTTATTAATATCGCAAAAAATAAAAAGCGCAGAGGTGATCAAATACCACCAAAAGAAAGCTCTGTTTGTGGGAAAAAAAGGACGTAAATTTCGTTTGGGTACCACATTGCATGACCGCACAATTGTCAGTCAAAGTCACGCAGTGCCGAGTCGTAAAATACCCCCTGGTCGGAATGGGGGTAAAATCTTCCGGGGCTTAAGTGGTTAAAAGGGCTTTTGGGGACACTAGATAGATATAGATATATATATATATATGAAGAAACAACTCAATTACCAGCCCTTAAAAGGGCTTTTGGGGACGCTAGGTATATATATATATATATATATATATATAAAAAAAAAAAAAAACACAAATACCAGCCCTTAGAAGGGCTTTTTGGGGTGCTGATATTACAGCAGTAGTGGACCAAGAACACTGCAAGACCAGGAACACTGACTAACTGTCCCTAGCTTAACAGCAGCAGCAGCAGCAGCAGCAGCTCTCTCCCTACTCTCACTACACACACTGCTTCAGAATGATCTAAGATGGATGCTGCCCTTGCTTATTTATAGGAGGTGGGAGGGTGTGGGAGGGAGGTATGCTGATTGGCTGGAAATGTGTCTGCTGACTGTAAAGTTCAGGGTCAAAGTTTGCCTCAATGATGTCTTATGGGGGGCGGACCGAACATCGCATATGTTCGCCGGCAGCGGCGAACGCGAACATGCTAAGTTCGCCGGGAACTGTTCGCCGGCGAACAGTTCTATACATCTCTATTCACCACCAATAACTGGGCCTCCAGGCGAGACCTGTGTGCCTTGTTGCGCTGTTTCGAGTACTCCACCAACATGGCCAGTGCTGATGACGCAGTTCTCAGCCTAACTGTCCCACTTCTATGCCTCCTTGTAAAAACGATTTGGGCGATGATGGAAGAGGATGTGGCACCGGAGGAGGAGGAGGAAGAGGGATCATTTCCAAGGCTTTCAGGGCAGTCATTCACAAGTGGCTCCAAGGGTGGGTTCCTGCACCCACAAACGCTAGGTACACAATTGTCCAGCAAGGGCACAGTTCTGGAGGATGCCGAGGTGGAGGATGAGGAGGAGGAGATGGAGGAGGAGGAACAATGTTCACAGCAGGGTGGCACCCAGACCAGCTCATGGCCATCACTGATGCGTGGCTGGGGGGATACAGAGGACACAGACGATACACCTTCCACAGAGGACAGCTTTTCGTTGCCTCTGGGCAGCCTGGCACACATGAGCAATTACATGCTGTAGTGTCTCCGCAACGACCGCCGAGTTTCCCACATTATAACTTGTGCTAATTACTGGGCGGCCACGCTGCTGGATCCCCGTTACAAGGACAATGTACCATCCTTAATTCGCTCACTGGAGCGTGATCATAAGATGCGTGAGTACAAGCGCACCCTGGTAGACGCACTCCTGGTGGCATTCCAACCTGACAGCGGGGGCACAGTGGGAGCACAAGGCGAAGGCAGAGGAGGAGGAAAAGGTAGGCAACGCAGCCGGGGCACCGCCAGCACCTCGGAAGGCAGGGTTAGCATGGCTGAAATGTGGAAAAGCTTTGTCAACACGCTGCGACAACAAGCACCACCAGTTGATATGGAATGTTTCAGCAGGAGGCAGCATTTCACCAACGTGGTGGAGCAGTATGTGTGCACAGGCGTATATGTACTGAATGACGGGTCTGCCCCCTTCAACTTCTGGGTCTCCAAATTGGGCATATGGCCTGAGCTTGCACTTTACGTCTTAAAGGTGCTGGCCTGCACTGTAGCCAGTGTATTATCTGAAAGTGTATTTAGCACGGAAGGGGGCATTATCACAGACAAGCACAGCCGCCTATCCAGAGCCAATGTGGACAAGCTCACATTCATTAAAATTAATCAGGCATGGATCCCACAGGACTTGTCCCTACCTTGTGCAGAATAGACATGTATACTGGCCTTACCCAGCCATTGTTGTATTTTTGATCTTTCTCACTCCTTTGTGGTGTACCCTAATTAAAAAAAAAATAAAATTAAAAACAAAAACCAGTGTTGGCTACCTCGTCCTCCTCCACCACCGCCGCTTCCACCAACACCGCCACATCCACCGCCACCTCAACCTCCTACTCCATATGGACCTACATCAAGATTATTATTTTTTATTTTTATGTATTTTATGTTATTTTAAATTATTTCCAAAACCACATTTGTTTGCAGATCACTTACCATGCTCTTAATAACATTTTGCTGCCATTTGCAGCCCTCTAGCTCTTTCCATGACTTTTTTAGAGCCATTTTAGTGCTCAAAAGTTTGGGTCCGCATTGACTTCAATGGGGTTCGGGGTCAAGTTCGGGTTAAGTTCGGGTGCCGAACTTGAACTTTTTTTGCGAAGTTCGGCCCAACCCGAACATCCAGGTGTCCGCTCAACTCTATTTATAAGCTATTTCTAACACATATCATGTACACAGCAAAAATAACACCCCAAAATACATTCTGCTCCTCCTCCTGAGTATGGTGATACCACATGTGTGAGACTTTTACACAGCCTGTTCATAAAAAGAGATTTAACATCCAAGTAGCACCTTCAGGTGTTCTAGGAGCATAAATACACATATAACTTTCTTACTATCTATCACGCTTTTGAAGGCCCTAGAGCACCAATACAATGGAAACGCCCACAAAATGACCCCATTTTGGAAAGCAAACACTCCAATGTATATTCTATTAGGCATTATGGGTCTTTTGAATATGTCATTTTTTTCCACAAGTTTTTGGAAAATGTGGGAAAAAATGAAAACCTATTTTTTTACACAAAGTAGTCAATTTATAGGATATTTCCAACACATAGCATGTACATAGCAAAAATGACACCCTAAAATACATTCTGCTACTCCTCCTGAGTATGGCAATACCACATGTGTGAGACTTTTACACAGCCTGGCCACATAAAGAGACTCAACATCCAAGTAGCACCTTCAGGCATTCTAGGAGCATAAATTCCACACATCATTTTCTGACTACCTATCACATTTTTGAAGGCCCTAGGGCACCAAGACAATGGAAACGCCCACAAAATGACCCCATTTTGGAAATCAAACACTCCAACGTATATTCTATGAGGCATTATGGGTCTTTTGAACATGTCATTTTTTCCACAAGTTTTTGGAAAATGTGGGAAAAAAAATTAAAACCTTTTTTTTTTACACAAAGTTGTCAAGTTATAGGATATTCCTAGCACATAGCATGTACACCGCAAAAATGACACCCCCAAAATACATTCTGCCACTCCTCCTTATGGCAATACCACATGTGTGAGACTTTTTCACAGCCTAGCCACATACAGAGGCCTAACATCCAAGTAGCACCGTCATGCGTCCTAGGGACATGAATCACACACATAAATTCCTGACAACCTATCACATTGTTGAAGGCCACTAACACATAGCATAATACATACCAAAATACATTTTGTTGAGCAAAGGATAAACAAAATATTACCTGTGGTTTTAGCAGTGCAGTGGTTGAGGCAGCAGGCAGTAACCTAGACAGCGACAGTGAAAGGATCATCCAGGCAGCAGTGCGGAATACTGTCCATAGTCAGTACAGGCAGGTATATTGTCAGCACAGCCAAAGCATTAGTCCAAGTAGTAGGCAGAGATATAGTCAGCAGCAGCGAAAGGATTGTCCATGCAGCAGGCAGGAATACTGTCCATAATTTGTACAGGCAGCAGGCAGAGATATGGTCAGTACAGCCCAGGTATTGGTCCAGGCAATAGTCACATATTCCATAAAAAGTCCTGGGTCAGTGCAGGCAGACATATTATCAGCACAGCCAAATAATTGGTGCAGGCAGCAGGCAGGACCATCAAGCTTAAGGCCTCGGTCTGGGAAAGAATGGGGACAGGGGTAGAGACTTCTCCCACCCAAATCGCTTTGAAGCCTCAGGACTCCAGACCCTGTTCTGAGATTACAAAACCCAGAGAAAACCAAAAACTGGTTTTCTCATATCTGAACACTATTCTGAAGCCCCTCACAAATGTGAGACTCCTGTGTCATTTTGAATCCCACTACTACAGTAGCAGGGCGAAAGATAAGTCTAAGTGGCAGGCAAAAAACATGGTCGTAACAGGCCGAGGTCAGTGCAGGTAAAAGGCAGAAATAGACTGTAGGCTAAGGCATAACCGATAAACAGTCCCAGGGTCAGTTCACGTGAAAGGCAGAAATGTGACGGATAAACAATGCAGAAGGCAGGCAGAGGCATAGTCAATATACAGGCCAGGGTCGGTTCACATGGAAGGCAGTGATATGGTTGAGGCAGCAGGAAAATATTCAGCACAGAAATTGAAAAAGGGGAAATGGCAGTCTGTTTAAAATATTGCCTAAAATTTTAGGGCAGTGTGATAGCGTCTGAAGCAATTTTTGATGCATAGGCCAGGTTGGGTGGGACATTAGTGTCTTTCCTACCTCTTTTGTTACACACCGACACTTTTTTTGGCGTCTTCTTCCGGTTTCTGATGGTGGGATATGGTCAGGGAAATGGCACTCATGAAGTCGGAAAATGCTTTCTGGGGGGGGGGGGGGGGATCCTTGCTGGTAAATCAGGGCAGTGGCAATCTCTTCAATAAGCTGGAGGAAGGGGATTGGTGTTTCTGTTGATTTTTCATAGGTGACATATGCGTTGTAAATGGACAAATGGAAAAAGTAAATTGCAACTTTTTTGTACCAAAAGAGGGACTTTTATGTCGGGATATAGGGCTGCAGCATTTGATCATTTAAATCCACCCCCCCCCCCCCCATGTACTTATTGTACTCGTGGATACAACCAGGCTTTTGAACTGGACCGTGTCTTCTTCGAAGTTCCACTGAGGTGTCATCGTGGATGGTGGACATGATGTAAACGTCCTTCCTATCCCTCCACTTCAAAGCCCACACTTCCTCATTCCTAAGGCTTGCGGATTCTCCGTTTTGTAATTGAGTGGTGACAAGATGCTGCGGGAAGCCCTTCCTGTTTTTTCTTGCTGTACCGCAGGCCAAGGTTTTCCTTAGGTACAGGTGGCGGAAAAGGGGCAAACTGGTATAATAGTTGTCCACATAAATGTGGTACCCCTTTTGCAACAGTGGGACGGCTAGGTCCCAGACAATTTTCCCACTTATTCCCATGTACGTTGGGCACTCAGGGGGCTGGATCTGGGAGTCTCTGCCTTGGTACACGCGAAAGGCGTACACATACTCAGTGTTGCTTTCACATAGCTTGTTTAGCTTTAAGCCGTGCCTAGCCCTCTTGCTGGAAATGTAGTGCTTAAATCCCAGCCGGCCTGTGAAATGGACCAGTGATTCGTCTACAAAGATGTTTTGGTCAGGGACATAAACTTCGGGAAACCGCTTAGAAAAGAAATCAATTAGGGGGCGAATTTTATAGAGTTTATCAAAATTGGGATCATCTCGGGGATGGTACTGCGAGTTATCGTTGAAATGCAGGAAGCCCATTATAATGTCATAACGGGACCTGGACATGACCGATGAATAAATTGGCATATGGTGGATGGGTTTGGTGGACCAATAGGAATGCAACTCGTTTTTTTTTGTAAGCCCCATATTGATGGTAAGGCCCAAAAACACTTTTAGCTCTTCCAATGTTAGGGGTCTCCATTCAACAGGACGGGCATGATATTAGGTGGGTAGGAGAAGAAAAGCAGCGCCACCTCAGTGTAGATTAAAAGGAAGGAGCATGCATGCTCCGAACGCGAGCACCCCCCTGCCACTATTGGATGTAAGCCTGGATACTGAACGCTGCCAGAAACACAGGAAGTGTCGCACTCCACCGGCACAGCCAGGACCACGGCCGCCACAGTGTACTTCCCTAACATCCCTGCAGTGTTACAGATGAACCATCACCATTTGCTGATCAACTATTTCCTCTGTGTGAGTTACTATGTTGTTTTTATGTAATAAATAACCTTTTAATCTACACTGAGGTGGCGCTGCTTTTCTTCTCCTACCCCTTTTTGTCTGTTGCAGAGTCCCTCTAGCTCTGTATGAAGCCTGCAGCCACCTCCACCATCCATCTCCACTAACCCCAGGGAATGAACTATCCTGCATACCTCCTAAAAAGACTACCTACAGCCACAGTTGAAACTTTTTTCATAAGATCAAATGTACTTGACTCTTTCACTGGCGCAGGTCAAACGTTGTGTATATGTACATGATATGAGGTGGGGTTGTTCTCTATGAACTGTTGGGCAAAAAGATTTGATTGGTCCACGATGCGTTGAAGGAACTCAATAGGGAAAAATACATTTAAAAAATCAATCAGAAAAAAAATTTCGGTGTTGACTGGCTGTGCTGTGAAGGGGGGGATTGTAGCTGACCCAGAGCTAGAAGGCAGCCACAATAGGTTTGCCAAGGCATCCGGAAGCTGCTTTTGGGCTCTGCTTCTTTGGGGCTTTGGGATATTCCAGTGCTTGAACTGGGCCTTTCCTCCTGGGGTCTAGCGCCGTTGGCGTTTGCCGATTGGCCATTGGTGCTGTTGGTTTCTGCCTGGTTTTCAGTGCGTCGGGTACTGATGAGCAGGCGGCAAGTACTCGGGTTCTTCAGGCGGCAGGTACTCTGATAAGCAGGTGGAAGGTACTCAGGTACTCCGATAGGCAGGTGACGGGTACTTGGGTACTCTGATGGGTAGGTGACAGGTACTCGGGTACTCTGATGGGCAGGGGACAGGTACTCGGGTACACTGATGGGCAGATGACATATACTCTGGTGACAGGTTCTCTTTATTTGGGGAGGGGCAATAAGGCAATCAGGGCACAGGAATATTCACAGTACTGTGGTAACTCACTGATCTCCTCCTCACACTGGATTGGTGTGTGAGGAGGAGAAACTGGTAACAGTGAGTTACCACATCCTTGTTGACATTTGTGACCAGCTGCGATTGGACACGTGGTAAAGAGCCAAGCTCTTTACCTAGATCGGGGATGGGCTCTGTCCGAGGAACGAGCCTCGTCACCGATCGCCGCACTGTGCGCCCCCAGGGAGAATGGGCAGCTCACGTAATCGGCTGTGATTGGACAAATGCGATCATGTGGTAAACAGCCAATTTTCATTGGCTGTTTACCTTGATCAGGGATGGGCTCTGTCCAAGGGACGAGCCTCATCCCTGATCGCCACACTGTGTGCCCCCGGGGGTGCGCAGTAGCGGCAAGAGCGGACGGACGTCATATGACGGCCACCAGGATCGAGGAGCTGTTCCTGCCTGTGTCATTTGATTATGACCCAGTATGGAAGTGGTTAAATTATAATTCTAAATACCTTTTTTCACATTTCCTCTGTGCATTCACACAATCTCCCTCTGCTCTGCTTCCTCAGTCTAAGAAAAGCAGTAGGAGGAGCTGAGATTCCCCAGTGATGTCAGCCAGCCAGCAGAGGCAGATCATGTGACTACACAGAGGAGTTGTGCAAAAAGATATTTAGGATTATCATTTTAAAAAAAACTGACATACTGCAGTGAATATCTTGCTTTACACAGAGAATATACAAGAAATAGAGTTGAGCGGACACCTGGATGTCTGTGTTCGGCGGGTTCGGCCAAACTTGAAAAAAAAGTCCGGGTCCGTGTCCCGGACTTTTTCCGAACTTTACCCGGACCCCGAACCCCATTGAAGTCAATGGGGACCCAAACTTTCAGGCACTAAAATGGCTCTAAAACACCAATGGAAAGGGCTAGAGTGCTGCAAATGGCAGCAAAACGTAGTTAAGAGCATGGCAAGTGCTCTGCAAACAAATGAAGATAGGGAAATAACTTAAAACAACAAAAAAAACAGAAAAATAAAAAAAATTTCTTCATCTGTGAGGGACGAGGCCCATATGGAGTAGGAGGGAGGTTGAGGTGGTGGTGGATGTGGAGGTGTAGGTGGAAGCAGCGGTGGAGGAGGACGAGGTAGCCAACACTGCTTTTTTTCAGTCATTTTAAATGAGGGTACACCCCAAAAGAGTGAGAAAGATCAAAAGTAGAACAATGGCTGTGTAAGGTCGGTATCCATCTCTATTCTGCACAAGGTACGGAAAAGTCCTGTGGGATCCATGCCTGGTTCATTTTAATGAACAAGAGCTTGTCCACATTGTCTCTGGACAGACGGCTGCGCTTGTCTGTGATAACGCCCCCAGCCGTGCTAAATACACGTTCAGATAATACACTGGCTGCAGGGCACGCCAGAACCTCCAAGGCGTAAAGGGCAAGCTCAGGCCATGTGCCCAATTTGGAGACCCAGAAGTTGAAGGGGGCAGACCCGTCATTCACTACATGTAGGCGTGTGCACACATACTGCTCCATCATGTTGGTGAAATGCTGCCTCCTGCTAAGACGTTCCATATGAGCTGCTGGTGCTGCTGTTTGTTGTGGCTTGCTGACAAAGCTTTTCCACATTTCAGCCATGCTAACCCTGCCTTCTGAGGTGCTGGCGGTGCCCTGGTTGCGTTGGCGACCTCTTCCTCCTCCTCCTCTGCCTTGGCCTCGCTGTCAGGTGGGAATGCCAGCAGCATCGCGTCTACCAGTGTGCGCTTGTACTCACGCATCTTGCGATCGCGCTCCAGTGAGTGAATTAAGGACGGTACGTTGTCCTTGAAACGGGGATCCAGCAGCGTGGCCACCCAGTAATCAGCACAAGTTAGAATGTGGGCAACTCGGCGGTCGTTGTGGAGACACTGCAGCATGTAATCGTGTGTGCCAGGCTGCCCAGAGGCAATGAAAGGCTGTCCTCTGTGGGAGGTGTATCGTCTGTGTCCTCTGTATCCCCCCAGCCACACACCAGTGATGGCCATGAGCTGGCCTGGGTGCTACCCTGCTGTGAACATGGTTCCATCTCCTCCTCCATCTCCTCATCCTCCTCATCCTCCAGAACTGTGCCCCTGCTGGACAATTGTGTCCCTGGGGTTTGTGGGTGCAGGAACCCACCCTCGGAGCCACTTGCGAATGACTGCCCTGAAAGCCTTGGAAATGTTACCTCTTCATCCTCCTCCTCCTCATCCTGTGCCACATCCTCTTCCATCATTGCCCGAATCGTTTTTTTGAAGGAGGCATAGAAGTGGGATAGTTAAGCTGACAATGGCGTCATCGGCACTGGCCATGTTGGTGCAGTACTCAAAACAGCGCAACAAGGCACACAGGTCTCGCATGGAGGCCCAGTTATTGGTGGTGAAGTGGTGCTGTTCCACAGAGCGACTCACGCGTGCGTGCTGCAGCTGAAACTCCACTATGGCCTGCTGCTGCTCGCACAGTCTTTCCAGCATGTGCAAGGTGAAGTTTCACCTTGTGGGCACGTCACATATGAGGCGGTGAGCGGGAAGGCCGAAGTTACACTGCAGCACTGACAGGTGAGCATCAGCAGGGTGAGAACGCCGAAGGTGCGCACAGACGGCCCGCACTTTCTGCAGCAGCTCTGACATATCGGGGTAATTTTTAAGGAACCTCTGCATCACCAAATTCAGCACATGCGCCAGGCAAGGGATGTGCGTCAAACCAGCTAGGCCCAGAGCTGCTATGAGATTTCGCCCGTTATCACACACCATCAGGCCAGGCTTGAGGCTCGCTGGCAGCAACCACTCATTTGTCTGCTGTTCCATGCTGCTCCACAACTCCTGCGTGGTGTGTGGTTTTTCCCCCAAACAGGCAAGTTTTAAAACTGCCTGCTGTCGTTTACCCCTGGCTGTGCTGAAGTTGGTGGTGAAGGTGTTACGCTGACCGGATGAGAAAACGGTAGAGGATGAGGAAGCGGAGTAGGAGGAGTTAGGAACAGGAGGCAAACTGAAGCGCCTTGCAATCCTCGGTGGTGGAAGGACATGCGCCAAATTGCTATCCGCCTTAGGCCCATCCGCCACTGCATTTACCCAGTGTGCCGTTAGGGAGATAACGCCCCTGACCGTGCTTACTGGTCCACGTATCGGTAGTTAGGTGGAACTTGGCACAGATGGCGTTGCGCAGTGCACACCTGATTTTTTCCCCCACTTGGTTGTGCAGGGAAGGGATGGCTTGCCTGGAAAAGTAGTGGCGGCTGGGCATGACGTACTGTGGGACAGCCATCGACATAAGGCTTTTAAAACTGTGCGTCTCCACCAGACGGAATGACAGCATTTCAAAGGCCAATAATTTTGAAATGCTGGCATTCAGGGCCAGGGATCGCGGGTGGGTAGGGGGGTACTTCCTCTTCCTCTGAAGTGTTTGGGAGATGGAAAGCTGAACGCTTCCACGGGACATTGTGGAGATGGTTGGTGACCCAGGTGGTGGTGTTGCTGACAGATCGTCTGTTTGCGGGGTGGCAGGTGCCGGTATCACTACAGAGGTGGATGGAGAGGCCGAGACTGCAGCAGAAGAGGAAGCAGGAGGAGCCAGAGACCTTTCCTGGTTTTGAAGGTGTCTACTCCACTGCAGCTCGTGCTTTGCACTTAGATGCCTGATCATGCAGGTTGTGCTCAGGTTGAGAAGGTTTATGCCTCGCTTCAGGCTCTGATTGCACAGGGTGCAAACCACTCGTGTCCTGTCATTAGCACATTTTCTGAAGAACTTCCACGCTAGAGAACTCCTTTGAGCTGGCTTTGGTGCGCTCGGTCCCTTGCTGCGTTGGGCAGTAGCAGGCGTAGTGTCTAGGGCACGGACGCTCTGCTTCTGCACCCTGCTCCCTCTTCTGCTGTGCTGGTGGCTCTGTGCGACCACCAAACTACTCAGGTCACCTGCATGACCTTCATTCCATGTGGGGTCGAGGACCTCATCGTCCTCCACATCATCCTTCACCCAGTCTTCACCCCTGCCCTCCTTGTCGGTCTCCACAATTCTGAGTGCCGCAGCAGTTGGCACCTGTGTTTCCTCATCATCGGAGACGTGCTGCGATGGTCCTTCCATGTACTCATCTTGAGAAATAAGTGGTTGGGCATCGCTGCGCTCAATCTCTTCCACTTCTGGGGCAGGGCTAGGTGGATGGCCCTGGGAAACCCTGCTGACAGAGTCATCAAAAAGAAGAAGAGACTGCTGCATGACTTGGGGCTCAGACTGCTTGCCTGATTTGCAAGGGGGTGAGGTGAAAGACGGTTGGACATTGGCTGCAGGTGCCAACTCTGACCTTTCTGCAGTAGACTGGGTGGGAGACAATGTGAAGGAACTGGAGGCACTGTCAGCAACCCAATCTACTATCGCTTGTACTTCTTCTGGCCTCATCACTTCTAGAGGCGCATGATGCCCTACCAAATACTGCTGCAGGTTCTGTCGCCTACTCACACTTGAGGAAGGTGTTTCACTTGTGCGTGTAGCTGGCACAGATCGACCACGTCCTCTCCTTGCAACAGGAGCTCTACCAGCAGCAACACGACCCAGGCCACGGCCCCTATTTGACGGTCTCCTCATATTGCTGTAATTTATGATCTTGCCCTGGAAAGGTGTTTATTGAATAGCGGAACAAAACAACAACAGTATCGCACGGGTGTATGTCACAGTCAAATATGCAAACTATGCCGCAATTTAATTTTTTTTACCCCAAAAGGGTGTTTATTAAATAGCGGAATAGAAAAACAGTATACAAATACAACGGGTGTATCTCACAGTCAAATATGCATAGTATGACGCACATTTAATTGTTTTCACCCCAAAAGGGTGTATATTGAATAGTGGAATTGAAAAAAGGATATAAAACGGTGTATCTCACACGTACAAACACAGACTAGGCCCCGATTACAATTTTTTGTACCCTAAAGGGAGGATGAGGAAGAGGAGTAGGAGGAGTTCGGAACAGGAGGCAAACTGAAGCGCACTGCAATCCTTGGCGGTGGAAGGAGATGCGCCAAACAAATTTAAAAGGTGTATCTCACACGTACCGATACAGACTATGCCGTAATTACATTTTTTACACTCCAAAAGGGTGTATATTGAATAGCGGAATAGGAAAAAATTTATAAAACGGTGTATCTCACACGTACAAACACAGACTAGGCCCCGATTACTATTTTTTGTACCCTAAAGGCAGGATGAGGATGAGGATGAGGAGTAGGAGCAGTTCGGAACAGGAGGCAAACTGAAGCACCCTGCAATCTTCGGCAGAGGAAGATGCACCCCAAAAGATTGGAAGGTGTATCTCACATGTACCGATACAGACTATGCCGCAATTTAATTATTTTTACCCCAAAGAGTGTAGATTGAATAGCGGAATAGAAAATATGATATCAAAAGGTGTATCTATCTCACACGTACAGACCCAGACTAGGCCCCGATTACTATTTTTTGTACCCCAAAGGCAGGATGAGGAGTAGGAGGAGTTCGGAAAAGGCAGGAGGCAAACTGAAACACCCTGCAATCCTCGGCGGTGTAAGATGAGCCCCAAAAATTGGAAAGGTGTATCTCACACGTACCGATACTGACTATGCCGCAATTTAATTCTTTTTACCCCAAGGGTGTAGATTGAATAGCGGAATAGAAAATATGATATCAAAAGGTGTATCTATCTCACACGTACAGACCCAGACTAGGCCCCGATTACTATTTTTTGTACCCCAAAGGCAGGATGAGGAGTAGGAGGAGTTCGGAACAGGCAGGAGGCAAAAACTGAAACACCCTGCAATCCTCGGCGGTGTAAGATGAGCCCCAAAAATTGGAAAGGTGTATCTCACACGAACCGATACTGACTATGCCGCAATTTAATTCTTTTTACCCCAAGGGTGTAGATTGAATAGCGGAATAGAAAATATGATATCAAAAGGTGTATCTATCTCACACGTACAGACCCAGACTAGGCCCCGATTACTATTTTTTGTACACCAAAGGCAGGATGAGGAGTAGGAGGAGTTCGGAACAGGCAGGAGGTAAACTGAAACACCCTGCAATCCTCGGCGGTGTAAGATGAGCCCCAAAAATTGGAAAGGTGTATCTCACACGTACCGATACTGACTATGCCGCAATTTAATTATTTTTACCCCAAGGGTGTAGATTGAATAGCGGAATAGAAAATATGATATCAAAAGGTGTATCTATCTCACACGTATAGACCCAGACTAGGCCCCGATTACTATTTTTTGTACACCAAAGGCAGGATGAGGAGTATGAGGAGTTCGGAACAGGCAGGAGGCAAACTGAAACCCCCTGCAATCCTCGGCGGTGTAAGATGAGCCCCAAAAATTGGAAAGGTGTATCTCACACGTACCGATACTGACTATGCCGCAATTTAATTATTTTTACCCCAAGAGTGTAGATTGAATAGCGGAATAGAAAATATGATATCAAAAGGTGTATCTATCTCACAAGTACAGACCCAGACTAGGCCCCGATTACTATTTTTTGTACCCCAAAGGCAGGATGAGGAGTAGGAGGAGTTCGGAACAGGCAGGAGGCAAACTAAAACACACTGCAATCCTCGGCGGTGTAAGATGAGCCCCAAAAATTGGAAAGGTGTATCTCACACGTACCGATATTGACTATGCCGCAATTTAATTCTTTTTACCGCAAAGGGTGTAGATTGAATAGCGGAATAGAAAATATGATATCAAAAGGTGTATCTATCTCACACGTACAGACCCAGACTAAGCCCCGATTACTATTTTTTGTACCCCAAAGGCAGGATGAGGAGTAGGAGGAGTTCGGAACAGGCAGGAGGCAAACTGAAACACCCTGCAATCCTTGGCGGTGTAAGATGAGCCCCAAAAATTGGAAAGGTGTATCTCACACGTACCGATACTGACTATGCCGCAATTTTATTCTTTTTACCCCAAGGGTGTAGATTGAATAGCGGAATAGAAAATATGATATCAAAAGCTGTATCTATCTCACACGTACAGACCCAGACTAGGCCCCGATTACTATTTTTTGTACACCAAAGGCAGGATGAGGAGTAGGAGGAGTTCGGAACAGTCAGGAGGCAAACTGAAACACCCTGCAATCCTTGGCGGTGTAAGATGAGCCCCAAAAATTGGAAAGGTGTATCTCACACGTACCGATACTGACTATGCCGCAATTTAATTATTTTTACCCCAAGGGTGTAGATTGAATAGCGGAATAGAAAATATGATATCAAAAGGTGTATCTATCTCACACGTATAGACCCAGACTAGGCCCCGATTACTATTTTTTGTACACCAAAGGCAGGATGAGGAGTATGAGGAGTTCGGAACAGGCAGGAGGCAAACTGAAACCCCCTGCAGTCCTCGGCGGTGTAAGATGAGCCCCAAAAATTGGAAAGGTGTATCTCACACGTACCGATACTGACTATGCCGCAATTTAATTCTTTTTACCCCAAGGGTGTAGATTGAATAGCGGAATAGAAAATATGATATCAAAAGCTGTATCTATCTCACACGTACAGACCCAGACTAGGCCCCGATTACTATTTTTTGTACACCAAAGGCAGGATGAGGAGTAGGAGGAGTTCGGAACAGTCAGGAGGCAAACTGAAACACCCTGCAATCCTTGGCGGTGTAAGATGAGCCCCAAAAATTGGAAAGGTGTATCTCACACGTACCGATACTGACTATGCCGCAATTTAATTCTTTTTACTGCAAAGGGTGTAGATTGAATAGCGGAATAGAAAATATGATATCAAAAGGTGTATCTATCTCACACGTACAGACCCAGACTAAGCCCCGATTACTATTTTTTGTACCCCAAAGGCAGGATGAGGAGTAGGAGGAGTTCGGAACAGTCAGGAGGCAAACTGAAACACCCTGCAATCCTTGGCGGTGTAAGATGAGCCCCAAAAATTGGAAAGGTGTATCTCACACGTACCGATACTGACTATGCCGCAATTTTATTCTTTTTACCCCAAGGGTGTAGATTGAATAGCGGAATAGAAAATATGATATCAAAAGGTGTATCTATCTCACACATACAGACCCAGACTAGGCCCTGATTACTATTTTTTGTACCCCAAAGGCAGGATGAGGAGTAGGAGGAGTTCGGAACAGGCAGGAGGCAAAATGAAACACCCTGCAATCCACGGCGGTGTAAGATGAGCCCCAAAAATTGGAAAGGTGTATCTCACACGTACCGATACTGACTATGCCGCAATTTAATTCTTTTTACCCCAAGGGTGTAGATTGAATAGCGGAATAGAAAATATGATATCAAAAGCTGTATCTATCTCACACGTACAGACCCAGACTAGGCCCCGATTACTATTTTTTGTACCCCAAAGGCAGGATGAGGAGTAGGAGGAGTTCGGAACAGGCAGGAGGCAAACTAAAACACACTGCAATCCTCGGCGGTGTAAGATGAGCCCCAAAAATTGGAAAGGTGTATCTCACACGTACCGATACTGACTATGCCGCAATTTAATTCTTTTTACCCCAAGGGTGTAGATTGAATAGCGGAATAGAAAATATGATATCAAAAGCTGTATCTATCTCACACGTACAGACCCAGACTAGGCCCCGATTACTATTTTTTGTACACCAAAGGCAGGATGAGGAGTAGGAGGAGTTCGGAACAGTCAGGAGGCAAACTGAAACACCCTGCAATCCTTGGCGGTGTAAGATGAGCCCCAAAAATTGGAAAGGTGTATCTCACACGTACCGATACTGACTATGCCGCAATATAATTCTTTTTACTGCAAAGGGTGTAGATTGAATAGCGGAATAGAAAATATGATATCAAAAGGTGTATCTATCTCACACGTACAGACCCAGACTAAGCCCCGATTACTATTTTTTGTACCCCAAAGGCAGGATGAGGAGTAGGAGGAGTTCGGAACAGTCAGGAGGCAAACTGAAACACCCTGCAATCCTTGGCGGTGTAAGATGAGCCCCAAAAATTGGAAAGGTGTATCTCACACGTACCGATACTGACTATGCCGCAATTTTATTCTTTTTACCCCAAGGGTGTAGATTGAATAGCGGAATAGAAAATATGATATCAAAAGGTGTATCTATCTCACACATACAGACCCAGACTAGGCCCTGATTACTATTTTTTGTACCCCAAAGGCAGGATGAGGAGTAGGAGGAGTTCGGAACAGGCAGGAGGCAAAATGAAACACCCTGCAATCCTCGGCGGTGTAAGATGAGCCCCAAATATTGGAAAGGTGTATCTCACACGTACCGATACTGACTATGCCGCAATTTAATTATTTTTACCCCAAGGGTGTAGATTGAATAGCGGAATAGAAAATATGATATCAAAAGCTGTATCTATCTCACACGTACAGACCCAGACTAGGCCCCGATTACTATTTTTTGTACACCAAAGGCAGGATGAGGAGTAGGAGGAGTTCGGAACAGTCAGGAGGCAAACTGAAACACCCTGCAATCCTCGGCGGTGTAAGATGAGCCCCAAAAATTGGAAAGGTGTATCTCACACGTACCGATACTGACTATGCCGCAATTTAATTATTTTTACCCCAAGGGTGTAGATTGAATAGTGGAATAGAAAATATGATATCAAAAGGTGTATCTATCTCACAAGTACAGACCCAGACTAGGCCCCGATTACTATTTTTTGTACCCCAAAGGCAGGATGAGGAGTAGGAGGAGTTCGGAACAGGCAGGAGGCAAACTGAAACACCCTGCAATCCTCGGCGGTGTAAGATGAGCCCCAAAAATTGGAAAGGTGTATCTCACACGTACCGATACTGACTATGCCGCAATTTAATTCTTTTTACCGCAAAGGGTGTAGATTGAATAGCGGAATAGAAAATATGATATCAAAAGGTGTATCTATCTCACACGTACAGACCCAGACTAAGCCCCAATTACTATTTTTTGTACCCCAAAGGCAGGATGAGGAGTAGGAGGAGTTCGGAACAGGCAGGAGGCAAACTGAAACACCCTGCAATCCTCGGCGGTGTAAGATGAGCCCCAAAAATTGGAAAGGTGTATCTCACACGTACCGATACTGACTATGCCGCAATTTAATTCTTTTTACCCCAAGGGTGTAGATTGAATAGCGGAATAGAAAATATGATATCAAAAGGTGTATCTATCTCACATGTACAGACCCAGACTAGGCCCCGATTACTATTTTTTTACCCCAAAGGCAGGATGAGGAGTAGGAGGAGTTCGGAACAGGCAGGAGGCAAACTGAAACACCCCGCAATCCTCGGCGGTGTAAGATGAGCCCCAAAAATTGGAAAGGTGTATCTCACACGTACCGATACTGACTATGCCGCAATTTAATTCTTTTTACCCCAAAGGGTGTAGATTGAATAGCGCAATAGAAAATATGATATAAAATTGGTGATTTTTCAATAGCACATGTGAACACAGCAGTGTCTTATGTCAGTCAGCTCTTCTGCAGGCTATGAAGGGAAAAAAAAAAAAAGAAAATTCCCCTTTAAGTTTGTAATTTTTAAATAGATTAGTACAGACTATGCCACAATTTAATTTTTTTAACCCAAAAGGGTGTATTTTGAATAGTGAAATAGAAAAAAGTGTATAAAATTTAAAATCACTCGATAGCATATGTGAACACAGCAGTGTCTTATCACAGTCAGCACTGAAGCAAAAACGCTGCACACAACTGACTGATAAAAATAGATTTTTTTCTCCCTCCTCCTCCTCCTCCTCAGCGGGCTTAACTGAGGGCAAAACGATTGTGTTCACTGCACCAACCCCCACACAGCAAAATCGATGTAGAACACTGACCCTGCCTATTCTCCAGCCTCTCCCTAATATTCTCAATAAGATCGTTCACTGGCACTGCACAACCAACCCCCCACACAGCAAAATCGATGTAGAACACTTATCCTGCCTATTCTCCAGCCTCGCCCTAAAATGCCCTAATAACTCGCCCTGCCTGCACTCCGACCTGTCCCTGCATTCTTTTCGGACACAATACAATTTTTCACTGTCTGTCCCTAATCAGCAGCCAGCACGTATGATGTGTGCTCTCTCCCTAAAACTACAGCAGAATGACGCAGCGTGCTGGGTCTCGAACTTATAAAGACATGGTCACATGCTTCAGATGGCCAATCACAGCTACTAATACATTAGTAGGCATTCGCTTCTCGGCCTTTTGGCTAAGATCAAGTGTAGTATCTGTTCTTATCAGTGTTGGAATGGAACCTGAAGGTTAGTATCGTGGGTGGCCGAAGTATACCGGGGCGCTCTGGGCGTAACTGGAGGACCGGAGTAGGCCAAACCAGAGAAAGCCGGAGGGTTCCAATGCCTTCCTGATTTGAATGGGTCCGCCCCTACCAGTTTGAAGGGAGCGAGAAAACTGGATCTGCGGCCAGTTAGTACTGCTCCTGGATGTGATTGGTAAGGAACGGCGGTGGCGGCGGGGGAGCCTTTCCTCCTGGGTTGAATCTGGCCTTGCAAAAGGCTTGTCCCCAGTTGAAGGCAGGTTCTCCCTAAGCTGTCCAAAGTTCTGATGCCTCCTGGTAGGATAGGGCTACACTTGGTCTGGCCTTTGGGCCGGGGTAGAAAAAGCCCGTAGTGTATGTGCCCCTGGGGTGGCAGCCCAGGGGTGCCTTAATTCTCACTGGTGAGGGGCAGCTCGCCTTGAGTTTTTCGGCACCATGGTCACTGCACCTACGCACACTTTTTTAAGCACCTGCCTCTTGGGCAAGGCCTTTTGGCTTCGACCAGAGGAATTTTTATTCCGGCCGGAAGGCCTGCCTTTGTTTTTCACTTAGGCACTAATTCACCTCTCCACTTCCCCTCCCCCACCTTTTTGTTTGTGTGTGCCTTTTCTTTGTGGTTTGTCACTTTTCTATCACCTTTTTTCACTTGGCACGACTTGTAGGGTGTGGGTCCTCGGGCCCTACCTTGAGTCTTGGGAGGGGGTGGATATGGCCTTTTGGCTTGGTCCGCCCTCTCTCATGGGGTCTCCCTTCGGGGGAGCCCCACTTAGTACTCGGTGGGGGCTGTTCCGGCAGTCCCCCTGAAGAACGGGGTCAGTCTGGTTCCGGCCAGACAGACCATGAGTACCTCAAATCCCTGTCAGGAGTCTTGCGCCCCGGGGGATCGAGGTTCGGGTCCTACCTCTTCGGAGGGAAGACCATTTGTTCGCACACCCTGTGCACTTTTTGTGTTCCTCACGTTTGTGTGTGTGCACTTTTTTATGCACCGGGTGAAGTCTTTTGAGTGTGTTTCACACGCTACGGGCTTTAAAAAAAAAAAAAAAAAAAAAAATTAGTAGGCATGGCTGGGATGGCTTAAGGCACACCAGTTAAACGCTTGTTGATTGGCTGTTGAAAGCCCGCCATTAAAAGCGTGCCATTACATACAAAACAGGAAGTAAAATGACCGAACACGGATTTTAAACCCGAACATACAGTAAAGTTTTCGGGTCCGTGTTCGGGTAACAAAAATACAATTATTCGGTACGAACACGAATAATACAGTCCGTGTTCGCTCAACACTAACAAGGAATTGTTTTATGTAGTGCATTGGAATAGAGGCAGGAGGAGAGGGACTTGGAGGGTACGGGTCTGCAGACACAGACTGAAGCTGACAGGCAAGGAGAGAGAGGGAGAGGGAAGAGAAAGACACTCAGAACACAGTGGATAATTGAGGCATGCAGGCTGACCACGGTGATCAGGGTTAAGCAGAAATTATTACTGTGGTCAGCACACAGAGGGGAACACATGAACTGGCAGGATCAGCCAGGTATTTTAGATAAAAAAGGGACAAATTACACCATGCTACTGATCATTCTTTAAAGGAACAGAAGAATTATTTTTCTTTATTTTTAGGGTAACAACCACTTTAAATATTCAAGTTCTGGATACATCACACCAGCTATGTTAGCAATGGGGGATCACTAGGGAGGTGAGTATCAATGGTTGAGTGGTTATTTTACAGATACTATCACTTTTCTCTGAATGGGCAAAGTGACAGTATCTCTAACATGCGTGTGGTGGCGCACTGCAATGTACTGTACATATAGTATATGAAAGAGAAATTGAATGCTTACTCTATTTACAATTATGCCAAAATGAACCCCCTAAGGACCCATGTACACTTTGTAATGTAATTTTATAAATGTGGGTAATATTTTTGGGGCATAGGCAAATTTGGTTGCTAACACTTTCTAGCCCAGTGCCAGTAGGTGGACAAATCAATTAGTGTAAATTTAATGATTCACTTTTTGACAATAGAAATTGGACACATAAAATAAAATAAGATATGTACTGTACTGTACTGCAGCACTGAAAAGCCATTTTTTTTTTGTATTGGCCGGTGTGAACATCTAGTAACACAGATAGCATATGTGTAGGTGCTCCTCAACCTACCTTAGACATATAGAAGAGTTCCAACAACTAAAATTGATCAGATTTAGTTGATCAAAATATCTTATTAAAATATTAATTGGGCCACTTCAAGTTTAAAAAGTGCTGCTAAATCAATAAGTGCTGGTAAATTTATGATGTATTAAACTCTTTCATTTTAATTTTATATCCTAAACTGATTGCTTTTTTATAGCTGATTATTTCTTAATAATGCTACTTTTTTCTCATAATATTATATTTATATCTAATTACAGCAAGAAATTTAATAATGTCTCAGATTTCCATCTTTGTTATGAGATCCCATTATGAAAGAATTCTTTGTAGAAATGCAAATGTTTAAATTATAAAATTCTGTGGTTCTAGTGCTCTAGTGAAGGTTGTTTAACTTACTTACTGCAGCATAAAGTGTTATTTTGTCAGATTTAGCCTGTATTTATTATGAGACCCCCTGCCAAATACTTTTCTTTGTCTATAATATTCACCAAGCATTAAATAGTTAAACTATCAGTCTATGGAATCCAGTTAAGCCTCCTGAGTAATTTGGCAATTTTGCTAATTTTTGTTACAAAGTCAAAAGTCAGAGAGTGTTTGGATATTCTCCTCAATATTAAATTGATTTTTCTGCCATATTTGTTTATCCAAGATGTGAAATAACATTTGTATTGGACAAAAATCATTCTAAATATTATTATTTTACTATACTTAAAGCAAGTTAGCTGCACCGATATAAAATATTAATTTTGTTTCATATCACAGAGACCTTCCAGCATTTGAAAGTATCATTATTTTTCAGAAAATAATTGCAGTGTGTAGGGTTTATTAGGATTTTTTAGTGTCAGAAAGATTTTCTATACAGATTATGGCTGGATGCTGGATCTGAATAGTGCTATAGAAAGGGCATTTCCTTGCTTATCTCCTTGTATAATTCCAGCTGAGAATATAAAATTAGGACTTTCTTTTGCAGTCTTACATGAATAGTCAAGCAAAATGGCTTACTGAAAACGTATTTAAACGTAAAAGGTTTAGATTATTCAATATATATATATATGTTTTAATTTAAAGTCCAAATTCACCTTTAAAAAAAATAATAACATGTACAGTATCTCACAAAAGCAAATACACCCCTCACATTTTTGTAAATATTTTATTATATCTTTTCATGTGACAACACTAAAGAAATGACACTTTGCTACAATGTAAAGTAGTGAGTGTACAGCTTGTATAACACTGTACATTTGCTGTCACCTTAAAATAACTCAACACAAAGCCATTCATGTCTAAACCGCTGGCAACTAAAGTGAGTACACCCCTAAGTCAAAATGTCCAAATTTGGGCCCAAAGTGTAAATATTTTGTGTGGCCACCAATATTTTCCATTAACCCTCTTGGGCATGGATTTCACCAGAGCTTTACAGGTTGCCACTGGAGTCCTCTTGCACTCCTCCAAGTCAACATCACTGAGCTGGAGGATGTTTGAGACCTTGCGCTCCTCTACCTTCCTTTTGAGGATGACCCACAGATGCTCAATAGGGTTTAGGTCTGGAGACATGCTTGGCCAGTCCATCATCTTTACCCTCAGCTTCTTTAGCAAGGCAGTGGTCATCATGAAGGTGTGTTTGTGGTAGTTATCATGTTGGAATACTGCCCAATGGCCCAATCTCCATAGGGAGGAGATCATGCTCTTCTTCAGTATTTCACAGTACATGTTGGCACTCATGGTTCCCTCAATGAACTGTAGCTCCCCAGTGCCAGAAGCACTCATGCAGCCCCAAACCATGACACTCCCTCCACCATGCTTGACTGTAGGCAAGACACACTTGTCTTTGTACTCTTCATCTGGTTGCAGCCACACACACTTGACACCATCTAAACCAAGTAGGTTTATATTGATCTCATCAGACCACAGGACATGGTTCCAGTAATCCATGTCCTTAGTCTGCTTGTCTTCAGCAAACTGTTTGCTGCCTTTCTTGAGCATCATCTTTAGACGAGGCTTCCTTCTGGGACAACAGCCATGCAGACCAATTTGATGCAGCGTGCGGCATATGGTCTGGACACTGACAGGCTGACCCCCCCATCCCTTCAACCTCTGCAGCAATGCTGGCAGCACTCATACGTCTATTTCACCCAAAAAAGCTCTGGATATGATGCTGAGCATGTGCACTAAACTTTTTTGCTCGACCATGGCGATGCCTGTTCTTAGTGGAACCTGTCCTGTTAAACCGCTGTATGGTCTTGGCCACCATGCTGCAGCTCAGTTTCAGGGTCTTGGCAATCTTCTTATAGCCTAGGCCATCTTTATGTAAAGCAGCAATTATTTTTTTCAGATCCTCAGAGAATTCTTTGCCATGAGGTGCCATGTTGAACTTCCAGTAACCAGTATGAGAGAGTGAGAGCGATAACACCAAATTTAACACACCATCTCCCCATTCACACCTAAGACCTTGTAACTCTAATGAGTCACATGACACCGGGGAGGGAAAATGGATAATTGTACATTTTGACTTAGGGATGTACTCACTTTTGTTGCCAGTGGTTTAGACATTAATGGCTGTGTGTTGAGTTATTTTGAGGGGACAACAAATTTACACGGTTATACAAGCTGTACACTCACTACTTTATATTGTAGCAAAGTGTCATTTCTTCAGTGTTGTCACATAAAAATATATAATAAAATATTTACAAAAATTTGAGGGGTTTACTCACTTTTGTGAGATACTGTACATATTTTGGAGGTAAAAATGTGCATGTATTATTGTTTTTTTAGGACCGGTGACGTAATTTTCCGCGCCGCCTCAGCCGCTCGATGTTAGGAGTAGACGCCGCAGTGCTGCCTGAGTGATCCTCGCGGCCGGATTGAACTGCGGGAGTTGAGACTGTCTCCCCCTTTTCCTCCTCTCCTCCTCTTCCTGCCCCTGAGTGTTTCCATCTCTAAGGCTTCATACCTGGACAGGCGTCTCCACCCTATCACTGGGTCCCCCTTCAAGGTACTGTCTCATCATCGGACATTGGCTCTTCTCACAGTGGATTTCAGTTGATAGCTTTTCATTGTTTTTAAATAAACTTGCCATTTTTGATTACTCAAGACAAGTGACTCACAAGTGCCCATTGTCATTGTTTTTGGGAGCGCCAACATACCCATCTATTTGTTGTACAGTTTGCTTCTCAGTCAGGATCTGGGTTTTGGGTAGGCTGAAACCCTGACATGACTTTTGGCTGTTTTGGCTTTTTGGTTAAAACTCGTCCACCCCACTTCATTCTGGGATTCCTGAACATCTGTCCCACAGCGCCTGGATTTTTTTTAAATGTTTTTTTAGGAGCCTGCAGAGTATTACACTTGTCATCAATGGATCGCTGGTGCAATGTTAGGCTCCTGCATTCTCTTCCTACAACTCTGTGAACACCTCCATGTGGGCTGTCAGTTTCAGAGCTGTTGAAAGAGGGAATGGTCTATGAAGGTGCCCATGAGTCTATTGAAAGCTCAAAGCCATCTGCTGTGGTGGGACTTGTTATCTATTAATTCACAGATCTCTCTGCCTGCACAACTATCCTGATCTTAAAATGTGACAGTCAGCAGTTATGGGGAGGAAAGAGACCTTTGCCATTGTGTCACAGGAGGGTTCGGCTCATGGAGAGAGAGGGGCTGCAAAGTAACATGATACATGTTACACCCTACATTCAAGTGTAACACGTTACTAAAGGGGAACCTATTATATTTAATGTTAGTAAATGTAGTAAATCTATCTATCGGACCACTATTATAAATATACAGATTTATTGTTGTTTGAATTGTTCCTGTGCCCCTTTAATGCTAATTTCAAATGGAATCGTCCTCTGGCAGGAAGTGGAAGATTGGGATTGTCGGAGCTGTAGTTTCTGGCAGAAAGCAAATCATTGTTTGGATAACCCAGGAAACGATCTTCCCAGGAGGCTAAAGGGGGAGCGGAGCACCATGGGAGAAGTTAAAAAATGATCTGCTCTACAGCCTGAAAACTCTCTTGCTCCTGGGACCCATCGCGTGCACATTAGCATGCTGAATGTGTGACTGACAGCAGCCTGCGGCCTAGTGCACGAGGCCTGACCCACTCGTAGAAATCAGCCTCAGCGGAGCGGATGCTGGTCATTGTACTGTGTATGCTTTTGCAGTATCGTTGAGGGAGAGAGAGTGGAGGTTGGTCGGACATCCTAAGGTGGCAGAGCGCAGCCTGTTTCCAGGCGCCAGGGTGTGGGAGATCACATTGCCTGTTCCAGTGGGCCCTCACTGACGGACATCCAAGTTGGAGAGTGCCTATGTTTGGCTCAGACCGCAAGTATAACATCTCATCTTTACACTGACCGCAGACACTGCAACAGACATCAACTCTCTTAGGATTACAATATAACATCTGATCCTCCTGCTATTTCAAACCACAATGGAAATGATTTATGAGCTCCAACTGCTGGTGAAGAACATAGCAAGGCCTTGCTAAAGAAAGGGACATTGATGCACAGTAGTTCTTAAAGGGGACACGTTCTAGTTTATTGCCATATTGCTAAAAGGGTACTGACAGTATAAATTAGCCTAGAGTTCTTTTTCAACATGAGCATTGCCTCATTATCTTATTGTATTAGGAAATATTCATTACACTTCCAGGATATAGAACGTTGTTTACAATAATGTTCCCTGATATTATAACTTACTGTTTTCTGTTGTTTTCTGTGTTAGTCTGGTTGAACCCTGATGTTTAAGCAGGGGTTCAGCTGACTGACATAATTTCACTTGCTTTCTCACTGAGTAAAAGTCAAAACTCATTTATACTGTGTCAGTGTAATTCTTAAAGGTGTATACACAATGTTTGAACCTAGAGTGTCAGGTGGGCTGGACAGTTTACAGGGTCACAGTGGTGCTGAAGAACACCCATTAACCAGCAACCTGCAATGGGGTAGTGCTATCTATCTATCTATCTATCTATCTATCTATCTATCTATCTATCTATCTATCTATCTATCTGGGCCGGCCTTTGGGCTGTGCGAGCTGTGCGGGCGAACAGGGCGCCATGGGCAACAGGGGCACCGTGCAGCCATCACAGCTCGCAAACGATGAGGTGGCACAGCGGGAGGTAAGCGGCGACGCGGCCTGGACAGTCCGGACTGCAGGGCTGAGCTGTGTATCTCACACACAGTTTAGCCTCAGGGACGAGAGAGGAGAGAGAGATCACCCCCCCTCCCCTTCTTCTCCTCCTCCTTCCGCCCCTCTTCTCCTGGGTCTGCCCCACCCACACTCTCTGGGGATGTGTGGGTGGGAAGTTTAACACAGAAGAAAAGCTGCAGACAGCCTGAGCCTTCATCCTGGGGTAAGTAAGCCTACCCTCTCTCCTGCCCCAGTATGTAACAAATGTAAGGGGGGCTCTGGTGCAAGGGGGGTATGTGGGGGGCTTTCATATAAGGTGGGTCTGTGGGGGGGGGTCTCTGATGTAAGGGGGGTCTGTGGGGGGTCTCTCATGTAAAGGGGGCTCTGTGGGGGGTCTAAGATGTAAGGGGGGGTCTCTGAGGGTCTCTGATGTAAGGGGGACTCTGTGGGCGTCTCTGATATAAGGGGGTTCTGAGGGTCTATGATGTAAAGGGGGCTCTGTGGGGAGTCTCTCATGTAAGGAGGGGCTCTGATGTAAGGGGGACTCTGTGGGGGTCTCTGATGTAAGGGAAGCTCTGTGGGGGGTCTATGATGTAAGGGGGTCTCTGTGGGGGGTCTCTGATGTAAGGGGGGCTCTGTGGGGGTCTCTGATGTAAGAGGGGCCTGTGGGTGGTCTCTAATGTAAAGGGGGCTCTGTGGGGGGTCTCTGATGTAAGGGGGGCTCTGTGGGGGGTCTCTGATGTAAGGGGGGCTCTTTGGGGGGTCTCTGATGTAAGGGGGACTCTGAGGGTCTCTGATGTAAAGGGGGATCTGTGGGGATCTCTGATGTAAGGGGAGCTCTGTGGGGGGGGTCTTTGATGTAAGGGGGGCTCTGTGGGGGGTCTCTGATGTAAGGCGGCTCTGTGAGGGTCTATGATGTAAGGGGGGCTCTGATGTAATAGGGGCTCTGTGGGGGGGTCTCTGATGTAAGGGGGGCTCTGTGGGGCAGCTCTGATGTAAGGAAGGCTCTGTGGGGGGCCTCTGATGTAAAGGAGGCTCTGTAGGGGGTCTCTGATGTAAGGGGGGCTCTGTGAGGGTCTCTGATGTAAGGGCAGTCTGTGGGGGGTCTATGATGTAAAGAGGGCTCTGTGGGGGGGTCTCTTATGTAAGGAGGGGCTCTGATGTAAGGGGGACTCTGTGGGGGTCTCTGATGTAAGGGGGGCTCTGAGGGTTTCTAAAGTAAGGGGGCTCTGTGGGAGGTATCTGATGTAAGGGGGGCTCTGTGGGGGTCTCTAATGTAAGGGAAGCTCTGTGGGTGGTCTCTGATGTAAGGGGTCTCTGTGGGGGTCTCTGATGTAAGGGGGGCTCTGTGGGGGGTCTCTGGTGTAATGGGGGTCTGTGGTGGGTCTCTGATATAAAGGGGGCTCTGTGGGGTGGTCTATGATTTAGGGGGGCTCTGATGTAAGGGGAGCTCTGTGGGGGGTCTCTGATGTAAGGGGGGGCTCTGAGGGTCTCTGATGTAAGGGGAGCTCTGTGGGGGTGTCTCTGAATTAAGGGGGGCTCTGTGGGGGTTTCTGATGTAAGGGGAGCTCTGTGAGGGTCTCTGATGTAAGGGGAGCTCTGTGGGGGGGCTCTGATGTAAGGGGGGACTCTTTGGGGGTCTCTGTTGTAAGGGGGGCTCCGTGGGGGGTCTCTAATGTTAGAGGGGCTAAGTTACTAATGAATATAAAAAAGTTCCAAGAAAAGTCCAATGAAGTGCCAAAAAGGTGCAAGAAAATATGCAAAAAAGTGCAAATAAATATTTATGGTGACAAATCTTCAACAAAAGGTGTGCGCCAAAAAAGCACCCTATGTGCTGCTTCCACCAAACACCCCAAACTGACTCACCAGACTTAAATAAAAGCCGATGTATTTTATGGAATCACGCTATGTCATTTTTTGCACATTGTAGAGGTTATGAATATTTAATTGTTATTTATTTAGTAGTGGTATATGATTTGTATACTGTATTAGCCATGCAGATTTAATTAATAATTTAGCACTGTGCACTTTTCACAACTGAAACAGATTTGGGTGATATATTTATATATCATTTTAGGGTAAATACTATTTTTGCACTAAATTTTTCCATGTTTTTATCTTGCTGCTGAACCCATTTGCAGTCAATTAGCAGCAATTATACTCTTAAATCGTTTTTCAATGGATACAGCCATGTTTAGGGGGGGCGAGAGATGAGGATTGGGGGGGGGGGGCGCCACAGTATTAGCTACCACAGGGCACCTGAACTCCTAAGGCCGGCCCTGCTATCTGTCTGCCTGCCTGCCTGCCTGCCTGTCTGTCTGTCTGTCTGTCTATCTATCTCTCTACAGTATCTATCCATATTTTTCCCATGACACACATAATGCAGAGTATTATGTTTTCTTTCAAACTGGCTCTGTTCAGTCCATGATATATAAGAGCAGTTAGGATTAGCTTACAAAGTATGTAAAAAGGATTCTAGATTAGGACCACTATAGGAGGCACCAGCAGTGTTTCTAAACACAAACATCTGAATTATGCGAAACCTACATGCAGTCTGTCCTCTGCAAATTGATCTCCCCACCAATTGTGCCTACATAGTTCTGGTGCTGATGTTACTAGGCAGACTATGAGCTGACAGTGTGAATCATGCCTACATGAGGGGGGGGGGGGGCTATTTTTATTAGGTAACTCTTCTTGCCACTACATCCAGTGCTGGTGTATTCCTTCAATGGCATTAATACTGAGGCAAACTTTCTCTTACTGACTGTAATTTTACCCCCTCCCCCAATTCACCAAAAATGTAATGGGCAGTCTTCCGCCCACTGATGACCAATATATGGCAGTATTTTTCCTTCCACTGATCACTAATGTAAGGTTCAGCATGTTTTACACTTTAGATCCTCCAGTATTCTGTAAGTTAAATACTCTGGACAGTCATAATCTGTAAGTTGTTCTTACTTTTCCATTCCACTTCACTCCATGTAAATCGTGCTGTACATTACATTCTCTGCATGCATCTACATTCTGTAAGATGTGTAGTACAGTATATTACATATTTATAATCACCTAATACTGTAAGTTGTACTGCATGTTATAATTTCCTGAATACTGTACTTCATTATGTTGTATGTTACAACGTCCTGATTGCTCTGCCTTGTGAGCTGTATTGGTTGCTGAATTGTACTTAGCTGCTTTAAGCTGTTTTTATCCTGCTGAAAAAAAAACCCCGCAATAAAGGCATAATGTGCTAGTAGGCATCCCACCTTCAGAGCGCATGCGCCGCTGACGTTAGCGTCTGCATGCAGGGTGAATGAGACCGTGCAGGTTTAGGAAATATTCATGTTACCTTCAGGTAAGCCTTATCATAGGCTTACCTGTAGGTAAAAATAAGAAAGTGGGTTATACAACCACTTTAATGAAGCTCTTGTTTAAGATCACCTTGAACTAGGGAGCAGCAGAGTAATTTCACTTAAATTATTCTTGCTGTAAAACTAACAATTTTGCTTCTGTAGAAACTTCATTAAAATTCTGTCAAAAACTGAGCTGCTTACTGTAGGTAAAATTTGCTATAAAAAGTACTCATTTTTCTTTATTTAGATATGGTTTGATTTGCTTAAGGGTCAGTTATGCTATTTTTATTAGTTAAGAGCCATTATTTCAGAACAATTAGACCAGCAATTCGTTTCTGTAATTATATGGAGCCTTTTAAAGCAGATAACCACTAAAAACCACCAATTTCACCTTCTCCAATGTCCCCAATACATTTTTTGCTAAGATGGTTTCTGACAAAATATCTATAACGGCTATAATATGTGAGCAGAAATGCAAAGCTAACATAGGATTTCCACCTGTTTTTTTTTTTTTTCTTTAATTATCATATGTTTATTGGTTTATTTGTGCCTTTAAGAGTCTCTGCATATGGCATAGTACATAAGGCATAATCCCATGGGCACAGAAATTGTGGCATATGTGTGCAGTATATACAAATGATGGTCAGCTATCTCAATTTAAGCTTTTGTAATTTTTAAATAATATACTAAAATAAAGTTGCACCTCTATCATCCAGTTGCCTATTCATTTCTTTGACAAAATTGTAAGAGTGGTCAGTATTTATTGCATTGCATCTGTTTCAGTTTCCAGTAACACTATGCAAGTTTTGATTATTCACAGCTGTCCGAATAGCTGAGTTGGCTACTTGAAAAGCTCACATTTTGAGGTTTAATATAAGGATGTACAAAGTGTGATGAATTTGTCAGCTAGTGGTATTTGCTTGACTTTTGGCCCAGTGTATCTTTTTTCTATATTTTATTGTTTTTCTTAAAAAAACCTGGGCTTGTTACATAAGAGAAATTGCCATATATGCTAATAAATAAAAAATAAAGTTTGGCAGTCTGTATTTTTTTAATGCTATTGTGGTTAAATGAAGTAGGGGGGGCGGGGGACGGAGGGAGGGTCATACAACAGAAGTTCCCAATTCATAGCTTGAGGGACATGTATGGCTCTCAGACACTTTTTTTACTATTGTGCACAAATGACTCTCCAGTTTCTTCATCATGCTTAAAGCTTGAAATTAACATAGGTTCACTTAATCCCACTTTAGGAAATCAGACCCTGGATTGATTCACCTCACTTCAAAACTGTGGTTTTTGCACCAGTTCATACCAAAATGCGGTGCAGGAAACCCACGTTCCATGCATGTTTCCTGCACTGCATTCCAAACGTGCTGGGTGTGCAATCTTCTGTGGGTATCAATTGAGTCGTAACGACTCACCAAATGCAGATGTAAAATACAGTGTGTTTGCCTGTACTGGATTTCATGGTACTGCGGCAATTGCAGTGTGTTTTTAAAAGAAGTGCAAGCAGTGTAATGGGCTGCGAATAGGCTGAAAAAATTAAAAATTGTATCCTACTTACCGTAATTTTCCTTTCCTGGTGCCTATCCATGGCAGCATACCAGTGATAGAGCTCCGCCTCGACTCCTCCCTCAGGACTAGTGCATAGCATAAAAGAAAACATGGCCCCCTCACCCAGCATTCTCCTGTAATTAGAATCAGTGGTGTATTTTGGTTTTGTGCTGCCCTAGGCAAGACTAAAATGGGGCCCCCTCTTATGTAAATTTGACCCACTCCTGCCTTTTTTAACAGATGTGACTCCCTCCAAAATTGAAGGACTTCAAGTCCCAGCATGAACCCCTGAGATCTCACAAGAGCGGGGGGGGGTGAGAGGGGGTAGGAGAGAGAGAGGGGGGTGGGTAAGAGAGGGAGGGAGAGAGAGGGGATGAGAAAGAGGGGGGATGAGAGAGAGAGAGAGGGTGGGTGAGGGAGGGAGGGGGGATGAGAGAGAGGGGGTGAGAGAGAGGGGGGGATGAGTGAGAGAGTGAGGGGGATGAGAGAGAGAGTCGGATGAGAGAGAGAGAGGGGGGGCTGAGAGAGAGAGAAAGAGATGAGGCGAGAGAGAGTGGGGTGAGAGAGAGAGAGGGGTGAGTGAGTGAGAGAGAGAGGAAGGGGGATGAGAGAGAGAGAGGTGGGAGAGGCGGCTCTAGCAACCAGTGGTCAAAAGAGTCTCAGGTGGAGGGGGGGCGGTTTTTTTGCTGCCCCCCTGCAAAGTGCCCCCCTAGGCCTGGGCCTTGTCGGCCTAGGCCAAAATACAGCACTGATTAGAATACCGAGGGTGGGAGCGTATGCTGCCATGGATAGGCACCAGGAAAGGAAAATTACGGTAAGTAGGATACAATTTTCAGTTTTGCTGGTGCCTCCATGACAGCATACCAGTGATAAATAACTAGCTCACACGGGTGGGATAATGCAAACAAGGAACAAAAAAATTTTATTCAGAAAAGGACATGGCCGAATTAACTGCCCTCCTTCCAAATTCAACAGTTGTAAGGGATCCTGGGTCGATCCTGTAATGCCTGATGAAAGTATGGCAAGAAGACCAGGATGCAGCCCTGCACACTGTCTCCAAGGAGACGTTGGCCCTTGCTGCCCAAGATTCCGCTACGGCCCTCGTAGAGTGAGCCTTCACTTGCGTTGGAGGTACCAAGTTTTTGGATATGTAAGCCTTTTTAATTAGCTTCACTACCCAAGAGGCTAGAGTCCTGCTGGTGGCATCCTTCCCTCTATTCCTTCCATGAGGAATGATGAACAGTCTTTCCGAGACCCTGAAAGATTCAGTGGCTCCCAAGTAGGCTTTTAGAACCCTGGCGATGTCTAGCTTGTGGCAAGTATCAGATTCAGGGTTAGCAAAAACTGGTAATGCCCAGGGCTCCCCTAGGAAGATTGATGAAGCTACCCTGGGGATGAAACCAGGAATAGGACAAAGTTCCACCCTATCCGGAATAAAGGAGATGTGATCCTCACCAATTCCTAATGAGTGAAGCTCCGAAATTATTTTCCCAGATGTGATGGCTAGAAGAAAAACTGTCTTTAGGGTAAGGTTCCAAATTGAGGCTTGTTCTACTGGAGCGAATGGATGGTTTGAAAGAACCTCCAATATCAAAGAAAGATCCCTTTTGGGAAAAGAGCGCCTGGCAGGAGGACGGATCTTCAATACCCCTTGAAGGAAGGTGATCACCAAAGGATCCTCTGCCCATCTTTTATTGGATGCGGCCGAAATTGCTGCCACCTGAACCTTTAGGGAGCTCAGACCGAGACCCAAATCTAGACCTGTCTGCAGGAAACTGAGAACGTCAGTCGTGGAAGGAGAGATTGGGTCAATCTCTTTTCCGGAAGCTAAGCCCCGAAACTTGTTCCAGATCTTTGTGTAGACTGTATTCATAGAAGGCTTTCTGGTCTTTAGAAGGGTAGAGATGACCTCCGCGGAGCAGCCTAGAGTCTCAAACCTCTGCCTCTCAACTTCCAAACTCGAAGGTCCAGCTTGTGGGGGTTTCGGGTGAAACATTTTGCCTTGAGATAATAGGTGAGGAAAGGAGGGAATCCTTATCGGTGATTCCAAGCTGAGATGCATGGCTAGAGGGAACTACGGTCTCTTTGGCCAGTAATCTAGCACTGCTAGTACTTGTACTTCCTCCCTCAAAAGTCCTGAGAAAAAACTCAAAATTAGTGGACAAGGTGGAAAGGCATAAGCCGTCTTGAAGACCCATGGGCATACTAGAGCGTCCACTGTTTCGGTCGATGGGTGTGGAAAGCGGGAGATTAAACGAGGCAGCTTGACATTGTTCGGAGAGGCAAATAGATCCACTAGAGGGTAGTCCCAGAGATTGGACTATCTGCTGGAAGATGTGGGGGTGTAGAGACCACTCGTTGCTGTCCGTGAAATTTCTGGATAGCATATCTGCTTCTGTATTTAAACTGCCCGGGAGATAAACAGCCCTCAGGCCGAGGAGATTCTTCTCTGCCCACAACATTATCAGTTCCACTTCCCCGAGAAGGGTTCTGCTGTGTGTGCCACCCTGTCTCTGCAGATAAGAAACTGCAGCCCTCTTGTCCAGACAGAGCAACACCCTCTGTCCCTTGACATGGGGAGTCAGGGTTAACAATGCTTGAAAAGCCGCTCTTATTTCTAGTATATTGGACACTACTTCGCTGGTAGGTAAAGGCCATCTTCCTTGTACCCTTATTTCCCCGCAATGGGCTCCCCAGCCCTGTCTGCTGGCGTCAGACGTAATTGTGATCCACAAGAGAGAGCCTAGGTGATGAGATCTGGAAAGATTCTTCGGTTCTGTCCACCAATGTAGACTTCTGATCATCGAAGCGGACAGGAGGATCTTTTGAGAGAGATGTAGTCTCTTCCACTGGGCCAGAAAAGCTACTTGAAAGTACCTCAGATGCCAATGAGACCAGGGAACCAAAGGGATGCAGGCCGACATTGTGCCTATGAGACTACTGAGAGGCTGTCAGAAAGGAACATTGCTGGACTCGGATCATCTTCCGCACAATGGCTCCCATCTTCTGGGAAGGTAATGAAACCGATCCCTGTTGGGTATTGAACATAGCGCCCAAATAGATCATTTCCTGAAACGGTAGCAATTGGCTCTTTTCAAAGTTTATCAGCCATCCCATTTCCGTTAGTGATTGCAGAAGTATCTCCCTGTGGGCTATGAGCTGGTTTGGGTTGGAAGCCAGAAGCAAAATATCGTCCAGATAGTGGTAAACTATCAGGATCTTCGTAAATACCCGTGGGGAGGTGGATAGACTGAAAGGTAGGATTTGGAACTGGAGATGCAGTTGACCCACTGCGACCCTCAGGTATTTTTGGAAAGAGGGAAGAACCGGGACGTGTAGATTGGCGTCCTGCAGATTGATAACGATCATCCAATCTCCTGGCTGAACGGCCTGGATACTTGTCTGCAGGGACTCCATCTTGAACTTCTTGAGAAGTATGTACCGGTTTAATCTCTTTCAGGTCTATAACAGGCCACCATTCACCTGTCTTTTTTGGAACCAGAAAAAGGGTGGAATAGAAGCCTTTGAAGCGCTCTTCCAGGGGAACAGGAATGGCTGTCTTCTGGAGCTGGAGAGATGTCAAGAATTGAGTTATTGAAAGTGCTTTCTGTTGGGAAACTGGCCACCTTGTGTGTTGGAACCAATCTCGAGGAGGATGACAAGAAAAACTGCAAAAGTGACCCCAACGAATGGTTGATAGGACCCAGGGATCCTGGCAGCGGCCGGCCCAGGTCAGAAAAAAAAGTCTTAGCCTGGCCCCTACTGGGAGGGACTGGGCTAACCTGGCGTCAAAAAGGTTTTGACGCCTCTTGGGGGGTGGTAAGGACCTTATTCTTCCTGGAGTTTAGGAAAGAAGCTTGAGTGCCTCTCCAAGGCCTCCTGCCTTCTCTGGTCTGTTTAGATTGTCTGTAATCTCGTGTATTATAAAGACAGAATCTTGATGTGTATGGTCTTGACCTGAAAAATCTTCTGTCCTGTGGAAGCAGGCCCGACTTGCCCCCGACTAGCCGTTTTTCTCCAAAAAGGCTTTCCATCAAACGGGATCTTGCACCAGTTCTGCTTGGATGCAAGATCGGCCACCCAAGGCTTAAGCCATAGGGCTCTCTTTGCCGTTACAGAGTGAAGCATTAATCTGGCTGAGCAGTGGATGGAATCAATAGCTGCTTCTCCTACAAAATCTGCAGAAATTTTGAGCTCGTCCAGTGCCTTGATTATATCTTCTTTTGGAACTTCCTGGCGTAGGGCTGTCTCGATATTTGCTGTCCAAGATCTAATTGCATACTAGTTTATCCGGGAAGGGAACTGCGCCACAAGCCCAACATTTCTTCCTAGAAGAATGGGGAGGGGGAGATGGAGAGTGGTCCTGCCTCCCTGATCTCGACCTCCCGGATCTATGGTAAGAGGATCGTGATCTATATTCCGGACTGTCATCATCTCAATGTCTTGAGGATTTTCCAGACTTTTTAGAATGGGCAGGGCTGGCGAGAGAGGGGAAAAAAAATCCCATCACTCCACTCAAAAAAAAATTGGCCCTCTTTTTTTTTTTTTTAAAGCGGAGTTCCGGGCACAGAATCGTTTTTTTTTTTTTCAATCTCCCCCTAACAATCACCCTTACACATCGATACATCCGCTAATCCTGGTTAGAATGGTGAAATAATGAGTTTGCAAGAATAAAATCTTACTTTATATAATTTCTGATGTGCGGCGCCATCTTTGTTGTGGATTGCCGAGTCCGTTGTGGGGAAATGTCTTCCCTTCTTCCTGATTCCAGTGGGCGTAGGCCTGTGAGTCAAGAAATGAGAACAGTGGTCGGCCGCCCATGTGACTGCAAAGTGCATCATGGGAGGGCCGAGGAAGAGCTCCCAGGACGCATTGCGGCAGGAAGTGACGAGGAGAGCCGAGGCACAGGAGGGAGGAAGTCCTTTGAAAGGTGAGTATACAAACCTCTGTAAACAGGTAAGTGAAAAAAAAAAAAACTATGGGAATATCCAATTCTGACTCAGCGGAGAGTAAGGAATACAATGCAGTAATTATTAGAAATTGAATTTTGTGCCCGGAACTCCGCTTTAAATATAGTCACGTGAAGTTGATCCCATACCTATGAGAAGTGTGAGGATCTTGTGTACAAGACGAGTGACTCATGATGGCTTACAGGCAGTAGGGTCAGCTAGAAAAGAAAGAGAGAGAGAGAGAGGAAAGAAAAAAACAAGACCCCCCCCCCCCAAAAAAAAAGAAAGGAGATAAAAAAACTGGTTAGACCCTAATGTGTGAGACACCTTTTTTTTTTTGAAAACAATAAAAAATTCTTAACACACCAAAAAAAAAAGGATTGCCCTATTACCTGAGGGCCAGAAAGAGAACTGCACAGCAGGGCTTCATAAGAGGCAGCTCAAAATCAAATGAGCAGAGTGCCTCTTTATAGGTAGTGATAACGGGGGGGGGGGGGCAAAGGGCAAATCCCCGCCCCCTTATCTGTGGCCTTATGAAGGAAGGCAAGGGAAAGCGATCATCGCTTTCCCTTGACAAAAATGGCCGCCGGGGAGACCGGGCACTGCGCGCGCTCCCGCGCATGCCCAGTGCTTCTTCGCAATACATTATTGTAGAGCCGGCCGGACAATACCCAAGATGGCCGCCCGGCTCCCACTTCACATGCGCCCGCGCATGTGCACTTGGCAGGCAAACACGAGGACGCCGCTCCGAAGGCCGCAAGCGCGCCCACATCCCCAGGCCCCACCGTGGCTGTGTGAAGAAGACGCCGATCGCCCTCTAGACAGCTGGAGAATCGCTGCGGAGGCATCCTAAGGTAATCTGAGGAACTGGTAACCTGAAAAAATAAAAGATACACATGAAAGGGAAATATATAGCGAGGGAAATCTAGAAGGGAAGAATAGTGCCAAATTAACACTAGTCATACACATTATAGAGACAGGTAATACATACTGACCCACAGAAAAAAGTGAAGACACAACTTTTAAATAATAAATAAAAAAAGAAAAGAAAACACTGACCCAGCTGCCAAAAGGGGAAAAAAACTCATCCACGATTGCCGGCGAAGTGCAGACTGCATTCCTATGAGGAAACTTTGCTCTTTAACCCCAAAAGATCCACAGAAGGGGTTCCCTGCCTTATCAGCGCTATGAGCGGCCCAAGAGCAGGGACTGCATCTGGGAGAGGCTGAACCCAGTGGATGCTGCCAGACTAAGTAAGGCAGAGGTAGGGACGTACTGCTAACTCTTCACCAATTGCAGAGGTATGAGGAAAAAAAGGAGAATGCTGGGGAAGGGGGCCATGTTTTCTTTTATGCTATGCACTAGTCCTGAGGGAGGAGTCAAGGCGCAGCTCTATCACTGGTATGCTGCCATGGAATGAAAGGGCCAGCCTGAGTGCATACAAATTGAAAGTGTTTAGATTTGACCTCATATTATAAGGTTTTGGTAAATCTGAAGACAATTGTATTGTGTGCATTGCCCATTAGTCTATGTTCACATCTATGCGGCTGCACTTGATGTATTTTTTGAGGCATATTTTGCAGAGCATTTTTCCTTTTTAAACCCTTGTTTTTTTATGTGTTTTTGCATGCAGTTTTACTGCATTGTGCTTGTTTTTTTGTTCTCTTTAAACACACTGTAAACACATTGTATATAGCTAGTTACAGGAAGCTGGCCACCATGTCCTTAACAACCGATGAGTCATCAGCTGTCCCCACTGACAGCTAAATGTAATAAAAAAGTTGCCGGCAAGATAAAAATCATGAGAAAAAATGGCGTAGCCCCCCCCCCCCTTCGGGTCTGGTATAGATTTGGAGGTGACACCCCCTCCCCCTATGCCAAAATGTAAAAAAAAAAATGGCATGGGTGCTCGTCCCCCCCAGAATCCATACCAGACTCTTATCCGAGCATGCAGCCCAGCAGATCAAGAAAGGGAGGGGATGAGTGAGCGTCCCCCCCTCCTGAACCATACCAGGCTGCATGTCCTCAACATGGGGGAGGGCTATGGGGCAGGGCGGGCTCTGACCCCCACTTCAAAGCACCTCGCCCCCATATTGATGGGGACAAGGGCCCTTTTCCTGATAAACCTGGGCAGTGGTTGTGGGGGTCTGCAGGCAGGGGGTTTATCGTAATCTGGAAACCCCCTTTAACAAGGGGACCCCCAGATCCCAGGCCTGCCCCGTGTGAATGAGTATGGGGTACATTGTATCCCTACCCATTTACCAAAAAAAAAAGAAGTGGAGTCAGAAGTGGACTTTGTCCCCATAAACATGGGGACAAGGTGCTTTGGGGTGGCAGGGCAGAGCCCCACTGCCCCAAAGCACCCTCCTCATGTAGAGGGCATGTGGCCTGGTATGGTTCAGGAGGAGGGGGGATGCTCGCTCGTTCCCTCCCTCTCCTGACCTGCCGGGCTGAATGCTTGAATAATGATCTGGTATAGATTTTTTTTTTTGGGGGGGGCCATGCCATTTTTTTAAAACATTTTGGTGTTAGGGTGTCCCCTCCACATCTATACCAGACCCCAAGGGTTACCTGGGGGGGGGGGTCCCCATTTTTTTTTCACAATTCTTTTTTATTTTGCCGCCAACTTTTTATTTTACTTTTAGCTGTCAGTCGAGAACCCAGCTGACAGCTGATGACTCATCGGTTGTCAAGTTTGCGGCGGCCAGCTTCCTAGCTCGCTACTTAGCAACCAGCTATATACAATATTTAAAAGGGAAAAATAAAAACTGTAAAATGCAAAACACATCAAAAATAGCATCACAAACACAATACGTGCATTTCTGGTGCGCTTCCATTGAAGTCTATTACACATCAAAATATGGAAAAAAAAGTCCCTGACCCTTTCCAAAAATGCACTGGCTGCAAAACGCATAGATGTGAATGTGTACCATAGGAAACCATGTTAAAGGGACTGTAGTGTGTTTCTGCAAAATGCAAAACGCACTAAAAAATGCATAGGTGTGAATCTAGGGTTAGGATAGATTCACACCTTTGCATTGTGGTAGTGTGGTAGAATGTGTGTTTTGACATGCATTACTGCAAGGCACAAAATGCACAAACCGTGCCCCCCAACACACTATGACAGTATCAAGCAATGCATCTATACTATAATGAAGCCTCTTTCAACCAGGGTGCCCAGGCACCCTCGGGTGCCATGAGGTTTCTTCAGGGGTGCCTTGGCAAAATGCCTAAACATTTATCAAAAATTGTATACAAACCAGCAGGTGGATGAAGTCTGCCTTTAGTTACCCAAAGCAACAGGTTTTCATTATGCACCATTACAACTTTCTAGGCACTGGCATCCTAACAATCAATGACGTAACCAGTTAGTAAGGAGGATGTCTGTCGTCTATACAGCACCCTTGTTTGACCGTCCCGTGACCCCCTACCTCAGCACTGGGGTGACATTAGCTGACTGATGGAAACAATTTGAGGGAAAAGAACCATTGGAATACTAGTCAGTACCAGTGTGCAAAAGTGTATTTGATTTGGAAGAATAAATCACCTCTAATGTTGAGTGTCCTACGTGTGGATGTTGCTGCATTCTGTAAAGCTATTGGAATCGTTTTTTATATTTTTATATTTCAAAAAATGGGGTGCCTCAAGACTTTCCACAATTTTAAAGGGTGCCTTGATATTGTCTATAATTTTTAAAGGGCGCTTTGAAGGAAAAAGGTTGAGAAACACTGCTATAATGTACCACAACACACGCCATGTGTTGTCGTTCACTACAGACAAAAAAAAAAAAGTTAGGTGTATTTTTTAGTGCACTAAGGTACACTGCCAGCCCATTCAAAATGTACAGGCTGCCTTGATGCACAATAATGTACTGAGTTCACTTGGGAAGGCAATATGTAGTTTTAATGGGCCTTAGGCTCTGTTTACTCCATGACGTTCCAGATTTCAGGTAGAACCGCCGCAGTTCTGCCTGCGATTCTGAATCACTACAAACTGCAGGACGCACTTGCAATCCCTGTTCCTTTCAATGGCACCCCAATTGTGGGGCTAATTGCTGCAATTGTCGAATAACGAATCACTATAAAATTGTGCAAACAGAATTAAGGAACACTTGTCGCTCAAAAGAAATTCCGGAACTGCTTTTGGCCGACAAATGTCCCGTGATTCTGTTTGCGCAATTTTACCGCCATTTGTCAGACAATGATCACGGCAAAATTGCGCTGCGATTGGGGTGCCATTGAAAGGAATAGAAATTGCAAGTGCGTCCTGTGTTTTACGGCGATTCAGAATCGCAGGCAGAATCAATTCTGTCTGCAATACAGAACACCATGGTGTGAACGGAGCCTAAGTATTACTCCTTGCTCTCCATTTTATTTAAATGTATCCCACAAGAATCTAAAGGATGAAAATCTCTGTCATTCAGCCTTTGACATAATCAATCTAGATTGGCAAATGTCTAGGGGTTGCGAGGAAAAGAGAGGAGGAGAGTAGAAATCTTTCCAATAGATATACACACAGCCTTCTAAACCTGTCAGCTTTTAACTGGAGATAGGCCAAATGTACCTGGATTCAGTTTGTGGCAGGTTCGCAGAACATAACTAAAGTTTAGGTGCCAAATCTGAACCCCCACTGAAGTCAAAAGGAGCAGAAAATTAAAAACAGTATTAACCATTTTCTAGGTAAATAGGTGAGGTACTGGCATACAAATGGCATGGGGGCTGGATAATGAAATCCAGTAAAAGAGCCAGCAACTCCAAATCCATATGAAATATTTATTGGTTACATAGAAAAGGAAGTATACAAAGGGGCTGACGCACTTCGACAAAGCCGCCTTGATCCCAACACAAACTTGAAATGAGATACAGAGTATATATAGACTTATTGATTCTTAGAAGATTTTGCACACTATATGTATCTCATTTCAAGTTTGGGCTGTGATCAAGGCGGTTTGGCGAAACGTGTCAGCCCCTTTGTATACTCGTTTATCGTGTAACCAATAAATCTTCGGCTCTTTTACTGGATTTGATTGCTTACATGTTGTCTAGTAGTCATCGGAGCCAAAGCACCCATTTGTGGACTTTACCTAATATTTGAAGGAGGTTCCCCTGTTCTGAGCGCTGAACTTGTTGTTCATCTATAGAGGCTGGGTACTGCCCTGGGGAACATGTAACAAAACAAAATATTATTTATAACAACTCCATTTTGTGTGGAGCAGCAATTTTCGTAATGCTTTAAGGTCAAAATTAAAAATGAACAATTCCAAATGACAAACGTTGGGGTTGTCTTTAACCTACCTGCGAAGTGGCTCAGCTGTACAATGTGTACAACCTTCCACAGCAAAACTGACATTAACAACCCAAAAAATATTGTTTAACCCCTTGTTGCCCACCCACAGTACTTGAGTGGGCATCAGCTACAGGCATCGCTACGTACTGGTACGTGGTAGCACACATGTACACTGGCTCACTTCCTGTGGTGTGTAGCGATGCAATCTTGTGACCACTGTCTCCGGTGGATGCAGTGGATCACAGGGCTCGGTACCCAGCCACTGTGACCAATCACAGAGAACACATGATAACAATGTAAACAAAACAGTCATGAATGACTAAAATTCATGACAGCTTGCTTACTATTGTGATGCTGTGACTGGCCCACAGCTTTTGCATGGTACATGCCTGTCACTTTCGCATCGTACATGGCTGTACATGGCTGTCACTTGAGAGCTCTCAAACAAAAGCACTAGGCTCAAGCCTTCAAATTGAAACTCTGTAATAAAAAAACAGTCTTGCCCTCAGGAACAGAGTGACTCAAAAGTATTTTATGATGAACTTCTGCCAGCTACATTAAGGCAATTGGCACAGTGGGTGATGAGGATAAATCAAAGGTTTTTTTTGAACAGCAGTATATTATTCGACTCGGGCTCAGTAGATATGAATCTACTTTGTTGCAGCAGGTGCGAAGAGTGGAGCAAGCCTAAAGTTAGCAGCTGGGGTATAAGAGACTAGAATGTTATGTAGCAAGTGGAGTCAGGTGGAAAGCAGAATAAAGTCAGTCTTCTGGAGTATGGCCTTATGATCTATGTATGGATCTGATGGCCGTGGATTAGTGAGGGATGCCACAGCAGGTGCGATGAATCTCTAGATGAAGAATGTCAGTGGATGGCAAATGGCTCGTTTATAAGTCTGGGTTGAAAAAAAAGGGGTTAACACGTGGTTATAACTGGAATATTGGTAAGAAACCCTGTCAACCTTTCTCAGCAGACCTCTTGTAGCAACAGGAGTGATGTATGGTGGGGGCCATTTAGCACTACAGCAAGACAGCAGCCAATGTGGCAGTGTTTTCACATTGATTCTGGGTGCAGATATTCTGGGTCACCTGTTTTGCTATAGTCACTCTCCAGGTCAGTCTCCTGGTCCCAGCGTCCAGCAAATCCAGCACAGCAACCCCGACTGTGCGATTCTGGGCGCAGATATTCCAGGTCACCTGTTTTGCTATAGTCACTCTCCGGTCAGTCTCCTGGTCCCAGCGTCCAGCAAATCCAGCACAGCAACCAGACTCTCTCTCTCTGGGCACAGCACAGCTAGGCACAGGATAGCTCTCTCTACTCCTCTCTGGTTGGCATGCTTCCCTCAATGTCCCTGGCTCCTTCCCAGACTTTTGCTTACGTATATATGGTTCTCCTGCTCCCAGGTGTTTATGAGCCTTGTAGTTGCAATCCAGGAACATCTATAATTGAAATCTGCCTCTGAGACAACATCTCCCAGACTTCTCCTGTGCAACCTGTACACAGCTAGGCAAGGCTTAACTGGCCACGCCATCTTGTGAACAAAGATATATCTGCAATCAGTATCATTACAACAAAAATATTACAGGTAAAAACATTTTTACACCTTGCATATTGCAAGTAGTAGGTACAGCTCATTATCATGCTGCTTATAAGGATATTAGTAATTAATAGGATGCAGACGTATTGAAATTTTATTTTCCAAATATACTAGAACACTGCTTATCGAGCAATAACCACATTTAAAACTGTGATTTTAAAATGAACTACCTAAAGCGGTTGCAAACCTCTGACATGAAATATGCAACAATTTTCCTGACACCAAAAGGTAAAAAAATGACAGGGGAGGGAGCTATAGCACACAACCTGTGATTGAAAGGTTCAGCTCTGTTCCTGCGTGCTGTGTGTAGAGGGTCTGTTCCTTCCCTCCAATCAGCTCTTTCTTAATTCTGTAGAGTGTAAATTCAGCTCCCTGCCCCCTGCTTTTGAAAGATCAGGTGAGCTGTGTATATCCTGCACTTTTGAATGGCTGTAGAGGAGAGAGAGCTGCAGATAAATAGGTACAGCTTATGTAAGAGAATTTATTTAATCTTTGTGTAATCTCTCCACTGATCCCCACTGAGCAGGTGGATGACAAGCCAGTGTCAGCTCCGCTATGCAGAGTGGACACAGACACAGGCCGTTGTTCTCTATAGGGCAGTTGGATGGAAATGAACTGTCTGTCTGTTTCCATCCAACAGTCACCTGATCTGATCCGGAATGGATCCCCATCCGTCTGTTTTTAGAGGACCAGATTGGATCTGATGCCGTGGAGTGTCAGCTAAGACATGTCCAATGACATCCGCGGCTCCATATAGAACAATGACTGGTCTGATAAGGTCCACCTGAAAAATGGACAGGCAGACCTTATCAGTCAACTGGTGTGAAAGGGGCCTAACTAGTCAAACAAGTGTCACTAAGCATAATGAGAATGACCAGTAAATGCTCAAACAAGTGTAACTAACCATGATGAGAATGATTAGTAATGGTGAAGAGCTGTAGCCACCATCGTCAATATGTTGACATTAGTTACGTAGACTTTAGCCATGTTGATCTAGTGAGAGTGAAGGAGACTGAGCACATTTACCACTGATGTCATCATTTACTAATATTTAGCAGGCCTCCCTCACTGTGTTTCATAGAAAAACATAGAAGCATAGAAAAGTGACAAACGGAAAAAAAACAAGTGGTACATCAAGTCTGCCTTTTTTTAATTCGTATAAGACCCGGTTCACACTGATGCGAGTGCCGGGTTCGCATGTAATGTCGGAGCGCACTGCTCCGACATTACATGCGATCAGCTGTGCGGTGCGAGTTTAGCCATACAGTTTGTATGGCTAAATTCGCATCGCACCCGGTGCAAACACGCACAGGAGGCATTTTTGCAGCCGCATCAGGATCGGATCGCACAGCGGTTCACACTTGTGCGATCCCATCCTGTGCGAACTGCACGATCGCACTGCGATATGCGATCAAACTGGGGGTGTCGTTAAGATTACATTGACACCCCCAGCGGATCGCATATGGCAGTGTGAACTGCCGGGGGTGCGTGTGCGATGCGGGAAAAGGCTGCGAATTCGCAGCCTACCCGCATCGCAATAGTGTGACCCGGCTCTAAGTGTTTTGTATGTTTTATTTGTGTTCTTTTTGTTTGAGCATAGATCCCAAGCATGAATAAATCCATTTACTGTTGACTGACTCACCACCTCTGCTGGAAGTTTGTTCTAAGCATCAACTATTCTTTCAGTAAAATAATACATTCCAATGTGAGTTTTGAACTTTCCTCCTGCTAGTTTCTAGTTTTCTAGTGTCTCCAGGTTCTTGATCTTGACTTCCTAATAAATATACTCCAACAAAGAAAATAATGCAGTGCCCAAAATATATAATATTATAAGCTTAAAGCATGTACTATCATCACGGCATTCATAATGTGCAAAAAAGCATCCACAATATTCAAAAATGATAACAAAAAATAAATCAGAGCGAATAAAGTCCAATGCAAAAGGGTCCAAAACATGTGATGAATATTACCGCAAAGAAAGGGTCTTCCACCAGCTAATGGAAATCCTCTCCAACATACGTTTGCAACAGAACTAAAATGCAGAGGAAATTAGCAACACGTGTGTTTATGTCAATGGGATCCTTCACACATGGTCAACCAGCTTCATTCTCACAATGGGGAACAGTCAGAAGGTTTGCTTGATACTGTGTGGAAAAGAGTGCTCACCACACAGAGCCACAAGCAGATGATCACATATAGCGTAGTATATTTATTAAAAAGAATAGATTCTACATAGAAAAGTAAAAGGCTTCATTCAAATGGCAGTAAAACAATTGTCTTGACAAATATAAGAGTGCACTTACAAAGAGAGCCACCAATTTTTTTTTTTTTTTTTTAAAGCCCGTAGCGTGTGAAACACACTCAAAAGACTTCACCCGGTGCATAAAAAAGTGCACACACACAAACGTGAGGAACACAAAAAGTGCACAGGGTGTGCGAACAAAGTGGTCTTCCCTCCGAAGAGGTAGGACCCGAACCTCGATCCCCCGGGGCGCAAGACTCCTGACGGGGATTTGAGGTACTCATGGTCTGTCTGGCCGAAACCAGACTGACCCCGTTCTTCAGGGGGACTGCCGAAACAGCCCCCACCGAGTACTAAGTGGGGCTCCCCCGAAGGGAGACCCCATGAGAGAGGGCGGACCAAGCCAAAAGGCCATATCCACCCCCTCCCAAGACTCAAGGTAGGGCCCGAGGACCCACACCCTACAAGTCGTGCAAAGTGAAAAAAGGTGATAGAAAAGTGACAAACCACAAAGAAAAGGCACACACAAACAAAAAGGTGGGGGAGGGGAAGTGGAGAGGTGAATTAGTGCCCTTGTGAAAATACAAAGGCAGGCCTTCCGGCCGGAATAAAAATTCCTCTGGTCGAAGCCAAAAGGCCTTGCCCAAGAGGCAGGTGCTTAAAAAAGTGTGCGTAGGTGCAGTGACCATGGTGCCAAAAACTCAAGGCGAGCTGCCCCTCACCAGTGAGAATTAAGGCACCCCTGGGCTGCCACCCCAGGGGCACATACACTACGGGCTTTTTCTACCCCGGCCCAAAGGCCAGACCAAGCGTAGCCCTATCCTACCAGGAGGCATCAGAACTTTGGACAGCTTAGGGAGAACCTGCCTTCAACTGGGGACAAGCCTTTTGCAAGGCCAGATTCAACCCAGGAGGAAAGGCTCCCCCACCGCCACCGCCGTTCCTTACCAATCACATCCAGGAGCAGTACTAACTGGCCGCAGATCCAGTTTTCTCGCTCCCTTCAAACTGGTAGGGGCGGACCCATTCAAATCAGAAGGCAACGGACCCATCCGGCTTTCTCTGACAGTGCCTACTTCCCGGTCCCCCAGTGACGTCTGGAGCGCCCCGGTTCATTTCAGCCCCTGCCGATACTAACCATCAGGGTCCATACCAACTGATAAGAACAGATACTACACTTGATCATAGCCAAAAGGCCGAGAAGCGATAGAGAGAAGCAAAGAGAGCCACCAATTCCAAATATGGAAGTGGCGGTGAGATGTCAGCATATAGCTCCTGCTCCAACACGTTCCATGCGATTGACAACTTCTACCTTGCTACACTTCTTGTGGATAGGTGCAATATTAGCTCTCTGCCAGTCATTGGGGAACTTCTCCTCTCAGAAGAGATTGATTAAAAATATCCATTAGGTTCAGGAAAATAAGGAATTCTAGAATATCCTGTCCAATTAAAGTCCTTTATCTGCATTTTTTACAATTTTAAACTTTGAAAATGATTCTTGACACCTGAATGCACATGAGAGTAAGCAACACTTTATGTACCACCACATAGTTTGCATATGCAGGCGACTGAAAGTTATAGTCATGCAAAATTCCATAGCAACAAGTATAAAGGCTCTTATGTGCTATATGCTTCTTTTCAGTGAGTTATTTATTCTTAACTAAATCATCATTTATTTATTTTGAGGAGGGCATGGTTTCTTGCTATGGATAATGATGGATAATTTCCTTTGAAATGTTCAAATGTAGGAACTATATCAACTAGGGATAGACATTGGGCCGATATTTTGTACATTTAAAGTTTAAAAAAATAAAGATAATTTTTGACACAAATCTGGTGCTGAACATGTTAATTTTTGTTTAATGCTTAATGGCTGGCTTGCTGGCACCCTGTGGTGGGTGGCTTGCAGGCTGGCACCCTGTGGTGGGTGAATGGATGGCACCCTGTGGTGGCTGGTTTGCTGGCACCCTGGGGTGGATTGCTGGCTGGCTGACACCCTGTGGTGGATGGCTGGCTGTCTGGCACATTGTGGTGGGTGGCTGGCACATTGTGGTGGGTGGCTGGCTGTCTGGAACCCTGTGGTGGGTGGCTAGCTGGCACCCTGTGGTAGGTGGGTGGCTGGCACAGGGGCTGTGGCTGGCTGGTACAGGAACTGTGGCTGGCTGACACAGGGCTTGTGGGTGGCTGTCTGTATGGCACCCTGTGGTGGGTGGCTGTCTGTCTGGCACCCTGTGGTGGGTGGCTGGCTGGCTGGCACCCTGTGGTGGGTGGGTGGGTGGCTGGCACAGGGGCTGTGGGTGGCTGGCTGGTACAGAGCCTGTGGGTGGCTGACTGGCTTGCTGGTACAGTGCCTGTGGCTGGCTGGTACAGGGCATGTGGATGTGGGTGGCTGGCACTGGGCTGCTGTGGTTGGGTGTATGGCTGTGATACACTCCCGCAAGACTAGTCCCGACTCTAGACGAGGCTGTCCAAGGCGTGGAAGGCAGCCTAAGTTGGCAGAATGATGTCACAAAAATATCGGCAATATCGGCCAGTCCCGGGGCCAATACCGATATATCGGGGAAAGTGCATATCGGCCATGCCAATAATCGGTCTATCCCTAATATTAACATCAGTCAACTTTGCTACCATTTGCAAAGTTTTTAGTAATGTCACTTTTTTTATGTGGTAAACCATTTGGGGTCTAAATACTGTATGTAAAAATAATAGTACGTATACAGGCATTATCTTGTCCAGAAGTGAGTGACGACCCCCCAAATAAATTATATCAATCTTAGTGTGCCAATAGTTTGTTATTAGCTTGGTATTTTTAGTCAGTCAATTATTTATTTTTTGTCTGTCTTTTCTGATTCACTTACTAAAGGAAATAGTAGCCCAATTCCCACAGACATCAGCATTACCAGTCCAGAAGTGAGTGACTGACCCCCAATATACTTTGCTCATGTAGCACTCTATAAAGTAGGTGCTAGGTAAAAGTATAGTGGGCCTTGTCTGTGTGACGGTACTCGCCGTCACTGAGACTGAAAAAAAACTATGTGACAGATAAATTGATGGTTTGGACTGCTCAGTTGATCAGACTTGTAACAGATGCATGTCATCAGCTCAAACACCTGTCTTCCATGGATTGTAAATCATGTTGATTTGATCATCTATTGTTTACTGTGGGTTCTCAGTATTTACACTATAATATGTGTATTTGTATCTTGTTTTACTTTTGGTGCCGGCAGTCTGGGCTTCCAGGCTGACTTAAGTATGCTGAGCTAATTAGCATGTGAATGATAACCTTGTCTAGATGGGATTAGCCATGAGTCAGCTCTACCTCGTTATCTATTCATCATGTGATGCTTTTATGTAAATATTCAGGCCATTGTTCATGTAGTGACTGTCATGCTTCTCAAGTGTATAAAAATCTGCTGCTTGTTTTAATAAAAGAGTTAGTTGCTTTCAGAGACATACAAGCTAAGTTCAGGCTAGTTTTGTATGGGGGGCGGCTGGAATATCTCTATATGTCCAGACTGGAGGAAGCCTTATACTGACGGAAGACCACAAGCACGGTGTGGGTCGACGGTTCCGTCACAGTCTGCTTAACAGGAGGGCCATGTTTTCAGTCTGGTTGCCATGGTCCCCAGGTGTGGCTGTTGAGACTGGGGAGTCTCCCCACTGTGCTCTATGAGAGGGCTCTCATTGGGGAGTGGAGGAAACCCGACCAATGGCACACTTAGGCTTGTATGTACCCCAGGAAGGCAGATTCTGCCGCACAGTATTCTGGGAGTGGGTATAAGTTTGAGGGGAGCACATGACGCAGCATCTTTGGCGGAAAGCAGAGTCCCAGGAGGGAGAGTGCGGCTGTCTCTCCTCCTGTTAGAGGAATCGGGTGTCCCAGGCGGCTTGCCTAGTGAGAGGGGACAGAATTATGAGCTGAGCTGCAGAAAGGATCCGGTGCAGAGGACCAGCGGAGCTGAGAGGGGACCAGTTTCAGGAAAGCAAACTGTCCCTGTGTAACGCTCCTGCGTTTTCTGAAACAAGATGGATTTGCAGCTGCAGAAAAACTCCACTCAGCAGTCATGTAGAGATACGTTGAAATACCAATTCCAACTCCCAAGACTCATCACTGTGGTCTGTCTGATTCAGCATACAAATATACACACTCAATAAGATGTTCCTGGAGTGATAGATGTATATAGCAGTATAGTGGTGATGAGCTGAAGAGACAGGTATGAACAGTGACAATAGGTGAACAGCACTTGAGAGAAATGTTCATGAGAGTATAGATGGTAACAGGTAGGATGCAGATAGGTTAGCAATCATGTATGGTAGTAGGTGGTAGGACAGCAGATGACATACAGGAGAGACTAACCCAGTGCAAGGATAGATGTTAGTAGGCTCAAGAGCTACCAATCTAAACAACAGTGCAGATGATAGTTACAGTCCTTAATATGCAGAGCTAGATAGTGTAAGCTTAGTAGGAAGGTTATGGAGGATTCCCCTGCGGGGTACTTATCACTAATAGCAAGCAGTAGTAGAGAGGTTCCGTATGAGCGAGTGATCCGGTAGATACAGGGATCAGCAGCGAGGTTCCGACAGTGAGGTACGCTTGTAAGCATATGAGCTTCAAGGCAGGTTGAACGAACATGTGAGTGAGAACGCCGGCGGTTGAAATAGCCGCTCTGCGGCGCTCAGTGATGACAGCATCGGTCTTAAAGGTGTATGCGCACTCACCAGAAGAGAATGGTGGGACGCATACACTGAATTGGAAAGTGGAATAAGGGTACCAGAGGTACCAGAACATTACAATACCCCTTCCCTTAAGGCCGGCTCCGGAAGGCCTCTAGAACTGGTTTTTCCGGGTATTTCGAGTGAAAATTGCGAATCAGCCTAGGGGCATGTATATCAGAGGTATCCAGCCAGGTGTCGTCTTGGGGCCCATAGTTCTTCCATCGTACTAGATATTGGAGTCTTCTTCTGTGGATACGAGAATCCAGAATCTCCTTTATCTCATATTCTTCTCCGCCTTCAACTTGTACAGGAGGTGGAGGTGGGATGGTAGGCCTTATTCCTTGGTCAGGAACATGGGGCTTCAGTAGCGACACATGGAAGATGGGATGTATCTTGAGGTCTGTTGGTAATGTGAGCTGTACTGCAGCTTTTCCAATTAGTTTCCTGATTGGGAAGGGTCCCAAGAATAGAGGCCCAAGCTTTTTGCTAGGGATCTTTAATCTTAAGTTTTTTGTTGATAGCCAAACGAGGTCCCCAATAGCATACTGAGGAGAAGGTCTTCTACGAAGGTCGTAGTACTTTTTTTGTTGACTATGAGCGTGTGAGATGGTAGTATTAAGTAAACCCAGAGAGTCTTTTATTTGGGTAAGATAGTCTGAGGCTACTGGGTTACTTGATGGAAGGATGCGTGGTGGAAGAATAGTGGGATGAAACCCATAGTTCAAGTAGAACGGACTCTGTTTGGTCGTACTGTGGGTTGCGTTGTTGTAGGCAAATTCTGCCAGAGGGAGGAGATCCACCCAATCATCCTGTAGGTATGATGTATAGCAACGTAAATATTGCTCGATGCACTGGTTGACTCTTTCAGTCTGTCCGTTGGTCTGAGGATGGTAGGGAGAAGTGAGCTTTCGCTCAATTCGTAGTATGTGGCATAGTTCTTGCCAAAACTTGGAGATGAATTGTGATCCACGGTCAGACAAAAGAGTTTTTGGAATACCATGTAACTTAAAGACATGTTTCATCAGTAGTTCCGCTGTTTGTTTGGACGAAGGTAGTCTGCGAATAGCAACGAAATGTGCCATCTTTGTCAGATGGTTCACTGACACTAAAATGGTATTAAATCCTTTGGAAGGTGGTAGTTCTACTATAAAGTCCAAGGACACAACTTCCCATGGAGTCTGGGGTATTGGTAGACTGCATAGTAGACCGGATGGTTTTGTAGTGTCAATTTTGGACCTGGCACAGACGTTGCATGAAGAGACAAATTTTTGTATAGATGTCTTCATATCAGGCCACCAATTAAGGGTCTTTGTCATACCCATATGTCCTGCCATAGGCACATCATGTGACAATTCCAAGATCTTGGTGCGCATAGTAGGGGGTATGTAGAGTTTGTCGTTGTAGTAGAGGAAGCCTTCTGCATCAGCACTTAGTTGTGGTGGAGGTGAATCCAAACCTATACTGTGCAGAATCTCTTCCTTCAAGGAACGGACAACCCCAATAATACGCTTGTAGGGTATTATAGGAACGGAAGGGATTTCGGAGCAATTATCTTCAGTTAATCGTGATAGCGCATCCGCTTTTTTATTCTTGTCTGCAGGTGTGTAGGTCACTAGGAAGTTAAATCTTAGGAAGAATAGTGACCATCGTACCTGCCGGTGGGAGAGGGTTTTGTTAGTCTGAAGATATTGAAGATTTTTATGATCTGTATATATGAGTATTGGTAATCGGGTGCCTTCAAGTAGATGTCGCCAATTCTCCAGAGCCAGTTTTATAGCAAGCAGTTCCTTTTCACCCACTGGGTAATTCACCTCTGGGCTGCTTAGAGATTTAGAGAAGAAGGCGACTGGATAGAGTGGTGAAGTATTCGTTGGTCGTTGGGAGAGAACTGCTCCTACTGCCATATTTGACGCATCTACTTCCAGAATGTATTGGAGGGATGGGTCTGGATGGCGTAGTATGGGAGCAGAGGTAAAGCTTGTTTTTAACAAGCAAAAAGCTTCATTTGCTTCATCTGACCATTTAAATGGTTTCTTAATACTTGTGAGTTGTGTGAGAGGTCTCACAATGGCAGAGAAGTTCTTGATGAACTTCCTATAGAAGTTTGAAAATCCAAGGAATCGCTGTAGTGCTTTGCGGGTGGTTGGTATAGGCCAATCCTGAATACAGGATATCTTACTCATATCCATCTTGATTCCTGTTTTGGATATGATGTATCCTAGGAATAATACTTCTGCTTTATGAAATAAGCATTTTTTTAGTTTCACGTATAGATTGTGTGTGAGTAATCTGGATAACACAAGTCTTACATGTTTTATATGTTCAGACAAGGATCGTGAATAAATAAGTATATCGTCCAGATATACCACAACACAGACATCAAGTAAGTCTCTAAGGATATCGTTTATGAATCGTTGGAAGGCTGCGGGAGCGTTACATAGCCCAAATGGCATTACAAGATATTCGAACAATCCGTATCTGGTTCTGAATGCTGTCTTCCACTCATCTCCATCACGGATTCGGATTAGATTGTATGCCACTTTTAGGTCCAATTTTGAAAAGTAGGTAGCTCCACGCACTTGTTCAATGAGTTCAGGGATAAGCGGCAAAGGATAACGATCTTTTACTGTAATGGCGTTCAATTGCCTATAGTCGATAATAGGCCTGAGACTTGAGTCTTTATTGCGGACAAAAAAAAGTCCTGCAGCTGTGGAAGAAGTGGAAGGTCTAATAAAGCCTTTTGTCAAATTCTCATCCAAGTATTCCTTGAGATGGGAAAGTTCATCCTGCGAAAGAGGATAAACATGACCAAAAGGCAATTTAGAATTTGGGAGTAGATCAATAGTGCAATCACAATCCCTATGGGGAGGCAGTACTTGAGCATTTTTCTCAAGAAAAACTTCGGACAGATCCTGATAGCATAGTGGTGCAATCTCATCTGACACCACAGACAGGATCTTTCCATAAGACGGGAGGTTACACGTACTCTCGCAATAGTAAGAGAGGAAGGTTAGGGTCCGTTTCTTCCAATCTATGGTTGGTTGATGTGTGTGTAACCAGGGAAGTCCCAAAACAATGGGAAAGTGGGGCGAAGACAATAGGTCGAAGGTAGTGGTCTCCGTATGAGACTCGTTAGTGGTGACTAGGAGTGCTTGTGTCTGATTAGTGATTGGGCCAGAAGATAACGGAATACCGTTAATAAGACTCACAGAGACAGGCTTAGGTTTTGAAATAATAGGTACTTTATTTAAAGTAGCAAAACGTATATCGATATAATTTCCGCAAGATCCTGTGTCGATCATGGCCTTAGTGGTAATCCTAGTCTGGTCCCACTGCAATGTCAAACGAACAAAAAGATAAGGGTTAGTAAATGAAGTTGTCAATCCCCCTAGGAGGACATGTGAACACTCACCCTCTTTTTTGCGGACAAGGGGACAGACGCTTATCATGTGATCCGGGGATGCGCAGTACAAGCAAAGATTACTGGATCGTCTCCTGGCTCTTTCAGTAGTTGATAAAGGTGGGCGTATGGTTCCTACCTCCATATGAGTAGGGTCAACGGCCGAAATCCGAGAAGGACTGGACAATGGCATTCCCATTTTTTCAGCCTTTCTTTCTCGCAGCCTCCTGTCTATGTTGATACTGAGTTGTATCAAAGCATCCAGGGTGTCCGGTAAATCTGCTCGGGCGAGCTCGTCTTTATCGGCTTCTGATAGGCCGAGTCTAAATTGAGTTCTCAGAGATGTATCATTCCACCCTGAATCAAGGGTCCATCTTTTGAACTCTGCTACAAAGTCTTCTACAAGTCTCCTACCTTGTTTCAAGGACCTCAATTGAATATCGGCAGTACTCTGCCTATTGGGGTCATCATATAGACTAGCGAGTTCCGCTAGGAATAAAGCATAGGAGTTGAGAAGCTGATCATTTTTCTCAAAGAGAGAGTCTGCCCAGGCCCGTGGATCACCCGTTAGGTATGAAATAATAGTACAGACTTTGATATAATCAGTAAGGTAGGTACGAGGTTTTAGCAAGAAAAGTAACTGACAGGCGTTTTTGAATTCACTAAATTTTTTGCGATCACCTGTAAACACTAGAGGAGGATTTATTTTGGGTTCAGGGGGCTGAGCAGTGGCAAGTTGTGATAGACGGGTTACCTGCTGCTTCAGAGCCTGATTGTCTTCTTTTAATTCAGTAAGAGCGTGTATTAACGCAGTCACTTGTTGTTTTAATTGTGTCACTTGAGTGGGTAAATCTGCTGAATCCATTTTAGGTTCGTTCAATCTGTAACGCTCCTGCGTTTTCTGAAACAAGATGGATTTGCAGCTGCAGAAAAACTCCACTCAGCAGTCATGTAAAGATACGTTGAAATACCAATTCCAACTCCCAAGACTCATCACTGTGGTCTGTCTGATTCAGCATACAAATGTACACACTCAATAAGATGTTCCTGGAGTGATAGATGTATATAGCAGTATAGTGGTGATGAGCTGAAGAGACAGGTATGAACAGTGACAATAGGTGAACAGCACTTGAGAGAAATGTTCATGAGAGTATAGATGGTAACAGGTAGGATGCAGATAGGTTAGCAATCATGTATGGTAGTAGGTGGTAGGACAGCAGATGACATACAGGAGAGACTAACCCAGTGCAAGGATAGATCTTAGTAGGCTCAAGAGCTACCAATCTAAACAACAGTGCAGATGATAGTTACAGTCCTTAATATGCAGAGCTAGATAGTGTAAGCTTAGTAGGAAGGTTATGGAGGATTCCCCTGCGGGGTACTTATCACTAATAGCAAGCAGTAGTAGAGAGGTTCGGTATGAGCGAGTGATCCAGTAGCGGGATACAGGGATCAGCAGCGAGGTTCCGACAGCGAGGTACGCTTGTAAGCATATGAGCTTCAAGGCAGGTTGAACGAACATGTGAGTGAGAATAATAAAGTTTATTAAAATTAGCGAAGGTATCATACAATATACTGACAAACATAGGATATGTACAAGCATGTAGGAAATAGGGACTGCTCGCTTCCAGGACACTTATCTACCGCTGGATAGCGTGATGGCGTCCTCACAACCTTGTATGGATGTACAAGTGTAAAGGGGGTGCCAGTGTTGACCCTGAAGAGCAAAGGGGGTGCCAATGTGTGGACCCTGAAGAGTAGAGGGGGTGCCTAGTGAGAGGACCCTTAAGTGTAGAGGGGGTGCCTAGTGAGAGGACCCTGAAGTACAGAGGGGGCACCAGCGGTTGGGCCCTGAAGTGTTAAAGTGTACAGCGTGCAGTGTGCAGTGTACAGTGTTGAGAGTTGCAGCAGCAGAAGCAATATACAGAGTCTACCTCAGTCAGCAAGGACTGGAGGGAGCAGTGTTCAGGACTTTTGAGCTAACCAGAGTGTCAGAAGTCAAGTTCAAGTACAGTTCAGCAAGTCTGTGTTTTTCAAGCGCTAGCAAGCGTTGGTGGGCATCCAGCCGGCGTCAAGACAGCGCTGAAAGGCATTTTTCTTCAAAGTGTCCCATTTTACCTAGTTGAGTCAGAGGAGTATACATCTCATTCCCTTCTCCCATCCCCAATATAAAATAAACAAAACAAATCAAAGATGCCGGACTCAAATCTCACACTTGGGTATTCAGCTTAAAGGGTCTGCTGGCGCTTCCGGTAACCATGGCAGACCCACATCAGGCCCAATGCCTGGAAATCCTGCTACACTCAAAAAAATGAAAGGAACACTTTTTAATCAGAGTAAAACATCAAGTCAATTTAACTCCTGGAATATTGATGTGGTCAGTTGAAGCGTAACTCCACTTGTTAGGAAAAAAACATTCCCCTCTGGGTGATCTATGTACATTACAAGGATTTTAACAAACTTTGTTGCAGATTCCTACCTTTTATTATTCTGAAGAAATCATTGTTTGTTTCTCTGTGTCTCTGTGCTAAGTGGCTCTAATGGGAGTTGTTTCATAATTATCTATCAGCTTTGGCACCTGCAGGGCTCTAATGAGGAAACCTGCTGGGCCTGCATCCTTTAGACTTGTTCCTTTTGGGAGTATCTCACCAAAAATGAAATTTTTGTTGCAGGGGAATCCAGAAATCTGACTTGTATCTTAGTGCAGACTTCTGGGAAAATCTATGAGCCAATCAAACAAGCAGGAAATTATGTTTCTGGGGTGTGGACAGTACACATTCTGTGTACAGAACAGCTCCAGGTGGCCATATTGCATTGCATTTTCAGAAAATTACAACAGTTACAGATTGAAAAGGAAAGTTAATTGGGCCCTGTGCTTACTGCCGGGCACCGTGGAGCTCAATAGGCATTTGCCATTGAACACCAGAATTGGCAGGTCTGCCACTGGCGCCCTGTGCTTTTTACAGATGAGAGCAGGGTCACCCAGAGCACATGTGACAGGCGTGAAAGGGTCTGGAGAAGCCATGGAGAATGTTATGCTGCCCGTAAAATCGTTCAGTATGACTGGTTTGGTGGTGGGTTATTGATGGTCTGGGAAGGCATATCCATGAAGGGATTCACAGACCCCTACAGGTTAGAAAATGGCACCCAGACTGACATCGGGGTGAAATCCTTGGACTCATTGTCTGACCCTACCCTGGTGCAGTGGGTCCTGGGTTCCTCCTGGTGCACGACAATGCCGAGCCTCATGTGGCAACAGTTTGCAGCCAGTTACTGGAGGATGATGGAATTGTTACTGTAACCATAACCACAACCCAAACACTACTTGTGGACTTCTGTCAATATACAGCTTCCTCCCAGTCGTGAAAATAGATATCAGATTTTCCAGCCGCCCCTATACAAAGCTAGCCGACAACTTAGCTTGTACTAGAATCTTCTCCTTTATTGAACAGTTTCACACTCAATTTTGTACACACATGAGCACATCCCCCTCCTGATCAGATTACCACACACAGGTCAGGGGTGCCTGATTGCATTATCATATGCAGATGAAATTGTATACAGAAATAGAATTAACCTGAACCAATTATTAAGTCATCTGGACAGAACAATATGTGACAATATTGTTAACTAACAATTAACAATGGGACAGACAGGTGTAACAGAATACATGTCTCACCTCAATAGACAGACAATAGGAAAAGACTGCCAGTGACAGTCTGTCCGTCTCCTACATTGAAGTACATGAAATACACATCTAAGCATTGATTTGTTTATTTAGGAGTCACAGACTTCATGGCAATAGACTATAGGTCTCACAGTGTAAAGTGGGATTAAATCTTCATATTTCTTGAGAGATATTGTTGATAAATATTACTCTCCCATTTTAAGTTATCCAAACCATTTTATCAGTGTCCATTAGGTATCTGTCTTTCACTCCCAGTGACGGTGAGTACCGTCACAGTTACAACTGAATATCTCCAAAGCCTGCCTGACATAAATCCAATAGAACACCTCTTAGACTTTATGTTTTGGTCCATTTGATGCCGCCAGGTTGCACCTCAGTCTGTTCAGGAGCTCAGTGATGCCCTGGTCCAGCTCTGGAAGGAAATACCCCCAGGACACCATCCGCCAACTCATTAGGAGCATGCCCCAATGTTCTCAGGCATGCATACAAACACATGGGGCGATACAAACTACTGACTACCATTTTGAGTTGCTGCAATGAAATTTAATCAAAATGGACTAGCCTGCTGCATATTTTTTTCACTTTGATTTTCAGGGTGTCTTTGAATTCAGCCCTCTGTAGGTGGATCATTTTCATTTTCATAAAATGATGTGGCATCTTTTTGTTCTGAACACATTACCCAGTCCATATCAGTATAGATATCCAGCATGATATTTTTCCCCATTGAGATCTCATGTGTTTTCAAAGTGTTCCTTTAATTTTTTTGAGCAGTGTATTTCTTCATTTCTATTCAGTCAATTATTTACTGTAGATTAGTTTAGTCTTTTATGGTTACCTTACTACTAAAGAAGATGGGTGTCCAAATTCCACAAACACCACCATTTGAAGTCCATGGAAGAAATGTAATAATTAATAACATTATATATTTAATAAATAATAAACTACCGTATATACTCGAGTATAAGCCGACTTTTTCAGCACATTTTTTGTGCTGAAAAAGCACCCCCTCGGGTTATACTCGAGTGAGAAAAAAAATGAAAATGGAGAAAGGCCAGGAACGATCAGGAATGACTGGGAATAGCTGTAACTCACCCCCGACCCTCCCGCCCGCATCCGCCGCCGTTAATACAGTAAGTAATATGCTGGAATAACATGACCCGCCGCTTGACTCCTCTGTAGCAGAGGAGCGGAGGAGACAGTCAGCGGAGAGTCAGTGGACAAGCTGCGCCCGCACGTCACACCGTGGGAGGAGCCAGTGCTGGCAGCCGCGCAGCTGAAGAAGTGAGCTGTCCGGGCCGGGAGCGAGAGGCATTGAGGGAACCGTTACCCACACCTGCCACGATCTGCAAATCAGCAACACCCAGCACCCCAAGGTTCCTATATAATTATATTTATTAGTTTATTTTACGGTATATATTTTTATTTATTTATTAATTATGGTTGACCTGGGTTGAGGGGGGGAGGGGGAGGCCTAATGTGCTGTAATGTACTGTATAATGTGCTGTATTGTACTGTGTAATGTGCTGTAATGTACTGTGTACTGTGCTGTAATGTACTGTATAATGTGCTGTGTACTGTGCTGTAATGTACTGTATAATGTGCTGTGTAATGTGCTGTAATTTTATTGGTATCTATTTTTATTTTTAAAATTTACCAGTAGCTGCTTCATTTCCCACCCTAGGCTTATACTCGAGTCAATCATTTTTCTCATTTTTTTGTGTTAAACTTAGGGGCCTCGGCTTATATTCAGGTCGGCTTATACTCGAGTATATACGGTAATAAATTATACAATTTTTACTGTGCGACAGGATATACATTTCTAATCAGTAAAATATTGAAATGGCTGCCAAAATCTCACAAATGACAGCATTGGCAGTCTGTAAGTGAGTGATTGACCCCAACCTTTCTCAGACCTAATACATTAAAGCATTCTTACTGTGCCACAGGATATATTTAGAAAATGTGAAGTCAGTAAGTTTTTATTTTTTGAAACTTTTAATTACAGATCTGTTGGCTGATTATTGACTACATGTAAAACCTGATATTGCAACCATTCAGTGGGTTTGGAAAGTGGTTAATACTCTGACAATTCACATTTTTTTATTCCTAACTTCTAGTTTTGTAATTTTATTTCAATTACAGCATTAACAGACTGCTCCTGATGGGTGCTGCTTGCATTTGTGACAATTCATTTCACCAGTGTTGTTAGGTTTGAAAATGATTTAGTGAGTTATATTATCTACTCTCTGTTTTCTTCAGACAGATATGCATTTGCTGATGGCTGGCGTTGTGCAGATTCATCTGATTTCCTGGTACAAGGAAGACTCTTACTGGCCCACCAAATCCCTGAGGATCCACCATTGGGCTGTGACTAGGTGACCCAAAAAAATAAATAAGAAGTATCTAGCTATGACTGTAGAGTGTACCCATTGATCATTGTCTTGCCTCCCTCTTTTGCTCCAAAAGTGCCCCCAACCACATCATTCCTGTCATTTTCCACTGTGCATGATAAATTCAGAAAATTACTAACATGATTGACAGCTGTCACCTGGCTGTGGCCTGTCCTACCTCCGTCTTGCACTATGCCTACATCCTGAACATGCATTCATACATGTACGCTTCCAGGTTTACAGCTAGTATTGAATTGACTTTCTCTGTTAGTACTGAAAGGCAAACCAATATAGATCACCTACCGTAGGGCTTACACTCAATGCTGAAAATCTGAAGGCCACTCTTTATAAATTTGGCTTCCATGATTTTGTATTCCTTGCCAAATTGGCCCTATATACTAATCCCTCTGCTAATGTTTTTTTTGTCAAATGTATTAATGTAATAATTTTCAGATAACTAGTGGCACCCGTCAAGGTTGCAGCCTCTCTTCATTGCTTTTTACCTTTTTGATGAATGCTCTGGCGGAGGCAATTAGATCAGGCCCTAATATTAATGGTACAGATGTAGCTAATTACGTCCATAAAATTGGCTTATTTGCTGATGACATAGTACTTAACCTTACTAATCCAGCCTCTTCCCTGATAGTGATACAGAATGTCGTTGATGGATTTAGTGCCGTTTCCTTTTCCAAGTTAAATGTGTCTAAGATTCTACAATGCTGGTGACTTTGAAATCATGGTTCCTGTTTAAATGAGAATTGCATAAGATTGAATATTTAGGTATTAATCTTCCATCTTCCTTGACCTCAACATATAAAGTAAATTATCCCAATCTTATTCATAATATCAGAAGTGATGTGTCCTCTATTAGGAGGTTTGAATTGACTTGGTTGGGCCGTATTACAGCTCTGAAAATGCTACTATTCCGAAAAATGTTATACTATTTTAGGACCATTCCTATCCCTCTACCTCTTAGCTTTTTTTATACTGTGGATCAACTCTTTAGAATGTTTATATGGCAAGGTAAAGCCCCGTATGTGACATTTTCTATACTAGCGAGACATAAGAGTAAAGGAGGGGTGGGATTCCCTGTTCTATGGAATTATTATTATGCGGTCCTATTAGCACAATTGTATGCTTGGTTTGGTGGATCCCCTGACTGTTTATGGATGTCTATAGAAAAAGCATTAATCTATAACAGGAATCTTCTAGCTAGATGTATTGGACTCCTCACATGCCCTGAGGGGTTTCAATTCAGGTGTCCTTGCATGCATGGGATTTACTACTAATTAAATCAGTACCCCACTCTAAACAGATCTCTCTTGATAATCCATTAACAATATACAAGTACCTAATTCCACTTCTAATACCTAATTCCACTCCTGGTCTTGTCAAGGTTATGTATATGTTAAAGATCTCCCCATTGACTCACTTTATTTCTTTCCCCATGCTGCAGTTTCATTATTTCCACCGCAGACATCCTATTCTCAGCGCTGAACGAGGTAGTACTGTATATCATGATTTTACAATTACTTTTACTGATGAGGCCCTTAGCAAAACTTCTAGTATGATTGCTTGGGAAAAGAACTACCATGCATATACTCCCAGCCTGATTGGGATTATGCTATCTCTAATACTTTTAAAATGTCCCGTTGTATACAACACTGGGACACACACCTTAAAATTCTCTATAGGAGCTATTTAACCTCCTTTAAATTATTAAAGAGCTACCCCGATGCTTCGCCTTTATGCTGTCATGAGTGTGGAGAGGTGGGGAAGTTACTGCATATTCTGTGGGCCTGTAAGAGCTTGAGGAGTTTTTGGAAAGCGGTATTTTCCTTGATTATCAAAGTAACTGGTGTCTTAATTTCCCCATCCCCAGATTTGGCTTTACTATGCTGGACGCAAGCTTTTTCCATTCCCAGATCTTAATATATAGGGCATACATGTAACTTCTCAGTATTTTGCACTTAATGGCTTAGTGGTGCGTCTTGTTTCTTTTTTTTTGTTTATTCCATTTTATTTGGCTTGTTGGATTGTTTTGTTAAAGTAAAGAAAAATTGTATGGCAATACATGTATTGACATATCCATCCTGATATCTAAGGTATAGTACAGCTTTGACTTGGTATGAACCTATTTATTTTATACCATCCATTATATTACCTAATTGTTGCATTTTAGCTCCTTTTTCAATGTAATATGTCTAAGCATCAATAAAAACCATTTGAAAAGAGAGAGAGGTCAAGTGGATATTCACTTAACAATCTAGGATCTCCCTGGGCCTTAATCACAGGTGGGAAGTTGACCTTTTTCTCAGGTAATATTTTATTTGGATAAAATCTTTCTGGATGTTTTTTTATGTTTAAATTATTTTTAATTTGATTTAATTTTTAATTTTAATTTAATTATTTTTATTTTATTTATTTATTTATTTTTTTGCTCCTCACCTCAGATTTTTGCGCATTGTTGTACAGCAGGTTGTTTTGCAGTGATTTTGCTTTTGGATTACCATTGTCACAAATCAATAATGAAACACACACATTAAATATATCAGTTTATTACATATGAGCCTGCATGCATTGATCTTTTGCATGCAAATTGAGAGTCTGTTCTGTTTACAAAAAATCCATGTAACCCTTGTGCTGTATTGATTGTATTGGGTTTTTTTTTTATGTGGAATTCCCTTTGTGAAATTACACTTTTTTTTTTAAAATGCTTCACTTATATCTTCTTGCCTGCAGTGTCCTGCATAATAGTTGAGCCAGTTTTGATTTAATCCTAAAGTATTGTACAAACACTGTTTTTGTATTTATTTTTGGCTGTTTCTTTTTTTTTTTTTTTCCTTTTTTCTTCCCGCTCCATCAGTCAGGCTGCTTTCTTTAATAAAAAAATATTGACTCACTTAATTACCACAGCCTGTATTGGTAGGAGCAGGGGTTGTATCTGTATATGTATGTATATAAATATGCTGTTATTTTGAGGGTTTTATGGCTATGATTAAGGTTAGACGCAAAACTTATCAGCCCTGCTATATTTTGTACTACACCTGCATTAATAAACTCATTTATTGCAGAAGATCAAGCTGCCAGCTTTCTTTCACCTAAGAGTATCTTTGCTTGGGTGCTAGGAGGACACTACAAGCCAGTGCACTGACCACTCACTGAGGAATTACAACTGGTGTTTTCCACTATATTTAATCTTTCCTTTTTTCTTTTTTACAAAATACATTTTATTAAATATTTTGCAAAGTTACATTCAGAAAACCCATAATCTGGGACACCATGATCCCATATATCATAAAATTAGTAGAAAATGAATATGGCAATCCTTCATAATACTTCTAGGACTTACAAATAAGATCAGTATAAGTATGCCTCACAACCTGTTCATCAAGAGAATCTATACTGAAGTAACCAGTATTTCCCATGCGCAAAAATCTGCATGAGAAATAAAGAACAAGAAAGAAAAAAGTAAGAAAGAAAAAAGTAAGAAAGAAAGAAAGAACAAGAAAAATGGGAAAGAAAGAAATAGTGAGAAAGAAAGAATAAGAAAGAAAGAAGGAGAAAAAAATAAAGAATGAGAAAGAAAGAAAGAAAATGTGAAAGAACAAACGAGAAAGAAAGAAAGAAAAAATGAGAAAGAAAGAAAGAAATAGAAAGAAAGAACAAACGATTAACCACTTGCCGACCGCCGCACGACTATCTACGTCGGCGGTCAGCCCCTCACAGGCAAACTAACGTAGGGCTACGTTGCTTGCTTGTGAGGGTCTAGGGAGCGAGCGCGCGCCGCCGGAGGCACGCTCCGGCTCCCGTGTGGTCACGGACCCCCCCGCGCGTGTGACCAGCGGACCTGATGTCCGCCGGCCACTCGGCGATCGGCGGGGGAGAGGGAGAATGTCAGGCAGCTTGTGTAAACAAGCGACCTGTCATTCTCCTCGCTGTAAAGACACTGATCACATGGATCTACTATGTAGATCCGTTGATCAGTGTCCTTACAGCTCAAGCCACAGCCAATCACAGTAGAAAGCACGCCCCTAGGGACACACACAGCCCCTCCCTCCCAAATAAAGTTAACCCCTTCACTACCAGTGTATTTTTACAGTAACAGTGCATATATATAGCACTGATTACTGTAGAAATGTCACTGGTAACCCCAAAAGTGTCAAAAATGTCAGTCAAGGGTCCGATCTGTCCGCCGCAATGTCGCAGTACCGCAAAAAAAATCGCAGATCGCCGCCAATGACAAAAATCTTTCCCTTTGTTAGTAAACGCGATAACTTTTGTGCAAACCAATCAAAATACGCTTTTTGCAATTTTTTTTACCAAACATAGGTAGCATAAAACAAATTGGCCGAAAATGTTAAAAAATTTTGATTTTTACATTTTTTTGGGGGGGAATTTCATATAAAAAAATGTGAAAAATATTGCTATTTTTGCAAAATTGACGCTCTTTTTTTGTTTATAGCGCGTGATCAAAAAATCGCACAGGTGATCAAATACCACCAAAAGAAAGCTCTGTTTGTGGGAAAAAAAGGACACCAAATTCGTTTAGGTATAGCGTTGCACGACCGCGCAATTGTCCATTAAAGTCACGCAGTGCCGAATCGCAAAATACCCCCTGGTCGGAATGGGGGTAAAATCTTCCGGGGCTTAAGTGGTTAAAGAAAGAAAGAACAAGAAAGAGCGAGAAAGAGAGAAAGAAGGAGAAAAAAAGAAATAGGAGAAAGAAAGAACAAGAATGAGACAGAACAAGAGAGAAAGAAAGAAAGAAAGAAAGAAAGAAAGAAAGAAAGAAAGAAAGAAAGAAAGAAAGAAAGAAAGAAAGAAAGAATAAGAATGAATAAAAAAGAAAGAAAGAAAAGAGAAAAGAAAGAATGAATAAGACAGAAAGAAAGAGAATACGAAAAAAAAGAAAGAGAAAGATCCACACGCATATCTATCTCTCCAACAATCTGTCTGGGGAGCTCTTCCCCGGCCAAAGAAATTCCGTCCATGCCACCATTTTAGGTCAGAGCCGAGCTCTAAAATATAAGCTATTTATAGGAAGGGTTTTGATTGACAATGATAAGACTAATCCAATATTCTGGTTAATACAGATGCTATATAATAGATTTCCATATGTAGTAGGCCTGCTCTGTCTCTCACATTACTAAGATATCATAACGTAGCCTGGCCGAGGAATTTAGCCAAAGATACTGGAGTAGGCTAGATGTTAGCGATCAGAAGAAGACCTATGGGAGTGCCATGGGTAATGTTTGATATAGATACAAAAAAAAAAAAACAGGTAAGATATCCATCTTATATATAGCCACTTTCCCTATCCAAGAATCTTTCCTAGTAGCTGAGCTCTTCCATGCCTCTTATCAGTTTGGTTGCCATTCTCTGCACCTTCTCCAGTTCTCCTATATCCTTTTTGTGAACTAGTGTCCAAAACTGAGCTGCAAATTGCAGAGGAACTCTTACTAATGATTTGTACATGGGCAAAATGATGTCTTTCGCTCTCTGGAATCTACTGTATGTCTTTTAATGCAATAAAGTGTTTTGATAGCTTTAGAAACTGCAGCTAGGCATTATATGCTATTATTACAGTAAGTCGGATTTACCAGAACACCCAGATCCTTGTCCGCCATTGACTCTCTCAGACCATTCAGAGTATGAATCAGAAAGCTCTACTCTCTGAATAAGTTTTTTTGCCAGTTTTATATCCATTTACAAACTGGATTTTCTAGGTCTGTAGATTTCAATTTACACATTAGCTGTGTGGGGGGAACTGTGTCAAACGCTTTGGCAAAATCTAAGTATACTATGTCCACAGCAACTCCTTTGTCTATATTTCTGCTTGCTTCCACATAAAAAGAAACCATACTTGTCTGACAACTTCTGTCTTTCATGAATCTGTGATGACTATTGCTTAAATATTTCTATCTAGAAAAAAATATTGTATGTGTTCTTTTATTAAACTGTCCAGTATCTTCCTGACTATAGAAGTTAAACTAACTGGTCTGTAGTTACGTGGTAAAGTCTTTGATCCCTTTTTAAATATAGGCACCACATTGGCCTTACACCAATCCAGTGGTACCATGTCAGTCATTAAAGAGTCTCAAAAATATTGAAACAATGCCTTAGAGATAACAGTGCTCAGCTCTTTGAGTACCCTTGGATGTACGCTATCTGATCCAGGTGCTTTATTCGCCTTTATTTTTTCTGAATGTTTCTGGACCATGTCAATTTTAAACCATTATGGAACAATTGGGATTACGTCAATACTATTTCTATTAAGGACTTGAGCTTCCCCATTTTCTTTTGTATTCACAGAACTGAAGAAGGTATTTCATAAATGTGTCTTCTTTATGCCCCTAGTAACCAACTAAAAATGATCTAGTAAAGGGACTACATGCTCAGCCCTGACATTTTTACTGTTCCTATATTTGAGGGATTTATTTGAGTTTATTCTGCTCTCTTTGGCAATCTGGCATTTCATTTACATTTTTGCAGTCTTGATGACCTTTTTTCCATATTCTGTTGTATGTTGTATTCATATTCTTTGTATCTTTTAAATGATGATTGTTTTTCTTCATTTTTATATATGTTTAAATGCTCTTTTCCTATAATTTGTAGCTATTTTAACTTTAGAGATAAACCACATAGGTTTTATTATAGTTTTTCCAAGAATTCCCCCATAGGAGTTGGGACTTTAAGGGCAGGCACGACATCAGAATTGTAAAAAAATTCTGCGATTTTATTGTGATATTATTTTTAGTCTTTTAAACGTATTGCCCATGGGAACATATTTTGCAATGTGTGTGAATGCATTTGATTTGAAGCATTACCATTTCTGTTCTGTGTTCTTTAATGGCAACATTGCCTCCCAGTTTAAATCTTGGAGAGCACAAACAGCCTTGGAAAATGTGCTCTTTTAAAGTTAGGTGATTTTATCTTTTCAGTATGTGTTTGTTTTTTACAGCTTACATTAACCACTTGAACTCCCAAAGATTTTACCCCCTTTATAACCAGGCCTTTTTTGTTATTTAGCACTGCCCTACTTTAACTATTAATTGCGTGGGAAAAGCAACATTGTACCCAAAAGAAATGTATATAACGGTAAATGTCCTATCAAATTCTTACCGCAATTTTCCTTTCATGATAGACTCCACGGCAGCGTACATTTGGGTAGCTCCGCCTTCGCTACTACCTCATAGGAAGGAATGAACAAGGGTGAAGTTATTGCACACTGGGACAGAAGATTTCATCTGAGAGGAAGGACTGGAATCCAATAACCTGGTATCAAAAGCAGGAACCAAGGCCTGTTTTAATAATGGGGAATTACTGTGATAATTGCCCTGGTCTTCAGCAACAGACCCTCCAAAAAAACTGTGTATGGATCAGACTGGTAGGAAACATATGGCTTGTGAGACCTTTCCTGATCTGTCACAGCATCTGCACCCAGGGCTTAATTGGCCCAGGCTCCTAGGGAAAGAGCTTTCTGGCTTGTAATAGTAGGGAGATGCTTTCAGATATAACTCTGAAACCTAACCCAGAGATTAAATCCATTTGAGAGAACCTGGATGTAGGAACCACTTGTTGCCCAATGAATAGCTGGGTGCATGTTCAACGTTGGAGAATAAAAAACTTTCAGGGCAGGTAGCCCTTTCCATTAAGCTCACCCCAATATAGGGATGGGAGAGACTATGGTCCTGATTATCAGGCATTGAGACACTGACAGGTGAAGAGAAGAAAGCTAGGAAAACCGAGCGTCCTACCACTAGTAGATACACAGAAAAGACACGTAAACAGCTCTGCCCTTGTGCCAATACCCTAAATATTTAATTATATAAAACATAATAAAACATTTCTGTATGTATATTTTAATAAAGAATGTGTATTACTGGAGGTTAGTAATGTCAAGTTTATAAAAAAGTCACTGGATGACATGAACAGTTTTGTGTGAGGCTGCCTTTCGCTATGGACTAGGAATCCTCAAGCTACAAGAGAAGAGGAGAAGGAAAGAGAGGCGCCAAGCAGGCATGGTGTAGCACAGTTCTGTTTTTCACAAAAAATTGCGTTTGAAAGACCACTGCACAAATACAGTGTGACATAAAATATTACAAGGGCCACCATTTTATTCTTCAAGGTCTCTGCTAAAAAAACAAATATATATATATATATATATATATATATATATATATATATATAATATTTGAGGGTTCTAAGTAATTTTCTTGCAAAAAATACAGATTTTAACTTGTAAGCAACTGGTGTCAGAAAAAGGCTTTGTCTTTAAGTGGTTAAACTGATCTAAAAGAACAAAATTATACATTGTAATACATGTTTATAGTTATCTCCCAGCCTGAGCAATGTTGATTAACATATGCTGGAGGCTCTTTTTTTGACAGCTGTGAGTGAGCAGAGAACGGCTCTGCACTATATGAATTGTGGAAATGCCGAATTAACCACTTGCCGACTGCCTAACGACGATTTAGGTCGGCAGTCAGCCCCTCACAGGCAAAGCGATGTAGGTTTACGTCGCTAGCCTGTGAGGCTCTAGGGAGCGAGCGCGCGCCGCCAGGAGCGAGCAGGAGCGAGCGCGTGCCGCCGGAGGCGTGCTCCCGCTCAATCACGGACTACCCCGCGCGTGTGCCCGGCGGACCCAATGTCCGCCGGGCACTCGCGATTGTCTGTTGCAGCGGGAGAAAGGCAGGCGGCTAATGTAAACACAGCCGCCTGTCATTCTCCCCTGTGTAAGAATGGAGATCATACGGTTCTGCTATGTAGGACCGTTGATCTCTGTTCTTACACCTCAAGCTACATCCAATCACAGTTAGAAGCACGCCCCTAGGGACACACTTAACCCCTCCCTCTCAAAAAAGTTAACCCCTTCACTGCCAGTGTCATTTTTACAGTAACAGTGCATATGTATAGCACTGATTGCTGTAGTAATGTCACTGGTAACCCCAAAAGTGTCAAAATGTCAGTCAAGGGTCCGATCTGTCCACCGCAATGTCGCAGTCCTGCAAAAAAAATCGCAGATGGCCGCCATTACTCGTTAAAAAAAAAAATGACAAAAATCTTTCCCTTAGTTAGTAAACGCAATAACTTTTGCGCAAACCAATCAAAATACGCTTTTTGCGATTTTTTTTACCAAACATATGTAGCATAAAACAAATTGGCCTAAAATGTTAAAAAATTTTGATTTTTACATTTTTTTTGAGAATTTCATATAAAAAATTTGAAAAATGTTGTTATTTTTGCAAAATTGACGCTGTGACGGAATCCAGACACCACCGACTGGGTATCTCCTGCATCCTAAGCCCTGGAACACGGGATCCGTGATTCTGGCTATAGTTACCCCAATAACTCGACAGTACAAGTATTGGAGTGAAACCAGAATGAACTGTTTATTAAACAACTTTCAGACTTTTATATACACTTTGAGAATACAACATGATTTAATTACACAGATCCACCCATCACATCACACAATGGTTTCTATACGATCCCCAATACACATTACTCTGTGTAATTAAATCCCATAGCAGACAGAACGGTTGGGCTCATTAGCACACTTAACAATAGGTGAATGGAAAAGCTGTCTCAGACCCTATTTTAGACAAAAGCACTTCAATGATTAGCAGACATGCTGTCTCTCCTAGTTCCTGGACACCCAAATTAGGAGCTGCACTTCCTGTGCCTGACAGTGTAAAGAAATAAGATAGATCTCCATTTCCTGATAGATATGGTTAATGCATATTATTGTCCCATTTGAAGTAGTCCAACCATATTCTCAGTGTTCACCACCCTCTTGGTCACCCTGCATCCATAACAGACGCAGGGTGACTTAAACATAAGAGAGCCCCATAAGGCTGGGCATGGTGCCCCCCAACCTCTCTAAAGGAATTTGGAGTCCACAACCCCCATGCCCAAAGTGACTCCTGTCACATTTCTCCCCTTTCGGAAGGAGACTAACACAGAAGGAGACCCCAAACGGGTTTACTTCGAAGTTAGTCCATAGTTCCAGTCCTCCAATGTCTGCACCCCTCCGTGGGGAAGAAGCACGACTGGCCCTTCTCCCAGGATTCTTTTCAGCTGCTGGAGAGAGGACAGGGTGGCTGGGCTTACTTCCTCATGCTGTTGGGGATCTGGGCCGACTGCCCAGCATCCCTGGGGTATACAGGTGGAGATTGTAGTCTCATCCACCTTCTCAGGAAATCCATCCTTTGTAAGTTGATGGCAGAGGCCAGCAGCACACTGCTCTGTTGCCAGCCCTTCTGCTGGGTTGGGGTTGGTGAATACTACCCCCAGAACCTGGTTGGGGGTCTGCTGTAGAGAGGAGGGACCGCTTACCTCCTCCTCCTGGTATTCCTGCAGGGTAGGTTGGGGATCTGGACCGGCTGTCCAGCATCCCTGTAGGTCTGGTGCAGAGACCATGGTCCCATCTGCACCATTGGGGTCAGGTCTGTTGTCTCCCAGAAGGATTAGTTGTCTCCTCTCCCTGGAAGGTACACTGCTGCTGGGAAGGACAGACGACACCTTCGGCTCCCTGTAACTCCTGCTGTAGCTGGGGACCTGGGCCGGCTGCCCAGCCTCCCTGTAGGGCCGGTAGAGAGACCTCGGTCCCATCTCCACCTGCCATCGGTGGGTCTTCACAGTACCCCCAGTCTGTACTGTCTCTCCAACCAAGGGGAGACTGTTGTGGGCAGAGGCCAGTAGCGTTCTGCCCAGCTTCCAGCTGTTCCACTGGGAAGTAAATTGAAACATTGGTGACCTTGCACACATCCTTCAGGGCCACCGATTGTTGTATGCAGGGGTCCACAGCACCATGCTCTGAAGTGAGCTGTTCTGCAGGAGTCTCATCGGGTTGTTCCTCCTCAATAGAAAAGTCTATTAAATCCCCAGTCTCTGGTGGTGTCTGGGGATCGAGGTTCACCATCTCCTTTCTGTGGAATCCAGAAGATGTCACTGGTGCTGGGCAGAGGCTAGCAGAGCTCTGCCCTGTTGTCAGCACTTTAGCTTTGGGAACAGCAATCTCCGGAGTTTCCACTGCCGACTCATAGGCATGCTGCTGAACGTGTCCTAGCAGTTTCCTGTATGCCCTTTCCAGATGCTGTTCTTTCCTTAGCAAATGTTCTAGATCAGGTTCAAGCTCTGAGAGCCCTGTGAGACGGAGCATAGCCTCTCTGTATTCTCGCAGGTTCTCAAGGGTAGGTTCCCCTTCATTCCTAAACACAAACACATCTGTAAGGCTCTCCCACAGCAATCCAGGGCCACCAAAGTCATATCCCTCCGGAGAGCATTCTGATGTCTCTCCTAAATATTTCTGCTCTGCGTGCCATTGCAGAGCCTGATACTGATTGTCCAGCTCTGTCTCCTGCTGGACCAGCCTGTCCAAATCAGATACCCATTGCTCCTGGGGCTGCTCTCCCAGGAATGCCATCCGCAACTTCCGTTGATCACTGGCCCGTTCCCCTGGGGTTGGAAAGCACTTGCCCTGGTATATACCAGCAAGCTGAAGGGCTCCACTCCAGAGCCCCACCCGAATCTGCTGCCTGAGCTCCAGGTATTGATCCACAGACACCGTCCTGGGGTATACTGATAGGGCGATTCGCAGCACCCCCTCGAGCTCTGATGCCAGGTCAATATCTCCGTTGTAGTGACCAAAGTCTGCTATCCCGATCTTGGATCCCAGTGGAGGTTTGGATGTCCCAGACTGCAGGAAGCATCCCACCGCTTGCCACCAATGCAACGGAATCCAGACACCACCGACTGGGTATCTCCGCCAGTAACCTGCTTCCTAAGCTCTGGAACACAGGATCCGTGATTCTGGCTATAGTTACCCCAATAACCCGACAGTACAAGTTTTGGAGTGAAACCAGATTGAACTGTTTATTAAACCAACTTTCAGACTTTTATATACACTTTGAGAATACAACATGATTTAATAGTACCCATCCTAAAATCACATCTGCTGGAATTGGAATTGCCATCCCTAGAGATGGTAATATTTGACGGTAGCCAGCAGAACTTGTCTATTGTTGCTAGCGAAAAGGATTCCTCCTCGGGTAGTCAGAGGCTTGAAGGTGACAAACATGGCCTGAAGCATTTGTCCTGAGGGTCCAAACGTCTGAGACCAAAGCTGTATCCTTCTATCAGAAGAGGAGCAACCAGGATACACTGTATTACCAAAAGTATTGCCTTTTAACTTTTCCTAGTCTGTGGGGTTCAAAATTGAGTTGGACCACTCTTTGCAGCTATAACATCTTCACTTCTTCTGGTAAGGCTGTCCACAAGGTTTAGGAGTGTGTCTATGGGAATGTTTGACTATTCTTACAGAAGCGCATTTGTGAGGTCAGGCACTGATGTTGGAGAGAAGGCCTGGCTTGCAGTCTGCATTCTATTTCATCCCAAAGGTGTTCTATTGGTTTGAGGTCAGGACTGTACAAGCCAGTGAAGTTCCTCCACCCCAAACTCGTTCATCCATGTCTTTATGGACCTTGCTTTGTGCACTGGTGTGCAGTCTTCTTTGAAATTGTCTAAAATATCTTGGTATGCTGACACCTTAAGTGTTCCCTTCACTGAAACTAAGGGGCCAAGCCCAACCCCTGATAAATAACCCAACACCATAACCCCCCTCCACCAAATGATTTAGATGATATCCTTCTCAATCTAAGAGACTACAATGGGAGGGCTTGAGATTCCCTTCTGATGTATTCAAAATGGCAGAGGGAGGACAAGTGACTGCACAGCACAGCCTCCAGAAGTTTACCTCCGTTGTCCTGGAATATGTGGGTCCTAGGTGATAAAAATAAATGTGGAGTGATATTTAAATATTTTAATAGGTTAAAGGGTAATTCAACTTTCATGGGGAAAAAAAATAAAAAATAAAAAATGAATATAACATATACAATTGCGACACAATTCATATTGAAATTGAATGTTATTAAAAATTACCTTTTCTTTTTAACCTACACTGAATATTTCTGTAAAATGCAATGCAATATGGCTACCTGGAGGTGTTCTGTATACAGAATGTGTACATTGTAAACTTGCTGCCATGTATATCCATCCACCCTTCTCCTCTAAACCCTTGAAAAGATTAGCTCAATGTATAGCTCTGTACCCGTATACCCTTGTATTGGTTCTATGTGATTTTAATAATTTTTTAAATCCAAGAGACAAATTAGCTATTACTGCACAGAGTGTGACCCCCATCCACTCATAACACTGTCTTTGCTAATTTGCTCACTGAATTGGGTTTCAAAGATGTGTGGAGGTAAAAACATGCATATGTTACATTTATTTGTGATATTCAGCTTCCCATGGCTGACTATCTCATACAGACCTGTTTCTTGATAATTCTGTGATCATGCCCTATGTAACTGATTCAGCATATGAACCTTGACATATGAATCTCGTCTCTGGTCATTCTATCTTTTGGGTATGCCTATCAACCTTTGACTCACCCAATCGCCCTTTGTGGTGTGTCAATCCATTTTGTTTGATGTTTTTCCCAGTCCCTGACCCTCTCCCTAAGGCACTATCTGATTTTCTTGAATTGAACTTCCTAGGGAACACGTTAAAACATTTCTTTAAAGGCTTATCATACAAGAAATTACTGGTATTAAATGTTGGTCTTAAGAACTGGAGGATACTGTTCATTTGGAGGTGCAGCACAGGGAGGTTGATATGAGGGTAAACACCAACCCTACTACTCAAAAACATTGTCTAGAAGCACAATGTCTTTGTACAATTCAGTGGTGCTCTACGCGGTGGAGAAAAGGCACAATTTTCTACAGTAAAACAATTTTGAGGATGAGGAGAACACAGGTCATCTTTTATCAACTTGCTGGCTGGAGCCACTGAACAATATGGACCCTATTGCTTGGATGATTACTCTTCCTAACATTGATTTGCTGGCAATTTCCCATTTGAAAATGGACATACCGGCCCTTCCCTACTCATGCCCTACAATGGACCAGAGTTTGGGGTGCTTTAAAAGTTTAGTTATCCACTCCACGTTCACTCCTCTATGGCACAACTCCAGGTACTCTGAGCTGAACAAGCTACAGGGATTTCATGAATGGAGAAAGAAATGCATTCTGTATATAGCTTAGTTATTCTTGGCTACAAACCTTAAGTCTTATGACCAGCTATGATCCCAGTTTTCACCTGTTCATAAACAATTATACCTATATCTGCACCTGAGGCATGCAATTCAGACTCAAAAGAAAATGCTCACCCTTAATATTTCTATCTCTCCCTTGGTGCCTCTATACGGAAAAATCTGAAACATTATGTGTGTGTATATGTATATATATATATATATATATATATATATATATATATATATATATATATATATATATATATATATATGTATATATATATATATATTGTGACAGGAAGTCAGGTAAATCTATGGGTGTTGTCACAGACGGGAGATACATTTCTGCTTGGTTTAGACAATTCACCAATTACTATAGGGTGTCGGCTGCAAAGGTATCCAGGACGGCTTAAGGAAGTTGAAAGGCCTTCAGCTGTTCAGAATGAGGCAATTAAGGCCTCTATAATTTGTCCAAAGGAAGTCTATTGATTGCTGCCTCCTGAGGCTGTGTGAGCTGGGGAGAGCAGTCAGATGAGAGACTTCTAAAGGTGAGGTGTTGAACTTTTTCTGTGTAAAGAAAACACAAATGGACATTTGAGTGTCTGCTGTAGGATCAGCAGTGTCTGCCCAACAGTAGGTTGGGAAGACTCCTTAGGTAGGTCCCTGTGTGTGAGAAGGTACACGCCCACAGCGGCCAGGATTAATTTTGTGTTTTATTTTGATTTTTTGATGTTTTTGCTGCATGCACATGTTTGAAGAAATTGGAAGAATAAACCATAAACTGTTGTTTCAACCACTCCTCGGCCTCATCCACACCCGCTACCGAGCTAATCCCTCACAATATATATATATATATATATATATATATATATATATATATATATATATATATATATATATATATGTGAAAAGGGGAGGGTCCGCGCTCATAAAATACATATACATAAGAAGTCCAACATATATTTGTGAATTCTGTGCTTAAATAATTGTGCTCAATAAATATATATGTGCTTAAAAATTATGTAAAGTGGAATCCTTTTCTTTCAGACCACCAGCCACTCATGTTCGTGGGTTAGTGCTCTTCTTCACCAACACTGCATGCACATCCCACTTACCGAATATCAATGACCCATATTACAGGCAGTCCAAAACGGCTTGAGATCAAGGGTAAACTCTACTTTTCTGAAGGGTGATGTTCTCATTCAAATATCCACATAGCTGAGCCACCAATACACAGAAGGAATCCAGGCAGGTATAAAAAGGAACAATAGGTAGCCTTTATGGTGTAGTATATTTTAAATCCATTTATTGACAACAAATAGTAACTCACAGTTTAAGTTTGCAGTATACAGCCGAGTGGACGCAGCTTCTAGCGGGGAACGCCGTTCCGCGTTCCACCTGCGTTCCAGATACTGGAAGTGATGTAATGGCGCATCTCAGATCCAACGCGTTTTGTCAGTAACATCTGACCATCAGATGCTCCTGTTTCTATATAGTATAGTGCTTTTGCCTTGTCAATTGTCCCTTTGTAACTTCTACAGTACCTGGTTGATCCTGTCTGGTCCTGACTTCCTCTCTGTGAGCTGACCACGTTTATCATGGCTGCTGAGCGATTGAAATCATGGTCAGCTTACATGCCTCTGTCATTGCAACTCTCCCTGATGTGTGTCTGCATCTTCCCCTCCTCCTCATCTCCCTGTCAGTTCCATAGCGTCTCCATCCCTGTATCAGAAAAAAACAATTTGAAAAGGATTAAAAGAGGTGCATGGAAGCCAGCCAGCCCCCAGTCTGATGTAAACAGGGGTTTAGTTGACACGCATTTGCAAATGCATGTGTAAGCTGCAGAGCCACGACACGACACCCTGTTTTTCCTGCAGTCCCTAACACTTTTAAATTTGAGTGTCTCCACTCTGGGAGCACATGGTTATGGGTGGATAGGAGGCAGGTGGGAGGGAGCAGCCCAAACTTCCCCAACCCACCTCCATCCACGACTGGTATAGTATATCAATGCTCTAATAGCAATGTTCTTAAGATGGTACAAACTGAAAACGACCAGCTGAGAAGCATACACCTCCAATCCCTTGGCGGATGCAGTGTAAAACACAAATCGGGACTTTATATGAGGCAATTTGCCTGTATAGCTCAGTGCCTCCATCCCTAATTTCATAAAATATTTGGGACTTTACATGAGACAAGCAGGTCATGCCATGCTCCATTCCTGTATATGAAAAAAACTGGGGTCAAATTAGACTGCATCCACCAAAAACGCACGGAAATCGCACAGTGGGACTTTAAATGAAGCACCAGCCTGTAGGCGAGGTGCCTCCATCCCTGGTTACATGGACAATGTGGGCTATGTGGGACTTTAAGTGAGACACCAGCAGGTATGCTCAGCGTCTCCATCCCTGTATCGGAAAAAACAATTTGAAAAGGATTAAAAGAGGTGCATGGAAGCCAGCCAGCCCCCAGTCTGATGTACTCACCCTCCAGTCTGCCACCAACCAAGTAGACCTGTCTCGATATAAATAAAGAACAGGGGTTTAGTTGACACGCATTTGCAAACGCATGTGTAAGCTGCAGAGCCACGACAAGGCACCCTGTCTTATCTGCAGTCCCTAACACTTTTAAATTTGAGTGTCTCCACTCTGGGAGAAGGTTCTGTTGAAGTTTGGTTTCACCGGCACCTTCTTGAAGGCCATACTCAGCCTTTACTCTTCCCCCAAGGCCATGGTTTGGACGTCGGCATTTTGTCCGATTCCTTTTCTATCACCAACAGCACCCGTCAGGGGTGCCCACTCTCACCCCTGATTTTTGCCTTGGTGATAGAACCCCTTGCACAGGCAATACGGTCAAATCCCCAAATTTCTGGAATCCGTGTAGGAGAATTAGACTATAAAATAGGCCTTTATGCGGACCATGTCCTTATCGCTCTCACTGACCCAACACACTTGCTCCCTGCTCTATGTCATGAACTTGAAAAATTTAGCGCAGTCTCTATGTATAAACTGAACCATTCCAAATCCGCTATGATAGGGATTTTACTATCCCCTACCTTTAAATCAGAGATCTCAACGTTGTCTCCCTTCTCCTGGGCCCCAGGCTCCACTATGACCTACTTAGGTATACAACTTACTTCCCCAGTCTCCATGATACGACGTACTAACCATGCACACTGTCAAGATATGGAAAGCTATCTGCCAACAAACGCAAGGAATACATGCTGAAGCTCTTCACCATCTCCCCTTATTATTGCTGCAACTCATATCACCGAATTTACCAATACACCACTGGCATATGGCCGGTATCACCACAATTGGGGAGCTCTTCCAACTTCAGACGCTCAAGAGCTTCCTCCAACTTTCATTGCTCTATAACCTTCCCAGTAAAGACTTTTACATATACCTCAGGATTCGCCATCTTCTCTCTGGTGTTCGGACATCCTCCTCCCCGACTACCAAAGAAGTCCTTTCATTGATTACTAAACAGAAAAAGAACTCTAAAGGCATATCTGGCTTCTACAAACTCTTGACTTGTCCCTTCTCCACTACCAAGCTTGAAGCAATGACCCTTTGGGAACACAAATTACAACTTTCTTGCTAAGCAACGACGTGGTGCCGCACTCTCCGGCGGCCACTTACTATGTCCAAAAACGTCTCACACTGGGAGACGAATATGAAAATTTACCATAAATGGTACTACACCCCGGACAGACTCGCTACTATCTCGGCCTCTTGCTCTCTGATGTGTTGGAGAAATTGTACTGCAACCGGTGACATCTTCCACATATGGTGGGAATGTCCAATAATCCGTCCTTACTGGAACATGGTTTCGTCACTCATCTCTACTGTGACTAACATTGCTCTTTGCCTCACTCCACAAATGGCCCTCTTTGGTCTCAGTCCTCTTTCGCTGCCCGACAATTACCCTCCAATTACTCACCATATTCTAATCTCGGCACGCCTAGTGTTAGCTAGGGCCTGGAAAAATCCCTCCTCGCCAACCTTTGAGGCGTTAATCAACTCCATCAATGACCATTGCAACATGGAATACCTCTTCTCCAAGGTGCACCTCACCGAGGAGAGATTCCGTGAGCATTGGTCGTTATGGCTATCTCACCCCAAAAGCATTAAAACTTGATTACCATTCTATTAGCGCACTCTGACTCACCCGGATCTGCCCGCCATGGCGATTTAACTCTGGACCAGAGAGGACCATAGTGGCACCCATATCACATTTTCTTACTTCTCTAAGCATATTTACTTGACATTGGATATAGGCACAGTCTCTCTTTGATTGATTCCTTCTATTCCATTCTCTTTTACTAATACCTGCTCTCCTTATTATTAGTTGTGTTAAACACTTGTACTTTGCATATTGAGGGATCCAAGCTATGTACTTTCATTGCACCAGCTGGCTGATTGCCTCATGTTTATTCCTCTAGAATGCATTGTTCACATCTTTGTTGACTTGATGTATCAATACTTAAAACCAATAAAATGTTTGAAAATAAAAAAATGCTATTAAAAGATAGCTGGCATACATCTACTTGGTCTTATGTGTTAAGGCACTGAAAAGCATATAGTGAAATACATCATTAATTTTCCATAATATATTTTAATGCAAAAACCGAATTATATTATTGATCAGTGTTACTTATAATTAAAACAAGTCAAATCTGTTTCCATACTGATATTTTGCTGCATGTTCGCTAGTTTAACATTTCATTTATTTGGAAATTATGATACTGAATCTCAGACAGATGGTTTATGAACTAAGCCTGACCTTCCAGACCACCAAGAATACATAACGGAAATATGTAACTAGCTAAAACATAATAAAAATGTAGAATAAGCAAGAAAGGGATAGAGTTTAAACTATATATTTATATACAGAGTGATCTGAAATAGTTGTATATAACACTACTGAGAAAAAATATGCTTGTAGTGGGTTCGATGAAAAATGTGTAGCAGTATGGCTCTGATGCATTTAAAAAAGTCCTCCTCCACTAACTTTTTTGGTTTAGCCGTAGGACTATCAGAGTTAGCATTGTAATAAGGGCAAATTTCAGGGGTACTATGGCAATGCTATAACATATATATCACCTTAGATGTGGTGGCTTATTAGTTTTCTTTATTTTACACTTTGTTTCCCTCACTAATTTTTTTTTTTTTTTTTTTTCCTACCAATAACACTATTATGGTGACAACACTCACTATACTGTATCTATCAGGGGATAGTGTTGTAAAACTAGGACTAGAAGTTTTTTAGGAATACAGAACACCACCCTCTTTCCTCAACTCCATGGGAAAGTCTAGGTTACTTTATCCCCCCGTTTCCTTTGTGAAGACTGAGGAGAAGAATTTATTCAGAACCTTGCCTTCTCTCTGTCCTTTATAGCCAAATTCCCTTCATCATCCTTTAAGGGGCCAATATGTTATGGCCTCACTTTCTTACTATTTATATACCTAAAGAATTTCTTGAGTTTTTTTTTTACTCTCTTCCGCTATGTGCCTTTCATTTCTATCTTAGCCACCTTGATTGCGCTCTTACATTTCTTATGCATTCTTTGTAATATTAGACTGCTGCCAATGACCCTTCAGCCTTGTATTTTTTGAAGGCATTGTCTTTTGTTTTTATATGCATTTTTACGTTGGAGTTTAGCCACCCAAGGTTTATTTTAGTTCTTTTAAACGTATTCCCTGTTGGAATGCACTGGCCAACACCTTTATTTAGTATGTTCCTAAAGCACTCCCATTTTTCCTCAGTGTTTTTTGTTCCTAGGATTCTTTCCCATTTAGTATCATCTAGCAAAGTGCGCAGTTTAGGGAAGTTGGCTCTTTTGAAATTCAGTGTCTTTGTATTACCGTTGTGTTTCCTATTTCTGTGATTTATACTGAAACTAATTGACCTATGGTCACTGTTTCCTAAGTTGCACCGTATTTCTACATCTACGATCAGGTCTGTATTATTTTTAATCAGTAGGTCTAGTAATGCATTGTTTCCCGTTTGTGCATTCACCATATGACCCATGAAATTGTCCTGCAAAACATTTAGGAAGTGGTGAGCCTTAGATGAATGTGCGGTTCCTTCTGCCCACTCAATATCTGGATAATTAAAATCCCCCATTATAATGACATTTCCCATCCTTGCCGCCATTCCAAGCTGTGATAGGAGGTCTGCATCCCCCTCCTCCCTTTGGTTGGGGAGCCTATAGCATACGCCTATTATTACTTTCCTCTTAGTATCTTCCCTTTGAAGCTCTACCCATAAGGATTTTACCTCCTCCTTAGCTCCATAAGCGATATTGTCCCTCATATTCACTTGCACATCGTTCTTCATATACAGGCATACCCCTCCCCCTTTTTTACCCTCCCTATCTCTGCAATAAAGAGAACACCCCTGAAAGGTTGCAGCCAATCACTAGAGCAATCAAACCAAGTCTCTGAAATTCCCACAAAATCCTCCTCATACATTAGAAGCTCCAGTTATCCTATCTTGTTAGCTAGCCTGCTAGCATTAGTATACAAACCTCATACTTTTGTCAGATCGCATACTGTATCCTTGTTAGATATTTTTAGGCTGCAATTTGGATTTGTCAACTTACCTACCTTGGGTTTTTTATCTCTGGTCACCCTACCGCTAATGACCCCAATATTGCCTGCTGAACCTTGCTCTCGCTGGCTAGCTCTACATCTGGATCCTACATCTGGATCCTCCCCCCCATCCCCTAGTTTAAAAGCTCCTTTCTGGTTGCACCCTCCCAATTTAGGTACAGTCCATCCCTGCTCAGGAGCTGACTGAGAAGTCAGCCCAGTTCTCCAGGAACCTGAACCCCTCCTTTCTACACCAGCTCCTCAGCCACTTGATAACTTCCCTAATCTCCCGTTGCCTCTCTGGTGTGGCTCGAGGTACAGGTAGTATTTCTGAGAATACTACCTTGGAGGTCCTACTCCTCAATTTAGCTCCTGAGTCCCTGAAATTGTTTTTTTTTAGGGATCTCCATCTTCCTATAACTTTGTCATTGGTACCCACGTGTGCCATGGCAACTGGGTCCTCCCCAGCCCCACCCAATCATCTGTCCACCAGACCTAATATAGGTCTATGAGTTCAATGTTTTCCCTAAGCCCATCCAAGATTTATCCTGTGTTGAATGCTGATAAATTGGGAGTGGTGTTGCCCCCAAAACATATTGTCTATTTTTATATAACTTCTTTATCAACAAATAAAATTATCGCTTTTACCTACATTTGGTCTGGTGCTCCTTTCTGTAATTCTATGGTTGTAAGAACAGAGCAGGCATTAGTGGGAGTGAGGAAGAATGATCAGATGGGGATAGAGTTGAATTAAAATATTAAGGCTTTTGTTTTGGGGCGTCCTGTCTGTCTATTTTTCTCGTCCATCCATTGAAGGATGAAAAATGAATACATCTCTATGAGCTAATGGATGTTCCCCTATGTACATCTATTATCAATCATGATGACCGACAGCCACTGACCCAAATGGAAAAAAAAAAGCAGCCAAACACTTGTAGGCAGGTTGCCTACTGTGCTCATGTTAGCCAGGCTAGTATGGCTGCCCAGGTTAAGAGGGAAGGAATTAATTCTGCTTTGGTTTCCTGCTCACGTTTGCAGGCTTTTGTGATTCAGCCGTCTGTCCTGTGACATATAAAAAGGCAGAGGTTCAGATCTCAAGGGAGTGTGGGTCAGCGGGTTAAAAGACAGGAACTTTACAGGACATGCTGAGACTTGTAGTTTGTCTATGGAACACCGGCCTTCAGAATACAACAATGTCATAAACTTCTCCCATCAAGTCGTACCAGCTATAAGCTTCACCAACAAGGACTTTTCTTATGCAGGTACTCTGGGGGAAGCCACTGTTAGCATTAGATAGGATGTTCTGCTATATTTTGTTTATCTGGCTGAAGTTTTATTAAAAGTTGTTAACCACACAAAGCCTGGTCTGAAGTTACTCAAGGGGAGCACATGGGGTCCTGGAGTACACACAAGGGTCTGAGTATACTACGGCAAACCAAAAGGTTCTAGTAACATCACAGCAACAAAAGGTTAACAGCAACCAGTCATTGGCATGGTACATGGTATGGCAACAGATTCTCTGGTAGTGAGGGGGTCCAGTGCTATTGCTCCCTCCCTAGCAGTCTGTCTCTGTTGGCCTCCAGGCATTACAAAGATCTAATACCTGGTTACTTAGTATGAAATGAGAAGAATTAAGTGAGCACATATAAGGTCCGCACTATGTATTCGATGGAAACCTATTCTGTTACCTTGAGTGGGGTAGCAAAGGTACGCTGGCTGGTGGAGTGGGCATAGGCTCTTCATGTCCCTCCTAGTGCAACACAAGCACCTTTTCAAGTGTAGAATATGGGACGCTATCTTCACAGAACTTCACATAACACTGCATACAAACGGCTCATCTTTGAGTTGGGAGACTTCGGGAAAGGTGTAATCCCAGTTATAACAACTGACCCTTCTTGCCAGCTGGCTTAGCCCAGAATAACCCACCTTGGGGTAGGCCTCCTGTGTGGCCCACACTTGTAAATGGGGAACACATGGAGCTGGTGTTATCTGCCTATCACTACACGCACCCAACCCTTACACACTGACAACCAACGGCTGTGTCACTTGCCTCCTGCCAACTGACACTCCATTTCCCCCACCACTGAAGTAAACTAAAGAGCAGAATCACCCAGTATCATAATTGACCATATACGGATATGTCTATATATGGTCAATTACATCACTGGGTGACCCCACCCCTTAGTTGATTTCAGTTGTGAGGGAAGCAGATAATAAAGGACTTAGCAAAACCATATTTGTGTTTTATTTACTGCTGACTTTTTTTCTGGTGAATGAATAGGGGCACTATGTACCCCATACTCATTTACATACACAATGGGAGCTGATATCTGGGAGCCCCCATGTTAAAGGGTGCTTTGAGACTACAAAAGGTCACCCTGGCACCCTTACAACTACCAGGCCAGGGTTGTGAGGAAGAAACCCTTCAATCAACATAGCCGGGGGGAACAGGGGGGTCCCATATCCTTGTGAGCCAGGAACAGTGAAACACGTTAACCACTTAAGCCCCAGCCCTATTTCGGACACTTTTTGTTTACAAGTTAAAACCAGTATTTTTTCCTAGAAAACTACTTAGAACCCCCAAACATTAAATATATATATATATATATATTTTTTAGCAAAGACTCTGGAGAATAAAATGTCGGTCATTGCAATATTTTTTGTCACGCGGTATTTGCTCAGCGGTCTTTAAAACGCCATTTTTTTTGGAAAATTTTTGAAAAATCACATTTCACTGCATTTAAAAAATACTTAACAGTAAAGTTAGCCCATTTTTTTAAATATTGTGAAAGATGATGTCACGCCGAGTAAATAGATACCCAACATGTTACAGTTTAAAATTGCGCACACCCATGGGATGGCGACAAACTACGGTCAATAGAGATCTCAATAGGCGATGCTTTAAATTTTTTTAACGGTTACCAGTTTAGAGTTAGAGTGTAGGTCTTTTTTTTTTATTATTGCTCATGCTCTGGCGATTGCGGCGATACCTCACATGTGTGGTTTGAACAGCGATTTCACTCGCGGTTCGACTTCGGTATACGTTTTTTTTTGTGCGCAAGCTAACGATGACGGGGGTGGCTAAATTTTTTTTTTTTCCTATTTATTTTATTTTTTTTTTAACATTATTACAGGTTTTTTTAAAAAAAAATCTGATCACTTTTATTGCTGTCACAAGCAATGTAAACATCCCTTGTGACACCAATATTCAGTGACAGGTACTCTTTATGGAGGGATCGAGGGTCTAAAAGACCCTAGACCCCTCCACTACACTTCCATGTATGCAAAACGCTGAAAATTGCGTTTTTGCATACAGCCGTTTTTTAAATTTGCCGCCTTTTGCAGCACAGTAACCCGGAAGTGACGTCATGGACGCCGCCTCCGGGTTACGTCATCGGAGACCCAATCTAAGCCATTTCCGGCTTTGATCGGGACTCCATCCAGCTGGCGGATGTGCCGGCTGGGTGCTCGGGTCTCCCAGTGGGACGGAAGGCCCGTTCAAAGTCACGGAAGGCGGCAGGAGGGGGGGGCATCCCCTCCCGCTCACCCGGGTAACGATCGAGCGGCTCCCGAGCGCATCGGTCATTACTGACGGAAAGACGACCGTCGCTGTAAACCACGGTACCGGCATGGTGCCTCTAGCTAGAGGCATCATCCTGGTATAACACCGCAAAGTTTGCTGACGTAGTCCTACGTCACTTTGCAGTAAGTGGTTAAGGAAGGTTGGTTTTATTGAATAGAGACATATTGTATGCAGTTGCTTTACTAACAATCAATAAATATAGCAATAAGAGCTAATATTGGAGTGTGACACCTTTTCAAGAGTACCTCCACTTTTGCTGAAAAAAAAAAAAAAAACCTCTGGGTGATCTATGAGCATTACAAGGATTTTAACAAACCTTTTTGCAGATTCCTACCTTTTGATATTCTGAAGAAATCCCTGTGTGTTTGTCTGTGTCCATGTGGGAAAGTGAATCTAATGGGAATGGTTTCATAATCATCAGTCAGCTGCTGCACCTGCAGGGCACTAATGAGGAAAGCTGTTGAGTCTGCATCCCTTTAGACGTGTTCCTATTGGAAGTATCTAACCAAAATGACATTTTTGTTGCAGGGGTGCCTGAAAACTGACTTGTATCTTAGTGCAGACTTCTGGGAAAATCAGTGAGTCAACCACACAAGCAGGAAATGTTTCTGGGGGGCATTCTGAACACATTCTGTCTACAGAATACCTCCAGGTAGCCATATTGCATTGCATTTTACAGAACATTTCAGTGGTGCAGATTGAAAAGGAAAGGTCATTTTTATTAACATTCAATTACAATATGACTTGTGTCGTAATTACACTATATTATTTTTTCTTTATTTGCTATTTTTTTTCCCCATGAAAGTGGAGTTACCCTTTCATTTCTACTTATGCTGAAGTTGTAATTATAGATTATTTTCTAAATCAAAGTCTATATAGTAGTTCTGGGACACTGAGGCTGCATCTATTCTGTTTGCAACAAGTATATTCAATGGCCTGAAACTGTTATGCAGCCCAGGAAGCAGAAAATTGTAGATTCTATTTAAGGTTAAAGTACAACTGTGGTTTATTGAAAATATAGCATCATTTTTTACAGAGAAATGTCTTTTCTCTAAGTGGTTAATTTCTGATTAAAATGACTAAACCATCTCCAGTTCATAATATTATCTCAGAGATAGCGCATGTACTTTGCAGACTACTGAACAGATCACTACTGCACTGCAAATTAGGTGTGAATTTGATTGAAAGACTGACAATATTACTGGAACTTACAGGCTGTCGGAATCTCTAGATAAAACTGAGAACTAATAGCATTGGACAGACTTGAGAACATACGAGTATTTGATCAGAGGAAATTTACTTAAAAAAATGGTATCACAACCTCCAATAACTCTTTGTGTTGGTTCAATAAAATGATTCACATGTGCTATTAGCAAGGTAGGAAAAAAGATCCCCATAGGAAACAGATTTCAAAACCTCGTCAACTACAAAGAGCCTTCATGTTACTCTATGAATGGTATCACCTCTTGGTCATATGGCAGAGAGCTGACTGTCAAAAAATGATTTATTTAGCTTAATAAATCACCATCTATCACTCCTTCTTAGAAAAATAACCTTGGAATAACACTGAGCTGGAAATGAAAAATCTTCTATTAACATGATATTAAGTTTCAACGCATACATGTTTACAAAGAATTATTTGATTCTTCGGCTGGAAAAAAAATTGAGGACTATTTGTTTGTTTGCGAAAGCCAAAGTTTATATACCCATAAAAAGTGTACAGTGTAATGCAGATGAATTGCACTATTGATACATATGCCAGCTGATTACACAGCTAGCTGGCTCAACAGCCTTAGAAATAACTGACTATCTAATACTTTCTAAGCATAACCAAAATAAAGAGATTTTAATATTTAAGCTGCTATCTGGAAATAATGAATAAAGCATTGTACGACAGAAAGTCAAATGTTTAGAGATTTATGCCCCTGGCCTTTTAAACTGCACAATGAAGTGATTTCTCAAAAGGGCCAGGGCAGGAGATAGCGGCCTTGTGGCGGTAGCAAAAACAGTCAATGAGAACTTTGCCGTCTGCATATTTATTTCAGAAGAGCCATTGCCAATATCAATATGCAGAGAAATGAACATGGTATATTGAACTGGCATGCACACCATGTAGTTCATTTCACTTTGTCTATGTTAAATATCTGACTACCTTTAGCTTCAGAAAAACTGGAATAGGTCCAGGGCTAAATTATACTGTTTCCATTGAGCAAACATTACAATTATTGTAACATTTAAAGCATTTTACATACTTGCTGTTTTATGTTTTGATAACAGGGTTTCATACACAGAATTTAAGATTATACCACTGTATGCCACAAAATGGGCTTAGCATCCCTGCTGAATGCCTAGTTACTTGATAATCACAATATACACTTTCATTCTATAACATCTATATTGTAATAGCAATGCAAACAATAGTTATTGTAAATATAAATGTTTTATATTTAAAAGATTTAACATGTAACCCTTGCTGTGCTGAGGAGGTCCCACTGCAAGGTTTATTTTCTTTTCTCTGCAGAGTTTAGCTTTGAATGATAACTATAAATTCAAAGAAAGTCCAATTCCTCCTTTTGAAATTCCTCCCTAATTCAACACCCCTTCCCCACCGTAGATGCATACTTTCCAAATTCAGATGACCATGGCTGGCAGAGATCTTCAGATCCTTAGACCCAAATCATCTTTTTCCCTGGCTGTGCCTGGACAGGTAATCCCCATAGGCCTCAATGGGGCTATCTTCCCAATGTCTCCTGTATCACAGAAATATACAATATATTCAGTCAAATAGACATTGATATATGAAGCTCCAATTCATAGTCTTATCTTAAAGGATGAGTTCACCTTTGGGAACATGTTACATATTGCACCCATTTTTAGGGTGGAACATGTAACATGTTCCCATTGCTGCAGCTGCTGCCCAATCCTCCCCTCCCTTTGACAGCAATACAGAGAGAAGTTCCCCATAACAGCTGTCATTTTTTAAATTCAGTGTGGCCGTGCAGAGCTCCGCCCACACAGCCACGTCATTAATTTACACAGCTCTGTGTGTGAATGAACTACAAGCCCTGACATCCTTTGCGGCTGTTGGCTTGAGGTTATCTTTATTGATTCTTCCTGTCAGTGTATCTGCTTGCCTGTACGGAATGTACGGGCACACAGATACACTGTCAGATCTGCAGGAGACCTACATGGCATCAGTGATCTGCTGATCACTGGTGCAATGGTTTACAGGCTCCAAAAGAAAAAAATAATAAATGCACATTTTTTCACCTGCAAAAAAATGTGCATTTCCTTTTTTAGAAAACTTAACTTATCCTTTAACTTCCCTATTATATCACATGTGCAATCCAATGTGCAGCAGCATTTTTCCTGTTATAGCAATTCTGTGGTGTGTCAATGTTTCTACACAGTCGAGTAGGCACAAGAGTAACATGGGTATGACTGCCTGCCCAGTTTACATCTTAATCTAACATACACTACAAGTGTGCACCAAGAGATTTTTAACAAGTAAGTGGGCTTCAAGAATGTGACTCTGCTTCTCCTGCTGCCCTTTCCCACGGTGACTTTCACTGAACTCCCTCACCCAGACCCAGTAGGTGGAAAGTAAGTGAGTTGGATTTCTTCTATCCCCACTAAGCACCTTTCAAGTCCTTCCTACCCTTCCCTCTCTATCCCTTTACTCTTTTCAGACCCACTGTATACATTTGTTTTCTCCAATTTCTCTGAGGATTGCAGTGATTTATCAGCCTCCTGGACCAATATCACATTTTTTTTTACTTCTTTGCCTGGTTACCCTACTTTATCTCCTTTGAAATACCTAGTATCATTCTTGCCGTCTTTAAAATCCCTGTTCATGTCCGGCTACATCTCAGCTTCTCAAATTAACCTCATCTTTTGACCTAACACAATGGACACACACTTCCACTCACTCCAATGGTAATACCCTTAACCATGTATTCTCTCATATTGCACTCCTGGCAACTTCACCAACACCACCTTTCCTCAGTCTGATCACAACCTCATCAGTTTCGCAGTGTCAAACTTGTCTTTCATCACTTATACCTCCAACAAAAATATGGGTTTTTGTAGAAATATTCTTCACTTCTGCAATTCTTCTACTGATTACTTCTATAACAAAATCTCACTCATGTCCTGTCCTAACCTGGCCACCCCTGTCTACAACAGTTCACTCCCATCCTCACTGGGTGCACCTGCTCCTCTAACTACACATAGAATTAAACCCCCGCCATTACAACCTTGGCAAACTGCCAATGTCAGAAGCCTCAAGAGACATAGCCATGCTCTTGAGCAACAGTGGTGTCAAATTAAATCCCTGCAGGACTTCACCCCATACAAATCTGCCCTCCTAAAATACTATTCCTGTCACCATGCAGCCAAACAAACTTGCTTTGTCTATTTTATTAATACCTTGTCATCCAGTCCTCACCAGCTCTTCTTTACCCTTAACTATCCTGCTCATGAGATTGCCAATCACTTCAAAAACAAGATTGATGCAATTAGTGAGGATATATTTACTGTACAGATATTTTACCCACTTTTTTTTTCAAATTTGACAATTTTTATTGGGTTTTATTTTTTACAAATACAGACCAATTAAACCATAAAAAATAATACATACATCAGGTTAAACAACAAGAAAAGAGAAAAAAAAAAAACCCCAACACCCCCCCCCCCCCCCCGAAGTGTAAAAAAAAAAATATTCATCATTATGCTCATTGTGAATCCAAACTCAGCATATCACACTTGTGGCAAATCCAAACACACCCACAAGAAAAAAAAAAAAAAAAAACCACTAAAGAATAATCTAAACAAACGTGCACGTGTTCAAATAATCCCCCCATAGAAGGGGATAATAAGTAAATTGAGAAGACCCTTCCTTGGGATTTAGTGCAAAATGTGTCTTTCCCCCTAATGAGAATATCGTGTATTTAGAGGAATAGCCAGACCTTGTAAGACCCCCTGGGTTCTTACATAAAGAAAAAAAAAAAAAAAAGAAAACCCCCCTTGAAAAATTGACAACATAAAAGGGTAAGGGTCGGGAGGGGAGGAGGGCACATGCCCATGCAACGCAAAATCTACACCTCAATAGAATTGGAGTACACCTCTGACCCAGTGAAAGATACCCACGGCAACCACCGAGCTCTAGTCACCTCCTCTAAATTTTTTAACACCGATGTCAGTTCCTCCATCTTATGAATCTCTTTTTCGAACCACATTTTCAGTGAGGGAGTCTGAGTTTGTCTCCATAGAATAGGTATGCATGCCTTCGCAGCATTTAAGAGTCTAAGTGTCAGAGATTTTATATATTTTTTTGATGATCCCTTTGTAAGATGCAGAAGACATAGAGCGGGATCATCCTGTATCTCTACCTCTGTCAACTGTTTAATTATTACAGCGATTTTCATCCAAAATACCCTTATCAGGGGACATGACCAGAAGATATGGACCATAGTCCCTACTTCCGATCCACAACGCCCACAACAACTGTCCGTGTATTTCTCATCCATTTTATGTAGCACCTCAGGAACTCTATACCACCTAGTAAGTATTTTGTAGCCCATCTCCTAGACGTTTTTATGAACTGTGCCAAAATTTTGTTGACTTGCCCAGGGGTTAAGGATATCTCAAGCTCATGTTCCCACCTCTGTATAAACGAGAGGTGTTGATCTTCTTGCTCTTCTGACAACCATGTATAACATAAAGATATCAAATGTTTGGGCGGGGCCTTCGAGATACATATCTCTTCGAAGGGGGTTAATTTCCTAGAGACATACCCCCCTTTCTGATATGTCCTCAGGAAGTGTCTTAATTGAAAAATACTGAAATAATCCAGATCAACATCTGGCCATTCTGCAATCTCTTCCTGTGTAGGTATTTGACCCTTCTTCCATATATCATATATACAAACTTTACTGACATGTGTCAAACTTCGTACCTTTGCGCTTACACATCCCGGAGGGAATTCATTGTTCCCAAAAATCGGTATCAGTGGGGATGGGCTGGGGGATATCTTAGAGAAATGTTGAATACGTCTAGTTTCCCGTATTGTCGTCCCTATAGTAGGATGTGCATACACCTCGTCCGCAGAAGAGTATATTGACCATGGTGCAGGAGGGGTCATTTGGCCCGCCTCGTTTACCTCAAGCCCAACCCATCATTTAAGGGCCCCATTGCAATTCCAGTCCACTACCCGTGTCAAGTGAATAGCTCTATAATACCTACGAATATCTGGTAATCCTATCCCCCCCGGTCTTTGGGGAGGTGCAGGGTCTGTAACCGGATCCGCTGGGATCTTTGAGCCCAAATGAAAGAGCGGAACATCGTCTTAATCTGCTGAAAAAAAGTAGATGGAATTGCAATTGGTAGGGCCTGCATTATGTATAGAATCCTAGGTAAAACATTCATTTTTAGTGCATTACACCTAACAAACCAAGTTAAAAATAGCTGTTGCCAGCTTCTCAGGTCTCCCTTGATCTTTCTCAATAAGGGTAGAAAGTTTTTCCTATATAAATCTGAGGGGTCTGCTGTAATCTGGACCCCCAAATATTTTATCGAGCCCTCAGCCCAACAGAATGGGAATGATGTGCGAAATTGAAGTTCCTCCTGTATTGACATAGAAATGCTCAGTGCCGACGACTTAGTAAGATTAATTTTGTAATTAGCTAAAGCTCCGTATTCTCTGAGTGCCTCCAGTATATTTGGGAGAGATACTATGGGATTAGTAACGAAAAATATGAGATCATCTGCAAAGGCAGCCACTTTGTGCTGCTCACCAGCAACCCACATCCCTGATATATTGGGAGATCTACGTATTGAACATAGAAAAGGTTCAAGTGTCAAAATGAAAATGAGAGGGGACAACGGGGCAACCTTGCCTGGTCCCGTTTGATATTAAAAAAAAGTCTGATCTCCACTTATTCACCCGTACAGCTGCTGATGGATTAGCATATAATGACAGAATGAATGTTAACATCTGTGGACCCAATCCAATATATGACACGGTGGCCTTGATGAAACTCCAGGCCACCCTGTCAAATGCTTTCTCTGCGTCAGTAGAGAGCATCACCATTTTGTTACAGGAAACATGAGCTGCATGGATAATATCTATGACCTGGGTGGTATTGTCCCTTGCTTCACGCGAAGGAACAAAGCCCACCTGGTCATAGTGTATTATATGTAGAATATAAGGAATGAGGCGATTTGCAAGTATTTTTGCTAAAAGTTTCGTGTCGCAATTCAGGAAAGAAATTGGGCGATAACTGCCACAGAGAAGGGGATCTTTCCCCTCTTTCAATATAAGCGTTATATACGCCCTCAGTGAATCTAAAGGCAATGTCAAGCCGTCCCGAAGAGAATTCATATGCCCCAAAAGGGGGTGTATCAGGTGAGACCTGAAGTGTTGATAATATAACATTGTGAGTCCATCTGGACCCGGAGCTTTATGTGTCTTAGCCTGGGATATTGCAACGGCCAGTTCTGTTTCTGTAATCTCTCCTTCCATTGCGAGTGCTTGTTCCGCAGCTAACACCGGCATACCAGAGTTTTGAAGGTATGATTCAATCCGTTCTAACTGTTTATTTTGGTTTACTTTTCCATTCCCTTCACTCTGCTGATTATATAAGGATTGATAGAATGTACGAAATTCACCTGCAATTGCCGATGATGTGGACACCTCTCCACCTCCCGCCCCCCTAATACGGGGGATGTGCGTTTGTTGCCTAGGTCCCCTCAGGGCCCTTGCCAACATCATCCCTGGTTTGTTTGCAAATTCAAAGGAGTATCTTTTAAGCCATATCAATCTCCTATTTATCTTTAAGAATAAGATACTATTTAATTCCTCTCTTGCCCGGGTAAGAGGGGCCAGATGTTCGATGGCCAGGGATCTTTTGTGGAGTCTACTTAATTCTTCAATTTGAGAAAGCAACTCGTTCACCTTTTTCTCCTGGATTTTTTTTTGTTGAGAAGCCAGCCGCATAATAACCCCTCGAACCACAACTTTATGGGCCTCCCAAATGATTGGAGGAGATAAAGAGTCATCTTTATTTTCTAGAAAATAGTTTTTCAACGCTTCCTCAATTTTCCCCCCCGTCTCTGGATTTTGCAGGAGTGATTCATTCAAACGCCATGTAGTAGGTCTAGGTGGCATAGAATCCCATCCCATGCAGACATGAGTTGGGGCATGATCTGATATAGAAAAATTGTCGATGCTGGAGGAGAATACCAACGGAAGATCTGACTGAGAGACCAGGATGCGGTCTATTCTAGAGTAGGCGTTGTGGATCGGAGAATAATAGGTATAGTCCCTTACATTCGGGTGCATTAACCGCCAAGGGTCGACAAGATTTAAGATAGAAAGTTCACGCTGCAGACGCCGCAGTTGCGAGTATGAAATACAGGAAGATTTCTTTGAAGTATCTATAAGGGGTTCTGGCACAAAATTAAAATCCCTCCCCCAAGACCAAATGACCTTCCCTAAAACCCAAAATGACCGGTATCAACTGCTGTAGAAAAGCTAGGTGGTCTGAGTTGGGTAGATACACATTCACCAGTGTGAGATCTGTCCGTCCAATACTCCCCTTTACTAACAAATATCTTCCCATGGGGTCTGCTAAACTCTCCTTATGTGACCACACTTTCTCTTTGGAAATAAGGATACTGACACCCTTGGACTTAGCAATAGGAGAAGGGGCATGATATACCCAGGGAAAATCTTTATTGTATAATTTGGGTATAGACTCCTTCCTGAAATATGTTTCCTGCAGGAATGCTATTTGTGTATGGCTACGTTTCAAATCCTGCAGTAGGCGTGCACGCTTCTGTGGGGTAGATAGCCCTCTGACATTGAGGGTTGTGACTTTACATCCGATTTCCCCTCGTTTATGGGTATTCGGTGTTGCATGCGGTGTCCTCCCCCCTCCCTCCCCCCCCCCGCCCGCAATCAGGTATTCAGACATAGGGAAGAAAAAAAAAAAAAAAACAACAAAACAAAACAAAAAAAACCCCAACAAAACAAGAAAAAAAAAAAAAAAGGAGGAAAGAACTCTACCTTCGCGCAACCAGGCGCGTAAGAAATTTACCTTCGCGCAAACAGGCGCGTCCTATAGTGGGGTAAAAAATGTGATAGACAAGCTCCGTGAGGTTCCCACAAGTCAGATAATAAAAAATAACAAAAAATGAGAAAATTAATTGCCTAGAGCTCCGAGCCGCGGCCCCTCCTCTGATCTGAGGGGGAGGGGGGGGGCGAGAGGACGCAGCCCCCCCATCACCCCCCCACCCTCCCCCCCATAAAGGGAAAAACAAATTAGAGAGATCTAGAGGGTTGAGGGGCGCAGAGGGCAGCCGGGGAGGAGACCCAACCCCTCCACCCCCCGCCCCCCCCCCAGTCCTCCGATCCACCCACACCCCACACCCTCAGCAAAGAATGTTTTAACCCTCCGTCACCCTCCATAAAAGAGGGAGAGGGAGAGATCCTTGATACCGGAATTAACCCTTTATAATACCATTATCATGTCCTTTAAAGCAAAGACCCATAGCAAAAAATATATATATGAAAAAAAAGAAAAAGAGAAAAAAAAAAACTGCGTGCTATCATCTTATAATAGATAAATAGTCAGCTTTTGGAGCAATAAGAGAACCATTAGATAAACCTATAAATCTTCTTAGACACATATCTTCACTGATCCAAAGAAAGAAGGAAAAACCCTCTCTCCCCTCTTTCCTCCTCAAAACATCATACGCGAATAGGATCCTCTTCTGTCCCTATTTTCTGAGTGTCTACGTATTGTGGCCTGTGTGCTAGAGTCAAGCCTGTTCCATGTGAGGGCAAAAAATATTTTAACCCTCCGTCACCCTCCATACAGGAGGGAGAGGGAGGGATCCTTAATACCAGAATTACTCCCTTTATGATACCATTATCATGACAATAGGCCTTTAAGGCAAAGACCCATAGCAAAAAATATATATAAAAAAAGAAAAAAAAAAAAGAAAAAGAGAGAAAAAAAAAGGAAAGAGAAAAAAAAAAACAAAAAAAAAACGCATGCTATCATCTTATAATAGAGAAATAGTCATCATTTGAAGCAAAAAAGAACCCTTAGAGAAACCTATAAATCTTCTTAGACATGTGAGGACACAGAATATTTAAACCCTCCGTCACCCTCCATAAAAGAGGGAGAGGGAGAGATCCTTAATACCGAGATTAACCCTTTATAATACCATTATCATGACAATAGGCCTTTAAAGCAAAGACCCATAGCAAAAAATATATATATAAAAAAAAAGAAAAAGAGAAAAAAAGGAAAAATAAAAAGGCATGCTATCATCTTATAGTAGAAAAATAGTCATCATTTGGAGCAATAAAGAACCCTCAGAAAAACTTATAAATCTTCTTAGATGCATATCTTCACTGATCTAAAGAAAGAAGGAAAAACCCTCTCTCCCCTCTTTTCCTCCTCATAGCATCATGCGCTAACAGGATCCTCTTCTGTCACTATTTTCTGAGTGTCTACGTATTGTGGCCTGTGTGTTAGAGTCAAGCCTGTTCCATGTGAGGACACCAGGGCCCTCCCCTCCAAACACCCCCAACCAGTCCAAAATGGGTATAGGGGGGATCCCAAAGAATGTAAACAGTTTTGGGAGCTGATCATGCCACTTAAGAGTAAACGATTTCTTGTCTCTTGTTACCACCAGCTGAAAAGGATGTCCCCAGTGATATGTTGCCTTCATCCTATGAATTTCCTCCAAGAGAGGCTTTAACATGGCTCTCATTCGTAGAGTGTTATTTGCGAGCCCTCATAGTCCCATGAACCCTGTTTCCAGGCACACCTCATGATCTCCTCCTTGAAGGCAAAAAAATGTAACCTTATTAACACATCCCGTGGGTTTTCAGAGCCTTTTTTGTATGTGGTTCCAATCCTATGAATCCTATCAATTTCAAAAGGTTCAGTCAGTGAACGCTTCAATAGCCCATTAATGATTTTCATCGCACACTCCCTGAGATCAGGGCCCAATACAGACTCAGGTATCCCTTTAAGTCTAACATTGTTCCTGCGATTTCGATTTTCACTATCATCTTGCTTCAGATGCAGTGAAATAATCTGTTTCTGTAATAACAATTGTGATTTTTTTAAGTCATTGATTATAGAGTCTGTTAGGGATTGTACCTCCTCCACCTGGCCGACCCTGGCGTCTACCTGATCCACTTTTTGCTTGACTGAGTCTATTTCCCCTTTCAGGTTACTCACAATTGTGGACGCCATGTCTGCAATATCTTGCTTGCTTGGAATGCGGGAGACGAACTCCTTCCATTCTGTGACCGGTAGAAACTGGTGTACTAATGGAGCCTGTGTAGTCCCAAACTCCTCCGTAGCCTGCTCCCAGACAAGGGAACCCTGCGTGGGGGGAGATGATTCTCCCAACCGATCAGAATTAGCCTTAGAGGCTTTTTTCAGCTGCTGCTGTGATGCCATGGTGGCGGTGCTCGTGGCCGAAGGACGCGTCTGCGCCATTTTAGAGGAGGCTGTAGAGCCCTGAGAGGCCGCCGGGCGTCTCAGGAAATATGCGGTGATCTCAGAGCGTTTGGAGCTGTAGCATGGCTGTGTAGACACCTGGGTTACCGGCATGTAAGCTGCAGGTGTGGGGGCTGGGACGCTGGCTGCAGAGGATTAGGCTCCGCTCAGCTCAACAAGCTCCTGCTGTCTGCGGCCTCACAGAATCATTGCCTAGCCACACCCCCCGATTTTACCCACTTAACATACCCTGTCTACCAGCACATTCAATATTTTTATCTTTTGAACTGGCTACTACTGAAGAAGTTACCAAACTTTTTCAGATGCCCACCTAAATTGTTTCCTGGATCCTGTTCCCCTGCAGCTACTGTGGTCACCCTCTTCTTCTATCCTGATAAGAATATGGTAAAGCTGTTAAGTGCCATCATCCCAGTTCAAATATTAGCAAGAATACCCTCTACTAGCAAGGGACTTTAATCAGCACAACAGACAATGCAAACTCAAGAAATAATATAAGTAAAAATATTGCTTTATTACATATCACAAAGGGTTAAAAGTCATAAAAAGCTAACAGCTTAGAATTGAATACAAAGACAGCATGGTAGTTCTAATTGCCAGAAACCACGAACAGAGTCAATTAATTTATTGAGGCATCCAATGCGTTTTGAAAAATAGGGTTTTTTCTTCTTCCTCAGGGATGCTCAAAATAAAGGGTATTATATAATGTAAAAATAACAATAAGTTTCATATTTACATAAATATACAAATCTTTAAAAATGCATCACTAAAAGTGCTACTGAACAGGCTGTATTCAAATAACTCATTGACAGCAATATTGTATAAAAGCATTTGTGCTGCCTCCCAGAAAACCCATATGGATGACAAAGACTACCACAACAAGACAAGTGGGAAAACCTCAGTTTAACCTAAGAGGCTGCATACAAAAAATCATATATATAAATGGTACATCATCACACAAGGTCTCATAGGATGGTGACATTTTTAGAAGCACAGAATTGCGTAATATAGTGAAGGCTTACATAGGAAGTGAAGGTGCTCAGAGTAAATATGGCTGCAGCAGGCTGACGTGAGAACTTGAATTATATAATTTACTTGAATTATGGAGAAGGACCTATCCGCATATCTCCAGTATGAAATCATGTAATGAGGAGCTCCCACTTGGACGCCATCTAGCTAAGGTTCATGTCAGTTACTTTACATAAAGTTCTTGGGGCTTGTCTCAGGGGTCTGGGAGAGCTAAAAACCTTGGATATATAGGTTAGCCACCTTTGATCTATTCCAGTCTTTTCTGGCATGTCGATGTGCTTAAAATCTTTTTCCCCTTTTTTGCCAATATCAATGATAGGGACAGTCCCCCCCCCCCCTTCTCTTCTTTTTTTTTTTTTTTTCTATACCCTGTTACTATATTCCAGATATGTGCCTTTGTTTGTTTGGGTTTTGTTTTCACGTTCGCAGCTGTATATACATTTTTTTATTATGACATAATTACTACTATACTGTACAATTTCACTGTACTGGTTTTGTACCTAATTGTCCATTTCATGCATCATTGCTATGCTGTTGATCATAGGCTGCCTCCACTTGTGTTCCTATTGCACTCCTTTTTTACAAATTTTTGCCGTTCCTATTTTTTCAAAGTATTGTTTGCTGCCTTCCCCCTTTTCTTACAGGGAGAGGAGGGTGCCCTCTTTTTGACTTGCGCTGCTGCCCAGTGCATGGGGGCCACACATCCTACCAGATTCCCTGAGGGATGGGACAGCTGTTTTGCTGGCTTGTAAGTGCTGGGCAATTCCATCTACAGGTGTTTTTGAGCCCCAGCCTCTGCATCAGCTTCTCTGTTGCTCCTCTGGATTTGCCTCAGGTGCTTGGGAATGGCTTGGCATAATTGGTTGTGTCTCTCATCCTGGCCCTGACTGCGGCCCTCATCTATGCGTCGGCAGCCCGGTGTGCGCGGTGTCAGATCGGGGGGTTGCCTTAGGCTTCCCACACAGAGGGATGATTGGTTTCTCTTATGTGTTAGTTTTGTCCCTGGCATCTGAATGGTTCATTCCTAAACTATAGCTGCCCTTAAGCCTGGTACACACAGTTTTTTTCGTTCAACCCAGACTGGAGCCACTGTACTAACTATGCAATGTTACTATAGTGATCTCCCCTGCTGAGCTGTTGTGTTCTGAGAGGGAGACGCCCCCCCCCCCCTTGCCAGAACAAGCTGATTAGCTGCCATTGGCAGAGAGCGCTGATCGGGAGTCAGTCAGCTGCTGGTTTTCCAGCATGCTCATCCGACAGAAGCCAGCCAAACACCTGGCTTCTGTTGGACAGAGTGGCATACACACAGGCCGAATGTTGGCTGTTTTTTTTTTTTTTTTTAACCACCCTGATGTCTCCCGACATTTGGCCCATGTGTACGGGGCTTTAAAAGCACAAGCAGGATAAATTGCTCAGTGTCTCTCTGATTTGGCTGGAAGATTGTTGGTTTGTTCTGCTGGTATTTGTGCAAAGATATTTTTGATAAAAATGAGCACTTGGTTTGCTCCTCAGGCTTTACTTCTACTGCGTGGGATTTACTCCTGTGTGGGATTTTTTGCACTTTTTACATCTTAAAGAATTTGTGATATTTTGTTATTTCTCGCTCTAATTTTCTGTCGGCAGTATTTACTTGCTGAGTCCTGGCTGCCTCTGCTGCAGCCAAGTCCAGCATTCTGGATAAGAACCATGCCAGCAATCTGCAGCCATATTTACTCTGGGCACCTTCCCTTCTTATGTAAGACTTCACTATATTATAAAATTCTTAGCTTCTAAAAATTGCACCATCCTATGAGACCTTGTGAGACAACTTACCACTTATACTGTATATATATGATTTTTTGTATGCAGCCTCTTAGGTCAAACTGAGGTTTTCCTCAGCCTTGAATGTGGTGACCCCCAGTGGCCCTCCCTGTCTTGTCTTGGGAGTCCTCTCCATCCGTATGGGCTTCCTGGGAGGTGGTACAAATGCTTTTATATAATATTACTCTCAGCGATCTGCTATATGAGTGCTTTGAATACAGCCTGGTGAGTAGCACTGTCAGTGATGCATTTTTATAGATTTGTATATGTATGTAAATATGAAACGTATTGTTATTCTTACATTAAAGAATACCCGTGTATTCTCTATTTTGAGCATCCCTGAGGAAGAAGAAAAAAGCTCTATTTTTCGAAACGTATCGGATGCCTTGATAAATTCATTGACTCTGGTCAAGGTTTCTGGAAATCAGCACTACCATTCTGTCCTTGTATTGAGTTCTAAGCTGATAGCTTTTTATGACTTGTATCTTTTTTAATATGTAATAAAGCAATATTTCTACTTATATTGTTTCTTGAGTTTCCATCGTCTGTTGTACAGACTAAAGTCCTCCCCAGTGGAGGGTATTCTTTTTAATCTTCTTCTATCTTCTTTTAGAACACTTAGTCCACAAGTGAATAAGCTCCTACTTCACTGAAAACAACCTTCTTGACCATTCACAGTCTGGCTTTCGCTCACAGCATTCCACAGAAACTGCCCTTCTAAAACTCATTAATGATATACCGACTGCTAAAACCAACAGCCAGTACTCCATACTTACTGCTAGACATTTCTGTGGCCTTTGATACTGTTGACCACCGGCTCCTACTCAATAAACTCCACTCCCTTGGCCTCCAAAACTCTGCTCTTTCCTAATTCTGCTCCTATCTGTTACAGTGCTCCTTCAGTGTTACCTACAACTTTGTCTCCTCCTCTCCACTTCCTCTTTCTATAGGGGTCCCCAAAGGCTCTGTTCTTGGACCCTTTCTCTTTTTTATTTACACCTCCCCTCTTGGGTACTTGATAACTTTCCACAGTTTCAAATACCAGCTCTGCTGAGCTGATAACACCCAAATCAATCTCTCTAGTCCCCACCTCATGCCTTTAGTCTCCTCTCGCATTACCAACTTACTAACTGACATATCATGTACACAAACAATAAGTGCACATGCAGACAAAACATCCATGTGAAAAAAAAGTCCAAGTGAAACAATAAATGACACAGTGAGTCTAATCAAATAGAAGGTTAAAGAGTAGCTCCAGGCTTCTTCAGAAAAAAGTCCTACAAATACATTAGCTGCTGACTTTTAATATAAGGACACTTACCTGTCCAGGGATCCTGCGATGTCCTCACCCGAGCTGATTCTTCAATCAGCTTCAGGTGCAGGCACCAGCATTTCTAGTAAGGGAAACAGGAAGTGAAGTCTTGTGGCTTCACAGCCTGTTTCCTACTGTGCATATACAAGTTGCGCTGTGAATAGTCCTGTAGTCTTCTGGGACCTGTGATGTGTTCCAGAAAATGTTGGGGGAAGAAGAGGGGGGCTGAACTTCTGGCTCAGATCTGAGCCAGAAATGAAAGCAGGCACCTATCAAAACCAGGTACTCGCTCCTCCCTGCCCCCCAAAAAGTGCCAAATGTGGCAGTGGAGGGTGAAAACATGTGGCGCTTTCCCTCTTGAGTGGAGCTCCACTTTAATATAGAATTCCAGTTTTCCACCAGCAGAATGCATGTTCCTTGAAAACAAAACCACCTTGTGCCCTCCAGCATACAAATAAGCCTCTAACCGGACTGCGTTGATCCCCACTTACAGAGATCATTAGCGCATGTTGAAAAAAAAGGTGATTAAAAACTTACAGCATTCTTCCACATCAGAGCGCAAGCATAAACACCATTCCAAGACTTCCAGATGGCTCCAGAAGCTTTTAGCTGGGCCAGGCATCACCATACAAGATTTTATGCAAAGGAGCAAAAGCCACACAATAGTGTAAAACTATGTCTTGCATGTATTTGAAATTCTTAGACAGGTACAAATCAGCACCTAAGTAAACTGCTGCACCAGCTAGCACTCGCCGAGCATGATGATGTTACAAGTTAAGACCCTTCCAATTACATATTGATATAAACATTTTATTATATACATATTGGGGCTTAACTTGTGATGTCATCACACCCGCCGAATGCTAGCTGGTGCAGTGGTTTACCTATGTGCTGATTTGCTTTAAAAAACTAATTTACCATGTCAATCACTCTGGGGGTTGTTTGATCATTATCCACCTATAGATTAGTGTGTGGTTTGCCGCCGTCCCTGTCGTATTGTTTTTGGGGTTAGGTACCTCAGGCCTAAGAGATTGGTGGGACTTTATGGGCAAGGTGTAGATAGTAGAAATGAGTACAATACTTAGTAAGAATTTGTTTACTGTATGTAAAAAACATATATATATATACAGTATACAATGGTAGTGGTGAGGGGTTGTAGACCCCTGAGTGAGAAGGGTGAGGAAAATGATAGAATAGTGACAGTGTGTAAATAGTGACTTAGGTAAGATAGGAAATTTCTCTATTTCGTTTAAGAGAGTTTTCCTCTTTTTGCGTCCCAACGCGTTTCGGCTCGCTCCTGGAGCCTTTTTCAAGGGTGTAAGTCACATAGTATTCCTGAAATAGTCAGATAGATACTCTCAGTTACAAATTGGTGATACCTATTGATTGGTATATCAAGCAATGGTATCTCCATAAAATATTGTTACATACATTTTGTTTTGCCGCAAGTAGAGATGGAGTTCCCTCATGAAACAGCGAGAGCGTGAGCCTTATAAGCCTGCAAGGTATTGAATGAGTTATAGGAAATCATGTTTGTATCGACCAGTACTGAGTGTTATTGGGGTTCGACTTACTAGCTATGTGGTGGGTTTCGGTGCCCAGGATTACCCGATGGGACATGCAGAGAGGTCCCATTCAGGTGATGCTGGGGTGTCTTGTTGAGTTGTACTTCAGATTATAGTAGTATATCCAGTCAGGGACAATCTCTGAAAGAATGAGGAGTTAAATTCAGTGTGTGGGAATTTATAGTGCAACCGGCAAGAAAATACCCTTTCAAAGGCTGGTACCTTATGGGTTCCTTACTTGCGCTGGGGTCAGGCACCTGGTTGTATGCCTGTTGGAGCCTGTTGGATGGTATGCTCCGATCTGCAGGAATGCATGGATATAATGTATTGTTTGTTATATGAAAATAATATATAAATGAGTTATATATATATAGAATATATATGTAATGAAAGATGAAAAAAAAAATGTATAAAAAGAAAAAGAAAGATGCACGGTAGAGTGGTATAGGCCACTGATGCTCATTCTGTTTGTATTTTAGGATAATATATGTGTAAAGCCATCTAGGGGCTTTGAAGATTCTGGCTATGTATTAGACACTTCTTACAATAGTATATATAGGAGCATTTAAAACGTGCATCTTTGTGGTGATAGTTGCTACAATTTAGGCGACTGTATGTCGCTGAATGCATTGCGGTTCCTGGTATAAGGTCGGCAAAAATAAATGAGTTTGCTTGATATGTAGAGCCCAATATTTATCAGGTAAGGTTCCATCTATGCTGGGAAGTGTATATATTGTTGGCTGCAAACTGTATATATATATATATATAAACATATATATATATATATATATGCAAGACCGAAAGTCTCACAGTGGGAGTCTAAAAGTACAATGTGCAAGAGTTGTGACATGTTTAGATAATGCTGGTCTGTTGGGGCCAGTGACTCACTTTTAAGAGTTGCAGGATTGTGTCTCCAAATGCGGGCTGTTGGCGGCTCCTGGGTTTTCCTCTCCTCTCAGCCTGTGTGAGAGTGAGAGGACCCGATGCTCCCCGGCCTTTTAAGGAGGTTCGCGCATGCGCAGATCGCGCCGCACGTTCCTCTCGCTGATTCCCTTCAGCTGACGTTGGGCTGTATGGCGCGTGCGCGAGTTGCGCGCGCAGCCGTACCTACGTCATCCGGGATATCAGCTGGCGGCCGCCGACAAGGTAGGGCGTGCTTCCACTGACGTGGGAGGGGGCGTGATGGCAAAGCCTCATCGCTTCTGTGTGCCCCGGTCAGCCGAATGGGCGGTGACAGGGGCTTACCTTGTCGGGTGTTTCTAGTGGGTAAATCAAATCATGACTTTGCGGTTCACATGAAAAAATACATAATACAGAACTGACATGTAATATAATAAATGCTGAAGTAAATATGTATAATCTCTATAGTGGTCTCACATGCAAAAGTATTAACAGCAGTGTGCAATAGGATCTGAATTTCAATGGGATGACAGATGTTCTGGGAAGGGGATATATATATACCCCGGGGTGGTTACCCGAATACTAATCGGATTGGAGGTTGGGAGGGCCTAAGCCCGACATACTTGGACCATTGGGGGATGCAATGATAGATGTTTTTATGTGGGCAGGAACTGGGGGAGGAGTCATAGCATCGATCGGAAAATAAACGATCGTGGAGTTTCGAGGAGAAGATGTAAAAATCATGTCAGGATGATGAAGCGAATGATGGAAAAAGATAAATAAATAAAATAAAATGAATAGATGGAAAAAATGACCCAGGTTTCTGATGCGTTATATGTTCCAGTTGTCTCAGTCCGTTTTCCCAGAAGAGAAGCCCTCTAGGAACGGTCTATAACTTTCTGCTTCATTTAGTCCTGGTGGTGTGGTGGCCTTGAGGCGTTGAATCCACCTCATCTCAAGTTGTAATAGGGTCTTGTTCCAATCACCCCCCCTCCTGGGGATGTGTACCCTTTCCAGGGCCATGAAGGTTACATTCGGCATTCTATGGGCATGTTTGTGGGCCACATGACGTCCTAAAGGTAAATAGAAGTTGCATAACTCCATGCTGTTCATATGTTGGTTTACTCTTTTGCCAAATTCTTGCTTCGTTTTGCCAACGTAAAACGCATTGCAGTCGCATCTCATTAAATAGACGATGCCCTTGGTGTGGCAATTCGCATAGTGTTTGGGTTCAAAAGACTCTCCATTTGGTAAAGTGGTTTTTGTGCATTTTTTTATTACTCTGCAGTTGTCGCATGTTCCACATGGATAGGTCCCTCTGACTTTGCATGGGTCCTTGCGATTTCCTTCACAGAATTCACTTCTGATTAGGTCGTTTTTGATTGCTCCTGCTTTCCTGTATGTGATTGGTGGCTTCTCAGTGATAAATCTTTTTACAGTTGGGTCCTCGTTGAGGATGGCCCAGTGTTTCTTTAGGATGTTGCTTATTTTATTATGTTCGTTCGTGTATCTCATGATGAGTCTAGTCTTGTGTTCTTTTGGTTCTGGGTCCTTTTGCTTTTTCTTGAATAGAATATCTTTCCTGTCTTTTCTCACCACTCTGTTGAACGCCTTCCTTAGGGATGTCTTAGTGTAATCTCTTTCCATCAATCTGCATGTTAGTGCATCCGCTTCTTTTTTGAAGTCTTCATATTTAGAGCAATTTCGTCTGATCCTTAGGAATTGACTATAAGGGATCGCTTGTTTTAAGGGAGTTGGATGGAAACTGGTTGCATGCAGGATAGAGTTTCCTGCAGTATCTTTACGGTATAGGGTAGTTTTTAGTGTTCCATCTTTTTCCTTATAGATCCAGGTATCAAGAAATGGGATCTTCTCTTTGCTGTAATTTAACGTGAAAAACATGTTAAAGTTGTTGTTGTTTAATTTCCGTCTCAGATCTGGGATGGATTCTTCGGGTCCTGTCCAGACGATCAAGATGTCGTCAATAAATCTCTGCCACATCAGTATATGGTCTGTGTATGTTCTATTTCGGTCATCCATAAGGAATTCCTGTTCCCAGGTTCCTAGGTAGAGGTTTGCATAGCTGGGTGCACAGCTTGTGCCCATCGCCACACCGCATACTTGCAGATAGTGTGTGCCATCAAATGTAAAATAGTTTCTTCTTAGAATATATTCCAGCATATTCAAAATGAAGTTGTTGAACGCTGGGTCATCTAAGCTTTGTTCTCTCAAAATTTTACTGATGGTGGCTATTCCTTTGTCGTGTGGGATATTGTTATACAGGGCTTCTACGTCCACTGTGATAAGTATCGAATTGGTTGGGATTGTTATGTCTTCCAAGATTTGTAGTAGGTGCATGGTGTCTCTTACATAGGACGTGAGGCTTGTCACGTATGGGCGAAGGTAGGCGTCAATAACTTCACTCATGCCTTCTGAAATACTCCCGTTACCTGAAACAATCGGTCGCCCTGGGGGGTTCTTTTCGTTCTTATGAACTTTGGGTAACGAGTAAAATGTTGGAGTCCGTGGATATTTAGTTCTTATGAAATTCCAGAGGGTAGGTGATATTATCCCATCACTTCCTGCTCTGTCGACTTTCTGATAAAATTCCTCTTTGTACCTTTGAATCATAACTGGGGAGATTTTTGTGTAACATTTTGGGTCATTTAGAATCTTCAGGCACATCTCCTTATAGAATGTGTTATCCATAATTACGACATTTCCACCTTTGTCCGATGGCTTGATCGTAATGCCTTCTAGCTCTCTTAGTTCTCTTAATGCCTTTTGCTGGGATTTAGTTAGGTTTTGCTTGCATTTTGCTCTCGACATCTTTTCGATGTCCTTTGTAGTTTCCCGCACGAATAGTGCTATTGCAGGGTTTAAACTAAGAGGTGGAAATTTGTGTGATTTTTTCTTAAATTTTTTCAGTATTTCATCCTTATCTTGTGGTTTATCAATGTCTTCTTCATCTCCACTGTCAATGACCTCTGGATTGTCGTCTGTCCATTCATCAAGGCCTCCCTCCTGTAAAAGGAGATTCAGGTCTCTTAGGGCGCGGAACTCCGCGGCCGATAATTGGGGTTGGGATTCGCTCACAGTCGCTTGCTTACTGTACATTACTTGCTGGAGAAGTTTCCTAGCAAAGAGGTGAATGTCTTTTATGGCTTCGAACCTATCCACTGGTTTGTTGGGACAGAATGATAGGCCCAAGGTCAGTACCTCTGTCTGTTCCTTCGTTAGTGTATGTGAGGAAAGGTTGATAATAGTAAGTCCTTGCTTGGTCGTCTCCTTGTTAGTGTTAGTTGTTTCTGTTATTTGTTCCCCTTTGTCGATCTCCCTCGCGCCCCTAAAAAAGGTCTTTGTTTCTTTGGGTCTTGTTGGGATCTGGTAAAAATCTGGTGGTGCTTAACTGGGGGTGCATTTGTCATTTCGTTGCTTGGTTCATCCGGTGCATCCGTGTCCTCCTCGTTCCTGTCGGTGGTTTCTACGTTAGTTCTTTCCAGTTCTTTTTGCGCTCCCCAATGTGGTTGGCGAGCTTGTGCTCTTTTCCTTTCGTCGTTCTCCCCTCCAGAGGTGTATGTAGAAGAATCTGAGGAGTAGTTTCTCTGATTTCTCTGTCCGTACTGTGTTCTATTCCTTGATGTCTTGTTGTTGGTCCATCTGTATGCCCTGTTCTGGCTGAACGCATTTTTATCTCTCCAGTATTTCTTTTCTTTCTTTCTTAGAATTTCTTTGCTGTGTTGTTCCAGATGCTCCTTCAGTCTTTTTTCCTGTTCTGAATACAGGGTTACCGACTTCAAGGGGGTTAGTTGTTCATAGACCCCCTTAATCTCATCTTCAATAGTCTTTAGCTGGTCTTCATATTCATTCTTTAGAAGGAGCATTAGATTCTTTGAACAAGTGTTGAGTATTTCTTCCCATTCTTTCTTCAGTTTAGTGCTGATATTTTCCATGGTTGGGAATATTTGTACTCTCAGACCTATGGGGTTGATGTTCTCTCGTATATAGCGTTCAAACGATTTTATGTGCCAATATAGCGCTGATTTTCGTTCCAAGTGTCTTCTGAGAGTGTTGAATAGGGCCGTAACGTCAGAGTCCTGTTGTTCTTGTCCCTGGAATGTCTTATGTATACCGGTCATTAGGTTTTCCCATTCTTTTCCGATTAGTTCTCCGCTTGTGTCCTCCATTACTTCCAGATTCATTAGAGTTGTCCACCACTTCTTATAGTGGGGGAAGGTTAGAGTTGCAATCGGTTATTGATGTTCCAGCCTCCTTGTTTGGTTACCGAACTCGGTTATCCGTCAGAAGGGGGAAACTTGATTTTTTTACGATTGCTCACAATATTTTGTCTGATAACGTGTTTATACTGGGATCCTGCTGATTGATTCCAGTGTTATCAGATAATATAGAGACAAGTCTTTAGTAAGGGTGAGGTTGGATGATGATCAGTGAGGTGTGGATGTGCTGTCCATCCTAAATTGTGAATTCTGGGGGTTGTTTGATCATTATCCACCTATAGATTAGTGTGTGGTTTGCCGCCGTCCCTGTCGTATTGTTTTTGGGGTTAGGTACCTCAGGCCTAAGAGATTGGTGGGACTTTATGGGCAAGGTGTAGATAGTAGAAATGAGTACAATACTTAGTAAGAATTTGTTTACTGTATGTAAAAAACATATATATATATACAGTATACAATGGTAGTGGTGAGGGGTTGTAGACCCCTGAGTGAGAAGGGTGAGGAAAATGATAGAATAGTGACAGTGTGTAAATAGTGACTTAGGTAAGATAGGAAATTTCTCTATTTCGTTTAAGAGAGTTTTCCTCTTTTTGCGTCCCAACGCGTTTCGGCTCGCTCCTGGAGCCTTTTTCATAACAATCCCAACCAATTCGATACTTATCACAGTGGACGTAGAAGCCCTGTATAACAATATCCCACACGACAAAGGAATAGCCACCATCAGTAAAATACTGAGAGAACAAAGCTTAGATGACCCAGCGTTCAACAACTTCATTTTGAATATGCTGGAATATATTCTAAGAAGAAACTATTTTACATTTGATGGCACACACTATCTGCAAGTATGCGGTGTGGCGATGGGCACAAGCTGTGCACCCAGCTATGCAAACCTCTACCTAGGAACCTGGGAACAGGAATTCCTTATGGATGACCGAAATAGACCATACACAGACCATATACTGATGTGGCAGAGATTTATTGACGACATCTTGATCGTCTGGACAGGACCCGAAGAATCCATCCCAGATCTGAGACGGAAATTAAACAACAACAACTTTAACATGTTTTTCACGTTAAATTACAGCAAAGAGAAGATCCCATTTCTTGATACCTGGATCTATAAGGAAAAAGATGGAACACTAAAAACTACCCTATACCGTAAAGATACTGCAGGAAACTCTATCCTGCATGCAACCAGTTTCCATCCAACTCCCTTAAAACAAGCGATCCCTTATAGTCAATTCCTAAGGATCAGACGAAATTGCTCTAAATATGAAGACTTCAAAAAAGAAGCGGATGCACTAACATGCAGATTGATGGAAAGAGATTACACTAAGACATCCCTAAGGAAGGCGTTCAACAGAGTGGTGAGAAAAGACAGGAAAGATATTCTATTCAAGAAAAAGCAAAAGGACCCAGAACCAAAAGAACACAAGACTAGACTCATCATGAGATACACGAACGAACATAATAAAATAAGCAACATCCTAAAGAAACACTGGGCCATCCTCAACGAGGACCCAACTGTAAAAAGATTTATCACTGAGAAGCCACCAATCACATACAGGAAAGCAGGAGCAATCAAAAACGACCTAATCAGAAGTGAATTCTGTGAAGGAAATCGCAAGGACCCATGCAAAGTCAGAGGGACCTATCCATGTGGAACATGCGACAACTGCAGAGTAATAAAAAAATGCACAAAAACCACTTTACCAAATGGAGAGTCTTTTGAACCCAAACACTATGCGAATTGCCACACCAAGGGCATCGTCTATTTAATGAGATGCGACTGCAATGCGTTTTACGTTGGCAAAACGAAGCAAGAATTTGGCAAAAGAGTAAACCAACATATGAACAGCATGGAGTTATGCAACTTCTATTTACCTTTAGGACGTCATGTGGCCCACAAACATGCCCATAGAATGCCGAATGTAACCTTCATGGCCCTGGAAAGGGTACACATCCCCAGGAGGGGGGGTGATTGGAACAAGACCCTATTACAACTTGAGATGAGGTGGATTCAACGCCTCAAGGCCACCACACCACCAGGACTAAATGAAGCAGAAAGTTATAGACCGTTCCTAGAGGGCTTCTCTTCTGGGAAAACGGACTGAGACAACTGGAACATATAACGCATCAGAAACCTGGGTCATTTTTTCCATCTATTCATTTTATTTTATTTATTTATCTTTTTCCATCATTCGCTTCATCATCCTGACATGATTTTTACATCTTCTCCTCGAAACTCCACGATCGTTTATTTTCCGATCGATGCTATGACTCCTCCCCCAGTTCCTGCCCACATAAAAACATCTATCATTGCATCCCCCAATGGTCCAAGTATGTCGGGCTTAGGCCCTCCCAACCTCCAATCCGATTAGTATTCGGGTAACCACCCCGGGGTATATATATATCCCCTTCCCAGAACATCTGTCATCCCATTGAAATTCAGATCCTATTGCACACTGCTGTTAATACTTTTGCATGTGAGACCACTATAGAGATTATACATATTTACTTCAGCATTTATTATATTACATGTCAGTTCTGTATTATGTATTTTTTCATGTGAACCGCAAAGTCATGATTTGATTTACCCACTAGAAACACCCGACAAGGTAAGCCCCTGTCACCGCCCATTCGGCTGACCGGGGCACACAGAAGCGATGAGGCTTTGCCATCACGCCCCCTCCCACGTCAGTGGAAGCACGCCCTACCTTGTCGGCGGCCGCCAGCTGATATCCCGGATGACGTAGGTACGGCTGCGCGCGCAACTCGCGCACGCGCCATACAGCCCAACGTCAGCTGAAGGGAATCAGCGAGAGGAACGTGCGGCGCGATCTGCGCATGCGCGAACCTCCTTAAAAGGCCGGGGAGCATCGGGTCCTCTCACTCTCACACAGGCTGAGAGGAGAGGAAAACCCAGGAGCCGCCAACAGCCCGCATTTGGAGACACAATCCTGCAACTCTTAAAAGTGAGTCACTGGCCCCAACAGACCAGCATTATCTAAACATGTCACAACTCTTGCACATTGTACTTTTAGACTCCCACTGTGAGACTTTCGGTCTTGCATATATATATATATATATATATATGTTTATATATATATATATATACAGTTTGCAGCCAACAATATATACACTTCCCAGCATAGATGGAACCTTACCTGATAAATATTGGGCTCTACATATCAAGCAAACTCATTTATTTTTGCCGACCTTATACCAGGAACCGCAATGCATTCAGCGACATACAGTCGCCTAAATTGTAGCAACTATCACCACAAAGATGCACGTTTTAAATGCTCCTATATATACTATTGTAAGAAGTGTCTAATACATAGCCAGAATCTTCAAAGCCCCTAGATGGCTTTACACATATATTATCCTAAAATACAAACAGAATGAGCATCAGTGGCCTATACCACTCTACCGTGCATCTTTCTTTTTCTTTTTATACATTTTTTTTTTCATCTTTCATTACATATATATTCTATATATATATAACTCATTTATATATTATTTTCATATAACAAACAATACATTATATCCATGCATTCCTGCAGATCGGAGCATACCATCCAACAGGCTCCAACAGGCATACAACCAGGTGCCTGACCCCAGCGCAAGTAAGGAACCCATAAGGTACCAGCCTTTGAAAGGGTATTTTCTTGCCGGTTGCACTATAAATTCCCACACACTGAATTTAACTCCTCATTCTTTCAGAGATTGTCCCTGACTGGATATACTACTATAATCTGAAGTACAACTCAACAAGACACCCCAGCATCACCTGAATGGGACCTCTCTGCATGTCCCATCGGGTAATCCTGGGCACCGAAACCCACCACATAGCTAGTAAGTCGAACCCCAATAACACTCAGTACTGGTCGATACAAACATGATTTCCTATAACTCATTCAATACCTTGCAGGCTTATAAGGCTCACGCTCTCGCTGTTTCATGAGGGAACTCCATCTCTACTTGCGGCAAAACAAAATGTATGTAACAATATTTTATGGAGATACCATTGCTTGATATACCAATCAATAGGTATCACCAATTTGTAACTGAGAGTATCTATCTGACTATTTCAGGAATACTATGTGACTTACACCCTTGAAAAAGGCTCCAGGAGCGAGCCGAAACGCGTTGGGACGCAAAAAGAGGAAAACTCTCTTAAACGAAATAGAGAAATTTCCTATCTTACCTAAGTCACTATTTACACACTGTCACTATTCTATCATTTTCCTCACCCTTCTCACTCAGGGGTCTACAACCCCTCACCACTACCATTGTATACTGTATATATATATATGTTTTTTACATACAGTAAACAAATTCTTACTAAGTATTGTACTCATTTCTACTATCTACACCTTGCCCATAAAGTCCCACCAATCTCTTAGGCCTGAGGTACCTAACCCCAAAAACCATGTCAATCACTCTTTCTGCCAATCTCTCCACTGGCTTCTAATTTCCTAGCCAATTAAATTTAAAATGCTAACAAAAACATACAAAGCCATTTTACAAGGCTGCCCCAAGCTACAGTATATCACCAATCTTGTCTCAAAATATCACCCAAACCTTCCTCTCTGCTCATTGCAAGACCTCCAGCTCTCTAGTTCTCTTGTCTTCTCCACCCATGCTTGTCTCAAGTACTTCCCCAGAGCTTCTCCCAACCTCTGGAATTCTCTACCTCAATTTGTCTGGCTAATTTCTTGAAAACTCATCTCTTCAGGGAAGCCTATCTCACCTCCACCTAACAACTGAGCTTTTAATTCTTCCATCAGCTCATTTCTCACAGTTATTACCTTATGTACCACTTGCCCCACCCTATTAAAATATAAGCTCTTATAAGCAGGGAGCTCCCAAACCTCTTGAATTTTATTGTGTTGTAGCCGTATTGTATCCTTTTATATTGTGAAGTATTGCGCAAACTGCTGGCGATATATAAAGCCTGTAAAATATTAATAATAATTTCTGATCTGCGCTTGCAAAGAACAATTGTGTGGAAGGCCATGAAACACATTGCCACTAAAAGAATAGGCATTTTCAATCAAAACAATTTATAAATAATGACACATGGTGCTATAGTTCTCCGAAGAGACATAAGCGTGTGAAATTTCAATTGAGCTTTAAGGCTGGGTTCACACTTATGTATATTGGTTAGACAGCCAGAATTAATAGGGATATCCCATTGTGCAAGGCTAGATGTTTGAAACTTCATTGCTCTTCATTTCTCATTTTACAATAAGTCTGTTGTTTGTAATTAGTTGTGTAGCACTACTCCCTTAGGAGCTGCTGGTTACGGATTCCCCTGGGTTACCCATAGCAACAGCATCACGGTTTAGCATTTTCAAAGTTCTTAGCTCAGTCAGAAAACAGTCTAGGGGTTTTGTTTTTTTTGTAGTTTTATTTGAGAACTTGGATAGGAAAAGGGATGAGTGGGATACTCCAACTTGAATGAACCATGAACAATTTGCTGGGATGTCTAGACATAACTGAGTGAGGCAAGGCCGCTGCTTCACCTTGTCACTAGCAGTGAAGAAGAATTTAATGAACTTGTATAGCTCTGTGAATCACTCTTCAGGGCCTAACTAAGCACACCCCCTTTATCCCTATTCCTACACGGTACCCCCTTTACTGTAACTCTCTCTGTGTGAGCTAGCTCCTTGATCCCCTGACTTCATTGGAGTGGCCCCCCTTCCTGGGCCGACCCTTTAGCAAGTCCATTAGTACTCACGGACACTGTTTTTCCCAAGAGACTCTGCCAGCAGCTCCGCCATCAGCTACACTGGTTCCTCTGCAGCTCAGCTCCACACCTGGTTCACTAGGCCTACTGCCTAGGACCACCTCCCTCACACACATCAGGAGGGGAGACAGCTGTCTGCCTCCTCCTGGGACTCTGCTTTCCGCCAAAGACACCCTGTCACATGTCCCCCCGGCTTTTATGAGCAATCCCAGGAGGCAATACAAGAATGACTTCCCACTGGGACTTCCACAAACGCCAATGTGTCACTGGCTGGGATTCCTCCACTGTCCAACAAGCTCCCTCATTGAATACAGTGGGAACACTCCCTCAGACCCAGTGAATCACACCTGGAGACATGCAACCTAACAGATCAGGCTCCCCTGATAAGCAAAGGGAGCAAAAGATGCTTTTTCCTAGCACCTACCTAGGAGGGTGCTACAGTTGTAATTAGTTGACCCCACTGGTACACAGTTACTGAGAAAAAGAGCAGTAAAGGGCAATAAGTGGGAAGACCAAGTTGTGTATGTAATGAGAACATAATATATTGGGAAGCCCAAGTTGTGTATGTAATGAGGACATAATATATATACATTATAGAGAGTTAGCCTGTGGTAGGTTAAGAGAGGATTAAGGAAAGAGGGCAAGTACTTCCCTTTCAGACCTGTTTCTTAGGCAGCTGTCAGAGAGGCTGAGGAGAATGGCTGTTTTGCTATCAGTGCTGTTGAGACTTAGATGCTGGATGGAAGCCTGGTGCTTCTGGCTTGAACCTACTGGGTGAGCTTATCTGAACTGGGACTTTGCTATGTTCTATGCTGTGGACGCTGAGCATTATTTAAAATGTTATACTGATAAGAAGAGTTTCTTGTGTTGTTTTGAGATGGCCATAAAGACAAAGTCTATTATTATTTCTGTTTTTCCTGAATAAAGCCACTTTTAAGTTGACTTAACTGTCTCACAGCTGCCTGTTAACCCCGTGGATCAGGACAATTGGGGGAGAATTCATTGGGCAGGTTGAGGGGTGCAGGCTAAACCCGTCCTTGGTTAATGCTGTACAGGCTGGAAAAGAATCTAGAAAAGAAAGAAAGTAGCTAGTGCACAGGCAGTTGCTGCTCAGCAAGAGACAAACTGCTTACTGATGGAACAGATAGCGGATTTACAGAAGGCACTGACCCAGCAGGCTGAAGCAGGAAAAAGGTGACCCCCTGCAAAGAGTGACCCACGGAGGTCTGTGCAGCTGACTTTGCAAAAGCCACGGCTAACGTGGAAGATGATATGGCAATGTTTGAGTGGATTACAACAAGGGAAGGTCTGCCTGAAAAAGACTGAGTGGATGTGCTGGCTCCTTTCCTGACTGCAGATCCTCAACAGGTATATTGTGATTTAATTAAAAGTGGAAAAAGTTGCGCTGATATGGTGGACCATACAATACTAAGATTAAATTGCAGCTCCCACCAATTCAAGTACTCATGTGCTTGTAGTGAAGAATATATAACCAAAAAGAGGTGTGCTATTCAAAAGTAAATGTCGCAAATTTGATAAATAAATAGATATACAATCCAATGTGAATATATGTAAAATCATATTAAGTACTGATTATAGATCCCAGGTGAGCGGAGTAGTGGAAGATCTGGGATTGCATTACAATAATTTTTTGATGAACTTTCATATTCTTCCCCCCCCCACCCAAAAAAAAAAAAATTTGATGAACCAATTTCTTCTGATGAACTAATCTTTATGAATTAATTTTTATTATTACTATATACATATTTATGAACTGATTTTGTTTTAACATATATTCACATTGGATTATATATCTATCATATTTATCACATTTACTTTTGAATAGCGCACCACTTTTTGGTTATATATATTGTGATTTTGCTTTAGATTTAGCACAAGACTTTAAACTGCTAAAGGTGGAAATATTAGCCAAGCTGGGGGCAAGCAGAGTTCATGGCTGGCGCTTTGACAGGGCTAAGCCTTCCCATGCGCAGCTGCATCATCTAATGCACCTGTTTCAAGATTGGCTGAAACGTAAGGAAATGGCGCCCACTAAGGTCGTGGAGCAAGTTGCCCTAGATCAGTTCTGAAAGGTCTTCCTAAGGAGCTACATCAATGGGTGGCTCAGTCGGAGCCCCAGTCCCTGGATGAGATGGCTGCCGTGGTCGAATAGTACAGCTGTGCAGAATGCTTTTGTGAGCGCCCTTCTGCAACCAGAGAGCTGGGCTAGACCAAGGAGGCACATTCTAGTGCCAAGATGGCACCTGTTGAACCCATAGTGTCTGATCAGGTGCCTGATATGCCTTCCAGAAGCACCCCAACATCAAACCATCCTGAGAGTCCACAGGAGGGAAGGGAAGTTTCTTCAAAGTAAGAGCTGTGAAAATGTGGAATAGGCTCCCTGCAGAGGTGGTTCTGGCCTGCTCACTAGATTGCTTTAAAAAAGGCTTTGATTCTTTTACATAATATGTACATAATATAAATGGGTACTAATATTTATAGGTAACGTTGATCCAGGGAATATCTGATTGCCTCTTGGGGGATCAGGAAGGAATTTTTTCCCCTGCTTTAGCAAATTGGATCATGCTTTGCTGGGGTTTTTCGCCTTCTCTCTGGATTAACTGTGGGTATAGGATTGTGTATATGGGATTGTATGTTTGGGTTTTCTTTACTGTTTTTTGTTTTTTATTGGTTGAGCCAGATGGACTTGTTTTTTTTTTCAACCTGACTAACTTGTACTTATACTATTATGCAACTATGTAAGTCCACTTGAGAGTGTGGTGCGGGTTAATGGACACGAGGTTGTAGCACGTCTTGACTCCGGGAGTGGGCTTACCCTGCTCTGATAGGACAGGTTGCAGGGAGAGCTGATTCCCAGGCAAAATATCGGGGTGACCGTGTTCATGGGGTTGTCAAAGACTATCCAATGGCCCGTATAACCCTGTCCACAACAGCAGGAACTGCTCATTAAGAGTTGGAGTGATCCCAAGCTTGCCTTATGACTTGCTAATTGGGCGAGACTGCCCTGTAGTTTAGGGCTTACTTACTCAAAAGCTCAAAGGTTCGGGGGCTTCCCCCAAAAATGAGAGACCCCCGTGTGAAGATTTTAATACTGTGTTGCAGGATGTGAATAGTGATGAAATGTATCTAACCTGCAGAAGCTGACCTAGGTCCCCTGGAGGTGTTTGCGGGAGTAGAAACAGAGTTCTCCCTCTGAGTCTGACTTGCCATATCTTGGGGGCTCCCGAGAGGATTTCCTTGGTGCTCAGAGGAAAGACTTCACTTTGATCCCCGCCGGGGAACAGGTCATGTTTTTGAGTGGTAAGCCGCAGCATCCTGGGGAAGATATACAATCCCCCCAATTTGCTGTGAATCATACATTACGCTACTGAGTAACCAAGGATGGTAAAGTGATCAAACGTGGACACAAACCATTGGTGAGGGTCCAGGGTCAAGTGCACAACCTGTCTGCCAAGGTCAGGGATGGGGTCATTCGGCCTACTGTGGAGAGCAGGTGTCTCACAGGGGACCATCGACCTGGGAGCGTGCATTGGCATAAGGATGCCCCATCCCAGGCCTCAGGCAATTTGGTGTATAATGTGTGTGTGTATATATATATATATATATATATATATATATATATATAGTTATATATATATATATATATATATATATATATATATATATATATATCGTTATATACATATAAACTATACACAAAAATAACCTTCCGAAAAACATTAATAATAGTTAATAAGGGTATTAACTAGTAGTGAGCTTAGGTTTAGTCTGTACACGGAAGGAAAATTTGAGGATTTCCCACTCGGCAACTGTGCCTACACAAAGGGTTCTAAGATGCTTGTTATATCAGTAAACTAATAGGTAAAGTGGCCACATTAAGTCCGTTATATCATGAGCATCCCAGCTCTTTCATGTATGTGCAGAGAATCCCCCACCCACAGCTGATTGGCTGGTTGCTGGCAGCTTCCTTCCGATTTGGCCAAAAATATGTTTGGACTGAACCCATGCTCATCCCCCTTATTTATTGTACATTAGAACGTATGTAAGCAATACCAGTAAACTGTTCTTATTTGCTAACTTTTGGCTTGCAGAGCATTGCACCTGTGATCAATGGATTGCAGGTGCGATGTCAGGCTCCTGCAGATATTTTGTACAGCTCTCTGTCCATACCACTGTACAGACTGTCCATTGCTGAGCTGCAGGAAGTGTCAATGGATTATGAAGGCACTAATCAGTGCTATAAGTCCATCTGCTGCAGTGGAATATGAGACTTGTTATTTATTCATTCACAGATTCCTGGCCATAGCCTGATTTTAAATGTAACTGTGGCTACAGGGGAGATAAATCTTTGCCCACTGTCGCTGGATGGGTCTCAGAGGGTTAGTGGGGCCGGAGATTAGCAACATGTTACATGCTACACTCTAAATACAAGTGTAATGCGTAACATGTTGCTAAAGGTGAAGTTATCCTTTAAATGTACAATTGAAAGATTTTTGTTATATCTTTTAAATGGATGTGGATCACCTGTTGATCCTGCCAGAAATCCATTGGACTTGTAACTTCCTATACTCTCTGCAGTGTTATCTCAAGCACTGTTATCAGCCTTGTCCAGTTATCTGTGAACATCAGAACCCCTCAAACCCTTTATTTTATGTGAAAAGGAGTGGGGTTGGTGTTCTGTAGTCCTAAGACACTTCCTGTTCTAGGGTATCAATGCTGCTTTTCCATAGATACAATGACGTTAATAGGCATTGTCCCTGCAGGATAGCAAGTGTGTTACTGACCAGGATAACCAAGCTGAAAATAAATAGCCCAAAAAAAAGAAAACCAAAATAGCCACCACATAAGAACTGGTAAGCTGCAGTACATTTAATTTTTGGTTGTGGGTTTAAATACACCTTCATTTTGTAGAACTGCATTTTCTTTAGACAACAGGGGATTCTACACTTTCACATGTTTTTATTGTTTTAACAAGATATTATTATAGTTCTATCCTCTGTATCATTTCTTTCCCTGAATTTGTAATGATGGTGATGGGCTCACATGTTGGGACTGCAATTTGTAGTGTAATAGAAGTATGCCCATGGATGTATTGTGTCATGGATGTATTCATTCACCTAGCTAGTCCTTATTCACTACGTGCAGAAACGTAGATAAGGGGTGGGTCAAGGGGGTCCAACCCCCCCCCCCCAGAGCATCGGTCAATTTCCCAGAAGCTGGGCTAGTGTAGCCTACCAGCTGCGGGAGCCGCCCTACTACTGGGAAGACCACCTGTCTCATCCATGAGGCTGGCAGGCAGGGCCTGGCTGACATTGAAGCCATGTTTACTATTTGCTTCACTAACAGATGTGCCTGCTGGGGTCGCTGTATATACTGCATATATACACACCACAATTTTTCACAGCGTGGCAGGCGTGCTAATTATTGTTCTCTGGTTACTCAAGGCTGAACCCCCCCCCCCTGTAAAAAAAATGATCTATGGCCGTGACTAGGTGGATAGGCAACTTCTTGTTCCCAGTCACACAGCATCCAATCCACGTTTCAACATTTTCTCTGGGTTACGCCACAAATGAAGGAGTGCTGATAACTTATCTCTTCAAGTATGGTGAGATCTCTTTGACTTCTCTGCCTGTCTGTGGCTGTCAGATCTAATTATTGCACCTACACCAGAGGTTGACTGAGAGACCCAGGAATGGTATGATCCCCAAGTAGTTTATTCAAAGGAAGTGTTAGTTCTACAGACTTAGGCCATGCCTCGTGCCTCATTTTTTTAACACAAACATACAAACCTGATTCCAAAAAAAGTTGGGACACTGTACAAATTGTGAATAAAAACAGAATGCAATGATGTGGAAGTTTCAAATTTCAATATTTTATTCAGAATACAACATAGATGACATATCAAATGTTTAAACTGAGAAAATGTATAATTTTAAGGGAAAAATAAATTGATTTTAAATTTTATGGCATCTACACATCTCAAAAAAGTTGGGACAAGGCCATGTTTACCACTGTGTGGCATCCCCTCTTCATTTTATAACAGTCTGCAAACTTCTGGGGACTGAGGAGACAAGTTGCTCAAGTTTAGGAATAGGAATGTTGTCCCATTCTTGTCTGATACAGGTTTTTAGTTGCTCAACTGTCTTAGGTCTTCTTTGTGGCATCTTCCTTTTTATGATGCGCCAAATGTTTTCTATGGGTGAAAGATTTGGACTGCAGGCTGGCCATTTCAGTACCCGGATCCTTCTTCTACGCAGCCATGATGTTGTAATTAATGCAGTATGTGGTCTGGCATTGTCATGTTGGAAAATGCAAGGTCTTCCCTGAAAGAGATGACGTCTGGATGGGAGCATATGTTGTTCTAGAACTTGGATATACCTTTCAGCATTGATGGTGCCTTTCCAGATGTGTAAGCTGCCCATGCCACACGCACTCATGCAACCCCATACCATCAGAGATGCAGGCTTCTGAACTGAGCGCTGAGAACAACTTGGGTTGTCCTTGTCCTCTTTAGTCCAGATGACATGGTGTCCCAGTTTTCCAAAAATAACTTCAAATTTTGATTCGTCTGACCACAGACCAGTTTTCTACTTTGCCACAGTCCATTTTAAATGAGCCTTGGCCCAGAGAAAACGCCTGCGCTTCGGGATCATGTTTACATATGGCTTCTTTTTTGGCCTATAGACTTTTAGCTGGCAACGGCGAATGGCACGGTGGATTGTGTTCACCGACAATGTTTTCTGGAAGTATTCCTGAGCCCATGTTGTGATTTCCATTACAGTAGCATTCCTGTATGTGATGCAGTGCCGTCTAAGGGCCCGAAGATCACAGGCATCCTGTATGGTTTTTCGGCCTTGACCCTTACGCACAGAGATTGTTCCAGATTCTCTGAATCTTTGGATGATTTTATGTACTGTAGATGATGATAACTTCAAACTCTTTGCAATTTTTCTCTGAGAAACTCCATTCTGATATTGCTCCACTATTTTTCGCCGCAGCATTGGGGGAATTGGTGATCCTCTGCCCATCTTGACTTCTGAGAGACACTGCCACTCTGAGAGGCTCTTTTTATACCCAATCATGTTGCCAATTGACCGAATAAGTTGCAAATTTGTCCTCCAGCTGTTCCTTGCATGTACATTTAACTTTTCCAGCCTCTTATTGCTACCTGTCCCAACTTTTTGGGAATGCGTAGCTCTCATGAAATCCAAAATGAGCCAATATTTGGCATGACATTTCAAAATGTCTCACTTTCAACATTTGATATGTTATCTATATTATATTGTGAATAAAAATATAATTTTATGAGATTTGTAAATTAGTCCATTCCTTTTTTACTCACAATTTGTACAGTGTCCCAACTTTTTTGGATTTGGTTTTGTATAATTCTGACACAGGAATGTTAAGATTTAATCTTCTATAGGCTGTGCATACAAGGCGACAAACCATGAAACTACATGCTCAACGCACATCTTATGCAGGTGAAAAACACAAGATGTAGGTAGAAAAATTTGCAATGCTTTGACTGGAATGGTTCATTACAGTAGCATCTGGATGAAAAAATTAAATGCTCCACAGGTAGGAAGTGCATCAGTATAATTTTCTAGGTTTCATTTTCAATTTTTACTGGAGTAAACCTTTATAAAAACTTATGCCAATGGCTAAAATCATACTCTTTACTTTTTATCTGGGAAGCAATATGACAAAAAAAATACGGGACGTTTTTTATTATTATTATTATTATTATTATTATTATTATTATTATTATTATTATTGTTGTTGTTTTTTTGTTGTTGTTATTAATAATAATAATAATAATAATAATAATAATAATAATAATATTATTTTTTTTGTTGTTTTTTTTTCTTTTTAACATTCTCTTATCTTGTTATGGAAAGAACATTACTGCTTTTAAGCAGCTTATTTGTGGTACATCTTTCAGAAATCCTTATATTTGCTATATCCTATTTTATTTCTAATTAGCAAGTCATGATATTCAATATATGCAAGAGTCACATTCTTGATGTGCGGAGATACTTAATCATTTATGCAGGATTTCTATGCAAAATCCCCAATTTCACCTCCCCGATTTTTACACTGAATTTTGTCAGTTTATTAATTTGCACCACAATTTGTCACCAAGAGGGAAATATAATAAAAACCCACGACATTTTACACATAGATGCTGAAAAATAAAGACCATTAGCAAAAAGTATAATTAAATTAAAATGTCAGTTTGCTGGAGAACCTATGTAAATAGGGTTTATTTGAAACTGTGATAATACAAATTGGGTTCATTCTAAAGCTGTGAAAATAAAATTTCTTTGGATGGAACTCATTTTCTGTGTTTTAAGAACACAAACTAACTATAAAAGTAAAACCATGAGCTGAAGTGGAGGATCAGATATAATAAATGGATCGGCTTCCTCACCTACAAGAGTAGCATTTTCTTTACTTCAGATATAAAATCTCTTTTAAAACTACATAAAAATATTATTTATGGGAAATGAAGAAAATGAAAAGCTTCAGCTGGAATGTCTGCAGTTCCGCCATTTAACCATAATAGATCTACAGTATCAATAAAATTCATAAGAATCATGTCATGTCAGCAATATTAATCATATTATTTTAGGTAAAAATGTACCTTCTTGTCATAATTACACAACTTCTTTTTTTTTTATGTCCCATACCAATAAGCAAAACCACAAACCAACAAAAAAAAAAGCTCAGATTAGATATAAGTGGGGTGTTAGTCATTTTGTCTTCCCGACTTGTGCTTTAACCACTTCTGGACCGGAAAGTTTTAATGACAAGGCAAATTTTTTTGGGATACGGCACTGCGTTACTTTGACTGACAACTGCGCGGCCGTGTAATGCTGTACCCAAATAACATTTATATCCTTTTTTTCACACAAATAGAGCTTTCTTTTGGCAGTATCAACCTCTGCAGTTTTTCTTTTTTGCACTATAAACAATAAAAGAGCGACAATTCTAAAAAAAAAAAAATATATATATTTTTTACTTTCTGCTGTAAAATACAGCCAATACATTTTTTTTTTAAATAAAATCAAATTTTTTCATAATTTTAGGCCAATATGTATGTATTGTGTCACATATTTTTGATAAAAAAAATCCCAATTAGTGTATATTAATTGGTTAGCGCAAAATTTATTGTGTAGACAAACTAGGGGATAGATTTATGGCTTTTTTATTTATTTAAATTTTTTTACTAGTAATGCCGGTGATTAGTGATTTTTAGCAGGACTGCGACATTGCGGCTGACAGATGAAATGACACTTTTGAGGTGACCAGGGACATTACTACAGTAATCAGTGCTAAAAATATGCGCTGTTACTATACTAATGACACTTGCAGGGAAGGGGTTAACACCAGGGGGTTAAGTTAAGTGTGTCCCTAACTTTCAATATCTGTGTGGAGGATGGACTCACTAGATGAAAACAGAGACCTGTGTTCCTGAATAGCAGGAACACAGGATCCTTGTGTTCATTTGTGACAGAACGGCGGTCTGCCTTGTTTACATAGGCAGATCACCGTTCTGCCTCTCTTGGGAACAATCGGCAGGACCCGGCAGACATGGGGTCCGCCTGACCTGCTGATTGGCTCCCATTGTGTCCAATCCCAACGGAAGCTGGTCGCCGGCGTGCATGCCGCAAATCCGGAAAAAACAGGTGACATACAGGTACCAGATTTTGCCTATAGGAGCCGCCGCCCCGCAGTATATGTACATGGGGCAGTCGACAACTGGTTAATATATATTATATCAGATCGCCGGTCTGTGACAAGGGAAGTCAGAGATCCTGTATTTCTGCTAAACAGGAACATGGATATCTGTCTTCCCACAGTACAAGCACCCCCACACAGTTAGAAAACACTCCCTATGGGCACACTTGACACTTTGATCACCCCTGATGTTAATACCTTCCCTGTCATTAGTACAGTGAAAGTGCATATTTTTTAGCACTGATCACTGTATTGATGTCAGTGGTCCCCAAAAAGTGTCACTAAAGGCCCGTACATACGTAGCGATTGTCGGCCGTAAATATTCGGCCGCCAAACAGAATCTGTCGTGCAGACTTTAAAATATTTGTTGGCCGTCACCAGAACGGCCGATTGTTCGCCAGTCAGTACAGAATTCGGCCGACAAACAGCAGATTAGCAAGACTGGGCATGCTCAGAGAAGAAAAAACACACGGAAAGTTAACCATCACATGACATCACTTCTGCAGTCGGCTGTTGTTGGCCGACAAAATTCGTGTGCAGTCTTTAGCACTTTTCAGCCGACAGGACAGCACCGTACAAAAGACGGCTGATCGTTCGGCCGACTTTCGGTACGTGTGTACGGGGCTTTAGTGTCAGATTTGTCCGCTGCAATGTTAAAGTTCTGCTATAAGTCCCTTATCAGCGCCATTACTAGTAAAAAAAAAAAAATTCCATAAAAATATCTCATAGTTTGTAGATGCTATAACTTTTGCGCAAACCAATCAATATACACTTATTGGGATTTTTTTTTTTTTTTACCAAAAACATGTAGCAGAACACATATTAGCCTAAACTGATGAAGACATTAAATTATTATTATTTCAGGTATTTATATAGTGCTGTCAATTTACACAGCGCTTTACATATACATTGCAAATTCACATCAGTCCCTGCCCTCAAGGAGCTTACAATCTAAGGTCCCTAACTCATATACACAGTAGGGCCAATTTTTTTTTATACAGGATCCAATTAACCTGCCAACATGTCTTTGGAGTGTGGTAGGAAACCGGAGTACCCAGAGGAAACCCACGCAGGCACAGGGAGAACATGCAAACTCCAGGCAGGCAGTGTCGTGGTTGGGATTCAAACCAGTGACTCTCTTGCTGCTAGGTGAAAGTGCTAACCACTACACCACCGTGCCACCCAATGTTTTACGTTTTCCTATTGGTTGTGTTTTTTAGTAGAAAGTAAAAAATATTGCTTTTTTTTAAATTGTCAGATTTTTTTTGTTTATTGCGCAAAAAGTTAAAACCGCAGTGGTGATCAAATACCAACAAAATAAAGCACTATTTGTCGTAAAAAAAGACGTCAATTTTATTTGGGTAAAGCTTTGCACGACCGTGCAATTGTCAGTTAAAGTAATGCAGTGCCGTATTGCAAAAAATGGCCTGGTCATGAAGGGGGGTAAACCTTCCGGAGCTGAAGTGGTTAACCATTATACAGTTCTTGTTGTTGATAAAAAAAATAAAAAAATAAATGTTAGCAATGCAAAATGCAAAACATTTTAAAAATGCAAGCATTTTTAAATTCTATGTACTATAAATCCAGATCATGACTTTCAGGGGGAGCATGCCACAAGTCCACCTACCAACCAACTACCAGTGAAATCCCACCCTCAGCATTTTCATTGGTCTTTCTCTTACACCCTGCCCCAGGCATGACTAACTTAATTCACAGTAAGCTGACCCTTGCAGTACAGAGTTCACTAGCCAGTTTTCACACTTTCAGTGCATGTGCATTTACCCCTCAGTGACTGGACTCCGGAGCAAGTGTTGTAAATCATCCGTGATCAGGTCCAGCACAATAAATTCATCCTCAGTGACCAGTCTACAGCACATTGGATACGGTACTGAGAGGGACTGACCCATGAGAGGCATACAAATAATGACCTCTGACTTTCCTAAATTATTTCTTTGTTCCAGGCCTGCATTTCTCTCTTGACAGGTTACTTTAACCACTTCTGGACTGGAAGGATTTGCCCCCTTAGAGACCAGGCCATTTTTATGATTCGGCACTGTGTTATTTTAACGGACAATTGCGCGGCCATGCAACACTGTACCCAAATAAAATTGACATTCTTTTTTTCCCCACAAATAGAGCTTTCTTTTGGTGGCATTTGATCACCTGTACTATTTTTATTTTTTGTGCTATAAACAAAAAAATAGCGACGATGCTGGAAAAAAAAAACAATAATTTTCACATTCTGCTATATAACATTCCCAAAAAAAAATGTAAAAATTAAAAATGTTTTAACATTTTAGGCCAATTTGTTTTCTGCTACATATTTTTGGTAAAAAAATCACTGATTAGTTTGCGCAAAAGTTATGTCATTTTTATTGTTTGTTTGTTTATTTGTTTTTTCGTTTTTTCTCGTAATTTCGGTGATCTGAGATTTTTTTTGCGGGACAGATCGAACCCCTAACTGACATTTTTCACACTTTTGGGGGGGGACCAGTGACATTACTACAGTAATCAGTGCTACAAATATCCACTGTTACTGTAATAATGACACTGGCAGTGAAGGGGTTAACACAGTAAGTGATCAAGGGCTTAAATGTGTACCTAGGGGCGTGTGTATAACTGTATGGGGGTGGGGCTTGTGAAATGATCACAGAGACCTGTGATCTTACATAGAAGGATCACAGGCGCTCTGTGATCATTCCAGAGAGAAGAACGGTCAGCTGTGTTTACAACAGCTGACCGTCCTTCTCTCGCAGCGGGGAGCGATCGCGGGTGTCAGACGGCAATCGAAGCCGCCTGCCCCGTGCATCGGAGTCCCCGCTGATGAGTGGGTTCACTCGCCCCCTAGCTGCAGGCGCGCGACCGACGTAGACCTACGTTGGTTCGTGCAGGAGGGGCTGCCTGTCGTAGTAAAACTGCGGCGGACGGTCCGGAAGTGAAAAAAAAAAAACATCATGCACACAAAAGATAAAAAACTCAATATACATGTAAACCCTAACTGACTGATATGTAGTTTGCTAAAGTATTGTGCATTGACATTTTTTTTTTTGTAAAATTTTGCTTTGAACTCTTTTAAAACTCTTTGTTATACTGTATTTCAGTACCACTTTGATGATCTCCTGCAGCCTCTTTGCAGCAATTATCTGTCTACATGCATAGAATCCAATAAAATCTGTATGACGTTTTTCAGGGTGGTTTCATGATGGTGACAACAGTGGCTCATGCCTGCATAATGTTTGTTCCAATGAGAAAGACTGCAACAGGGTACTGGACAGGAAACTTCATGGCTTGATCACCAGGTGTTAATTTCATGAAAGCTGCTCAAAATATTGAAACTTGCCTTATACCATTATTTTATCATGTCAAAGATTGTATGAAATTTTAGTGATTGAGTTTGCATATACTTTAATTAAGGTTTTTTTTTTGCCCCCCCCCCCCCCATTTAAAGCAAGTGCCAGCAGTATTCATTTTTCTTTTACTTTGCTCCTATAGTGATAAATAGCTTTTATTCCTCCAGGTGATGCATGGTAATGCACTAACAATGGTGTACTGCGTCAAAAAAAAAAAAAAAAAGCTGCTTTTTTTCTTTTTTTCCATTTTTGTGCATTGGCAGCCCAATAAAAATAAATGCACATTACTGAGTGTGTATTAATGGAATACACAAGAATGGAAACATATGAATTGACCCTAAAGGTATTATATACAAGAATCTTATTGCAGGTGCATCAGTCACTGTAGTTAAAAGCACATCCGTTTCATAAATGTCGTATTCTCATTTTTATATAAAAAAAAAACTCATAGGATTAGGTTCCAGTTGCACCATTACTGCAAAGTGTGCTGCCGTGATGTGGTGCGATTCATTATGAATAGCGACCTGATGCACCTTGTCAACAAACATGTATTGCAGTTCACCACAATGCAGAGTAATGCCTCGTACACACGATTATTGGCCAGGAATTTTCGGCCAACGTCCGATCGGCCGAAAGTAAACCAGCACATGACATCACTTCTGAAGTAGATTTTTGTTGGCCGAGAAAATTCGTGTGCAGTCTAGGCACATTCCAACCAACAAAACACCACTCTGGACAAAAGTCGGACGATCGGTCGGCCGATAATCGTTGCGTGTGTACGAGGCATAATTCACTACTGTGTGTTGTAGTGCACTGCATTACCAAAAATAGTACATGCATGTTTTTTGGTGATTTAGGCATCCTAATTAAAATGAATGGGCCATTTTAATCCAATGCGTATTAACTCATGTCTGCGAATGCCGCGCAACAAGGTGAACAAGCCCCATGGAATGCAGGCAAATACATATTTACATTTTTCCATAGTTATGGAAAGTGAATCACTTTAGACAAAAACAGCTTACAGTACTATATAGCAGTTTTTGCTACATCAAACTGAGTCCCTTTTCACACAGTGCTGCAGGGGATATCAAGAGGTACATAAATGCCCTTCTGTATATTTTTATCCCAAATTGCTGCGTGCATGTCAACTTCATTAAATGCGGTAAAAATGCAAGCTCTCAGACACATTATTAACCACATAAACTTGCTTTCAAATGAGCTGTTTGTCACAGTTCATCCTTGTAAAAAATGGCTTTAAAGGATGACCCCACTTTCATGGGAGAAACATAAATATATAAATGCATTTCAATGCAAATGAAAAAAAAATATATATATAGCATAAACAATTGAAGCATAGACCATATTGCAATATTACATGATTAAAAATTACATTTTCTTTTCAATTTGCGGTGCTGTCATTTTCTGTAAAATGCAATGCAATATGGCAAACTGAAGGTGTTCTGTACACAGATAGTAAACAGAACGTCCCCCAGAAATGGTATTCTCTGCTTGTGTGAATGGCATACCGATTTTCCCAAAAGTCTGCACTAAGATACAAATCAGATTTTGGGCATCCTCGCATCATCTGCAACAAGCATTTCAATTTTGGTGAGATACTCCCAAAGGGTTAATCAAGTCTAAAGGGATTTATACCTTGACAATTTCCTTATTAGAACCCTGCAAATGCATTAGCTGATCACTAATAAAAAAGTCACTTCTGTTCGCATTCACTTTGCTCATGCACACACACAAACAAACAGCTATTCCTTCAGAATAATAAAAGGTAGGAATCTGCAACAGGCTTTATTAACCACTTGCCGACCAGCCGCCGTACTTATACTGTGGCAGGTCGGCTCTGTCCCGCGCAACAACGTACCTGTATGTCGTTTCATAGGACAGCTAGTGGCACCCGCGATCACTCCCTGTGGAGACAGAACGGCAGTGTGTCGATGTAAACACAGCAGACCGCTGTTCTGTCAGTAATGAACACAGGGATCCTCTGTTCCTCCTATTTAGGAACATGGGTCTCAGTGTTCATCCAGCAAGCTCATCCCCCACACAGTTAGAAAGCACCCTTTAGGGACACATTTAACCCTTTGATCGCCTCTGGTGTTAAACCCTTCCCATGTCATTAGTACAGTAACAGCGCATATTTTTAGCAATGATTACTGTAGTAATGTCACTGGTCCACCCAAAAGTGTCAAAAATGTCAATTAGGTGTCCGACCTGTCCGGTGCAATGTCGCAGTCCCACTAAAAATCGCTGATTGTCGCCATTGCTAGTAAAAAAAAAAAAATAAATACGTAAAAATGACATAAATCTTTCCCCTAGTTTGTAGACATGATAACTTTTGCGCAAACCAATCAATATACACTTACTGGGATTTTTTTTTACCAAAAATATGTGGAAGAATACATATTGGCCTTAAATGATGAAAACATTTGTTTTTTAATTTTTTTTTTTATTGGGAATGTTATATAGCAAAAAGTAAAAAATATTGTTTTTTTTTTTTTTTCAAAATTGTCGCTCTTTTTTTGTTTATAGCGCAAAAAAGGAAAATTGCAGAAGTGTTCAAATACCACCAAAAAGAAAGCTCTATTTGTGGGGAAAAAAGGACATCAATTTTATTTAGGTACAGTGGCATACAACAGTTAGGTAAAAAAATGGCCTGGTATTAGTGGGGTAAAACCTTCCGGTCTAGAAGTGGTTAAAATCCTTGCAATGTACAAAAATCAACGAGAGGGTAATGTTTTTTTCATATCAAAAATAGAGTTACTCTTTAAGGATTGAAAAGTAAGCAGTAATCATAAAAAACTGATTATAAATTAAAGTAATGCACATTAAAACATGCACTACACTGTCATGTCTAGTATGAAAATAAGTAAATCTGGAATTCCATTTTAGCATATTGGAAAATCTCAAACTGAATTGGCATTGTCATTGCTAAGTCTTTCAATTGAGCAACACGGAAATGTACAGCATATGAATTAATGGTCAAGCCACATGTAACTTGGTAAAATTGGTGGATATACAAAAAATATGTTTTCAAAATTCTTTAATGTACTGTATAATCACTAAAATAAACCTACAAATGTTTTTTTTATATATATTAAATGCTTTGCAAAAATGTATGAATCCAGGTGTTTATTGATAAGATAGGTTTGACTGCTATATACAACTGTACATTCATTACAAAGGATGAACTAAATTAATTAATTTCTCTGAAATTTTGGTGACAACTGCAACATTTTCATTTTGGAGAAATTTTACAAATTTGGTAAAATGAATTGGATGGGAAAAGTGAAATGTGTTGTAACTTTTAAGGGTATTGTGGCCTTTAAATGACTTATAAGGATTACAGAAACCCATTTCAAGGATACTTGACCTGAAACATTACAGTATAATCACATACTTAAAAAAATGTAAGAAAAAAAAAAAAAAACACGGATACAAAGTACGCTTTATACATTTAAATTGATCAAACTGTCCTAAATTCATGCTCAAAAAATGTCTAACAAAGAAAACAAAAATTCAAGTAAGTGGGAATTACTGCTTTAGTAAAAAAGCAAACAAAATCACTGGTTTATCCCCATGCATTGCTGTTTGCAAGATGCTACTTAACACAGTCTACTGAGGCTTTTAGACTGTAAATTCAAACAATTCAAATTTTTATGTTATGTTTTATATATATATATATATATATATATATATATACATATATATATACATATATATATATATATATATATATATATATATATATATATATATATATATATATATATATATATATATATATATATATATTTGCATTGTGATGTGCTTCCACTTTTTGTTTAAAACTCTGTTGTAGTAACATGTTGTGACATGCTAAATATTGTAATATTGTTCATAATATATTACAATCAGAGTAACATCAGTTAGGTAATTTAGGATAAATTACACAGTTATATATAAACAATCAGAATTTAGTTTAAAATTAAAGATATCTGTAAAACAGGCAAGTTTCAGTCTACACATATAGTATTTTGTAGGGGGAAAAAAACAAAAAAAAGTCCGGAAGAGCACTTTGTAAAGTTCTAGTACAGATTTAGGTGTTGAAAAGAGTAATAGATCTTGTAAATTTCCGTGCCACAAGAACTGCAGAACCACTGTTTTTGTGTTTTTCTCCAAAATTACTTTTGGCATATTCACTGATTTTCTTAATTCCTATTTGAGTGTCCCAAATAACCTCTGAGAATGTGGTTCAAGGTGTTTATGTGTCAGGACAATATCAAAAATTATTCAAAGGATAAGTTACATGTCATCACATCGAATTTAAAAATTGAGCTATTTGTCATAGCGTTGCTTCCCCCTAGTGGCCCAAGAAGATATCTTGTTTAATAGTTGCAGTTGATGAAAAGTTTAAACATTGTCAACTCAAACAATATTGTCAGCTATGAAGTATAGCACATATAAAAGATACAGGTAAAATGAATATATTTTAGTTAGAGATAACAAATTGTAAAGATTTTTTTTTTTTTTTAAAGATTATAGACTATACCTTAAAAAAAACACTAAATAAAAAGATCCTCTGTGGCACATTGTATTAATCTACAGCAAATAAAATAAAACTACACTGCCCTTCGGACCTTTTTTCTTATGTGACAGAAATGTATATATATATATATATGTATACACATTTCTGTCACATAAGAAAAAAAATTATATATATATACTGCATATATATAATTTTATTGAGATTGCAATAAAACCTTTTTGATTATTTTATCAAAATATGATTAGATGCTTCCAGGTTCAGCACCCTGCTTTAAGCTGTGTACGGTTTTTAAGCCTGCATTAGTGATCAATGTGCTGGTGGAAATAACCAACCTAATGATGCATCTGCAAAAAATCACCAGGGTCCCACAAAGCAGTATATATGATTTAAGCTATATATGACCAGTAGTCTTGAAGTTGTAGAAGGAGAGGCTACAGAATTACCCAGAGCACCACAGCATTAAATGGATAAATCCATACAGTATGCTACCTTTATTACCTTTTGTATCAATTGTCCTTTTTAGATTGTAAGCTCTAATGAGCAGGGCCCTCAGATTCATTTTGTACCAAATTTTATTGTAACTTGAATGTCTGCCTTCATTTTGTTAAGCGCTAAACTGTTGGCGCTATATAAATCCTGTATAATAATAATAATAATAATAATAATATACTCTGTTCAGTGTATGCATATCAAGGAATTGCTAAGTGTTTAACAGGAACTGATAGCATTACTTCAGTTCAGTTGATATTCACAAATACATTAATAGTTGGTTAGGAGGAGAAGAGATTTAACCTCAGGCTACGCAAGGGGTTCTTTACTGTTAGGGCTACAAGACTGTGGAATTCTCTACCAGAAATTGTAGTAACTGCGGGGAGTATGGCAACTTTTAAAAGACTATTGGACGTACATCTCAAGGATCAAAATATTCAGGGGTGTGGGAAATGAATACGTCCACACACACCTACCCAGGTTGAACTGGATGGACTATTGTCTTTATTCAACCTCAACTACTATGTAACCCCTATGTAACATTAGGGCTGGATTTCAGTAAAATGTTTTGTCTTATTAGCTTAAAGTGATTGTAAACAATCACCTTGTAAAGCAACCAAACAAATAGAAATAAAAGACAATACATTTGTTGTATAGATATAAAAAAAAAAGCATTAGAAATACCTTTTTTCCCTTTTTTTTTTATAAGTGATCACATTCCCTCTGTTCTCAAGCTGCATAAGAGCTATGGGAGGAGAATCAGCAGCACACTGAGCTTCCCAGTGAATGGCTGTGCAGCGACAGCATGTCAGGACAAGTCTGATCATTGGAGGAGAGCAGGTTGAGTTCCCAGCATATCTAGAGAACTGATCACAGTGTGCTCTCCTGCTTAGTGTGATCAGTTGTTTTTATAGGAAAGCAAGGGGAATAGCAGGAACACTAGGGTATACAGCCGCACTAATTATTGCAGTGCTGCCAAAGCGGAAGGGTGAAAAAATGTGGAAAAGAGCCCAAATACACTCTATAACGCTGTTTAGTGTGGGGGGGGGGGGGGCGGGCTGGCCGGTAGCTGCAGGAGATGGCCGCGTGAGAGCAGAGCTCCGTCTTCCATGGTCTCTCCGCTTCATCACCAGCAACATGGGTAAGCACTACCAGCCTATACATCACTCCACTCACCTCAGCACCTCTCAGAGCGGCCATGGGGAAGAGGAAAGCCCACGGGGGAGCACGCCGCAATCCCAAAAAAGGCACTGAGGCCTGCTCGCAGTGGAGCGAGTCCCATCTCCCCCAGTGATAGCAGCAGATCCTCTGTGTGGGCATCACCATCCCACAGCCCAAGGAAAGCAGTCCCTAAACACTCTACAGACCATCACTATGCAGGTGAGCAGCAAGCAGGGGACATTTCCCAGAATAGCACTCGTGAGTTTGTATACATATTAGAGACTTCCCCACAATTGGCCAGCCTCTCACAGACAGCACCATGAAGAAGATGCTACCTTCTCTTAATGGATCACTTCATAGGGATCTCATGGAGTGCGTAACTAATATTAAATCTGACATTAATGGCCTGGTGGACCATATTGACCATATTAAAACAAAAATGGCAGAATTTACTGTGGTGCATAACAAGCAAAAAAAGATGATGAGCTTGAAACCATCAAAAGCAAACTAGCGGATCTGGAGGATAGGGTCCATCTGGAAGATAGGGTCCGCAGAAACAATCTTAAACTGCAGGGGGTGGCAGAGTCAGTCCCCCCCTCAGAACTGCACGCTAATGTGCAGGCACTGATTATGGTCCTGCTGCTGGATACCCCAGTTGGAGAGGTGATTGTGGATAGAGCCCATCGTTTGCCAAAACCCCAGCATCTTCCAGACAAGGTGCCTAGGGACATAATTGCCAGCATACATTTTTTTCATGTGAAGGAGGAACTCATGCGTTTTGCGAGGAAGAATTCTCCCCTACAAGACCCGTATGATGAGATCTCTATGTTTGCGGATCTTTCACAGTACACAATGAATGCCCCTAAGAAACTAGTACCCCTGACTAAGCTACTTAGAAACAACCATGTTGCCTATTCTTGGGGTTACCCTACCAAATTGCTTATAACAAGGGAGGGACGCACATTTGTAATTCGCACAGCCAAAGATGGATTCCGCCTTGCTAAGCAATAGGGATTGCTCCCCGAACCGGGTGATTCTTCTAGACCCAGAATGGAGACATGTAAAGAAATTGTGACTCCTCTATTCTGAGTCCCATCTGGTACCCAGTAAGATTGGAACTTGAGAGCTTTTATCACTTCAAGAACTGCTGGTAACAGGGAGACGACTGGGAAGTAGGCGCTGTTACCCCCTGTCCACTTCCTGCGCGTTGAGTCGCAGGGTGGGGTTTACCCTATACTCTCTTTGTTTGTTTTACATGATTCCTTTGTTTTTTGTTATGTTATCTGTTCTCTTTGCCTCCCTCTTATCAACCACATACATGGAAACTGTGGAGATCTTGATTCTGGACCCCTTGCTGAGCACTGGAAGCCTCTGTCAAGTGAACTTTCGTGGACATCATCACCATCACCCGGAGCAGGTATTCTTGATCCAATTGACTCTCCTGTCTCTCGCATCTACTGCAGATCTTTGCACAATTATCCTCCCATTGTTCTAAAATTTGTTACTATAAATACTCATGGACTAAATAGTCCGTTTAAGCGGAGGGCCCTTTGGAAAGAAGCCAAATCCCTCAAAGGGGACATTTTATGTGTACAAGAGACCCTTTTTTCACATCTCAAGCAACCCAAATGTTCTGACACTCAGTTTTCATACGTCTTCACCTCCTTAGGCCCCACTAAGAAAAAAGGAGTACTTACAGCTATCAAAAATACAGTTGGTTTTACACTTCATGACTCACTTTCAGATGAAGCGGGAAGGTATTTGATACTGGTTTGTGATATTAATAATGTCACGTATACTATGGTGAACTTATATGCCCCCAACCAGGGTCAAATTAGATTTCTACGTTCCTTGCAGAAGAAGGTGGATCGCAACAAAAATGGATTTACTATTTACTGCAGAGATTTTAATTGCATTTTAGATGCTACTCTAGATTGCTCCCCATCTCAGAGACATGCAAGAGCCACTCTACAGCAGTTGCAGTATCAGACTGCAGTAGTTGCAGTGAGTGACATGCTGCAGAGGTAGTCCTCCACTGACTCCAGTCCAATCCACTGTGACATGTGTAGCTGTTGCCTTGCTCTTTTTCTAGCAGTATTGCACTGACTGCAGTAGTTGCAGTGAGTGCCATACTCAGGTAGTCCTCCATTGACTCCAGTCCAATGATCCACTGTGACATGTGTAGCTTTTGCCTTACTCTTTTTCTAGCAGTATTGCACTGACTGCAGTATTTGCAGTGAGTGCCATACTCAGGTAGTCCTCCACTGACTCCAGTCCAATCCACTGTGACATGTGTAGCTGTTGCCTTGCTTTTTTTTCTAGCAGTATTGCACTGACTGCAGTAGTTGCAGTGAGTGCCATACTCAGGTAGTGCTCCATTGACTCCAGTCCAATGATCCACTGTGACATGTGTAGCTTTTGCCTTGCCCTTTTTCTAGCAGTTTTGCACTGACTGCAGTGCAGTAATTGCAGTGAGTGCCTTACTGCAGAGGTAGTCCTCCACTGACTCCAGTCCAATCCACTGTGAGTGTGTATGTGTATTTTGTAGCTGTTGTTGTTGTTGCCTAGCTTTTTTTCTAGCAGTTTTGCACTGACTGCACTGCAGTAGTGAATTAAAAATATTGCAGTGAGTCCACTACTGCAGCAGTTTATTATGCATTAATGCACAATCAGATGATGTGAAATGCAAATGTCCATGCAAGTGCAGTTTTCCTATCAGTTTTCCTGCTGTTAAGGTGTGAAGAATGTTAAAAATGTTAACAAATAAAGATTAACATGTTTATTAGGAGATTTGTGTCGAAATTTGTGTTTTTTTTGCAAACTTTTACATGTGTGAAAATATCGGGCAATATCGGCCGATACCGATATGCGATGATCAAAATATCGGTATCGGCAACAAAAAAATGATATCGGTCGATCACTAATTTAAACCATATGTTTAAGGTCAGGTAGGGTGGTTTGTTTCCATTACACCCTTGGTTCGCATTGCACGGATTTGAATTTTGCTTTTTCCTTTCTGACGTTTTTGGCATTTTCTTGTTGCAGCATGGGTTAGTCACCTTTATTACTTTGAATTTTTCACCACTTATATTTCTGATATTCTTCACATACAAAAATATATATAGTATTTTATTTATGTATTTATTTTTGCGCACTTTGTCAGCACTTTCAACATTTTTCCTATGGCTATTAGAGTTGTATGGTTTGTTTGGTGTTTTTCAGGTTATCCTATTTTCACATGTTGTTGGTCAAATATATTTCACCTTTTTTATACTTTTATCCGAGCACCTTACACTTCAGCACTTAATGCTTGTTTGGATACCAATATGTGGATATATAATATATTATTATTTTCTTATTTTCTAGGGAGTTTCATGCTCACTTTTTTTGGCTACCCCCCCCCCCCCCCGCATATTGAGCTTCTGTGGGGCATCCTCAAATGGAAGGTGGAGGAGCGTAAGGTCTCTAACATCCACTAGCTCCATGTTGTCATCATTGAGGAGTGGAAGAGGACTCCAGTTGCAACCTGTGAAGCTCCGGTGAAGTCCATGCCCAAGAGGGTTTAGGCAGTGCTGTAAAATAATGGTGGCCACACAAAACATTGACACTTTGGGCTCAATTTCGACATTTTCACTTAGGGGTTTACTCACTTTTGTTGCCAGTTGTTTAGACATTAATGGCTGTGTGTTGAGTTATTTTGAGGGGACAGCAAATTTGCACTGTTATACAAGCTGTACACTCACTACTTTACATTGTAGCAAAGTGTAATTTCTTCAGTGTTGTCACATGAAAAGATATAATAAAATATTTACAAAAATGTGAGGGATGTATTCACTTTTGTGAGATACTGTATATTGAGAATATCTTTTGCATTTGTGTAGGAGTTTTGCTGATCCGTCTTCATTTATGGTAAGGGTATTTACTTGGTTTGTTGGTTTGGCTCCCCCTGTTCACTCCCTTTGCCTTCTAATCCCCCCCCCCCCTCCAATGAACAAACCAGGGGAGAGCCACTTGACAAACACCAATCATGAGTGTGCCTTATGTAAACAACGAGGAAGAAGTTTAAAAAGTTTATGGCAACACTAGTCAAGAAAAAAATGCAAGGAAAAGACACACCAAAAAAAGCACATTTTAAGCAGCATAACTCAGAAAATGCCGATAATCCACAGTGGGACCTGTACAAAAATGGTGTGCTGTTCCTTTTCAAATAATACATGTATCCAAAAAGTGCTCTTCAAGTAACATCTAGCAAATTACCCCTTAAAAGAACAATATAAAGTGCAAATGTCAACAGTTAAAATAAACAAAAACATATCCAATAATATAGAAATTAAATATAAAGTCCATTAAATCATGTTAATTATTCGTGAAGACAATCCAAAAAAATTGCTTTTATACCTTGCTAGTAATACATGCATGCATGTGTGGTGAATGGCTTAAACCCAAGAGACGCTTTAGGCTGGGTTCACACTGTGTTTGGTCGCAGCTCACAGCAGAGTTCGGTGCTTCCCTGTTTTTTTGTTTCAGAAGCAAATAAGGCCCGGATTTTTGCCTGCATTTGAACCTAAAATGGAGCCAAAGATGCACAGGACCATTGTGCAATGCGCTCTGTGGCCACCCCAGAGATGTGTGAATCCGCTCTATTGAGGGCCGGTCACAGTCTCCTCTCATGTGAATTGGATGCGGGGAAGCATGCATCCAATTCGCATCAGTGTGAACCCAGGCTAAGAGTCTATATTACAACCAGGGAACCATAGCAGAAGTGCCTTATCATTGAAGCTTCCACTGTGGGGATTGATTGAAGGCTCATCTGAGCTGCCTTTTTCAGTTTGAGGAGCACATTTGGAGCACTTTATTATTGGTTTGTACTCATGAAATTTTAACATGATATAATGGACTTTATATTTCATTTATATATTATTGCATATGTTTATTTTTACTGCTGACACTTGCACTTTATACTGTTCTTTTAAGGAGTAATTTGCAAGATGTTACTTGAGGAACACTTTTTAGATACATTTATTATTTTTAAAAAGGAAAAGCTCAACATTTTTGTACACATTTTTGATTAGTCCAGTATTCAGACGATTGTGTTGCAGCAATTATTGATAACAATTTTAGCCAAGCACAAAACTTTCTCTTTTTCTTTCAATCAACAGTTACATGGTAAAATATTTACTAAACATTTATATTGCACTTTACAACACTGCATCTTTTACAACAGGGTTTCTCAACCACGGTTCCATGGAACCCTAGGGTTCCTCCTGAGGTTGCTAGGGGTTCCTTGAGCAATGGACAATTTCTGCCTCTCAGATACATTTCTAATGACACCATTATTCCTTTTAGCCATCTGTAAGGAGGTAATTCTTCCCAATGATGACAAAAGTAAGGAGCATTCTTCCCACTGACTGTCACACTAATGTGTCATGAATTGTAAATTTTTCATTGTTAGCAGGGGTTCCCCGAGACCAGAAATTTATTTCAAGGGTTCCTCTGTGTTGAAAAGATTGAGAAAGGCTGATTTACAAGATTGCTCTTTCACCACTGGCAGATCTGCACATTTAATGAATATTGCAGCACTGGCAAATCTTTTTACTTAATTAATATTATTAGAAAATGGCACTTCCTATAAAATTAAATTCAAAATTCTGGCGCAGCTGCCATCAGTTTTGGAAATGCCCAAAACATGTGAGAATACGATTTGAGGCGCTACCTTAACCACTTCCCACCCGCCCTATAGGCGATTGACGGCGGGAAAGTGGTTGCATTATCCTGACCGGACATCATATGATGGCGGCAGGATAATGCGCTCTGCGCGCCCCTGGGGGCACACAGAGCGGCGATCGGTGATGTGGCGTGTCACTCTGACACACCGCATCTCCGATCTCGGTAAAGAGCCTGCTGACATAGGCTCTTTACCATGTGACCAGCTGTGTCCAATCACAGCTGGTCACATAGTACACAGGAAGAGCCGGTGATCGGCTTTCCTTAGTTCGTGCCTGACAGGCACGAGTAGAGGAGAGCCGATCTGCGGCTCTCCTGACAGGGGGGGTCTGCACTGGTAATCAGATCATTGATTATCAGTGCAGACCCTCGGGGAGGGTGCCACTATAACCACCAGGGATGCCCACCCATGACCCCAGGGATGCCCACCATGGCCACCAGGGATGGCAATCAGGGCTCAGGGAGCCCACCAGTGCCCTCCCCATCAATTCTGCCCACCAGTGCCCTCCCCATCAGTGCTTCCCACCAGTGCCCATGATTGCCATCTATCAGTGCCACCCGCCAGTGCCCATTATTGCCCACCAGTGCCCATTAGTGCCCATCAGTGCCACCCATCAGTGCCGCTTATCAGTGCCCATCAGTGCCCATCAGTGCCACCTATCAGTGCCCATCAATGCCGCCTATCAATGCCCATCAGTGCCGCCTATCAGTGCCCACCAATGCTGCATATCCATGCTACTTATCAGTGCCACATATCAGTGCCCATCAGTGCTGCCTATCAGTGCCACATATTAGTGCCACCCCATCAGTGCCACCCCATCAGTGCCTCCTCATCAGTGCCTGTCAGTGCAGCCTCATAAGTGCTCATCAGTTCAGGAAAAAACTAATCTATTTACAAAATTGTATAACATAAACAAAAAAACTTTTTTTTTTCAAAGTTTTCGGTCTTTTTTTTATTTGTTTAGCAAAAAAGAAAAAACCTTGCGGTGATCAAATACCACCAAAAGAAAGCTATATTTGTGGGGAAAAATTACATAAATTTGGTTTAGGTACAGTGTAGCATGACTGCACAATTGTCATTCAAAATGCAACAGCACTAAAAGCTGAAAATTGGCCTGGGCAGGAAGGGGGTGAAAGTGCCCTGTATTGGACTATACCAAACATTGTGTAGCGGTGACCCACTGTCCGGCTCAAGTGGTCCCATACAATCTAAAAAAAAACATATTCTTAACAATTGTGTCCTATCAATTACATCTCCTAATTTTTAAATAATTGATATTCTTTTAAAATTACTGAATACACAATATTTTTCAGACTTTTAAAAATATAGTTAGATCTACCCTGGACTACAATACCTCCTCCCTTATCTGCAGCTTTTATAAAAATGTTGTCATTGGGAATTAATTGATCGAGAGCCTTCTGTTCTGACCTGATAAGATTGGACGTCTTCCTAGAGACAGATTTAAACATTTTGATAAGGTCAGAATATACAACCTGATAAAATGTTTGTATATATGGTCCTTTTTGTGGACTGCTTTAACCACTTTAGCACCGCTCACTGTGCTGCTAATGCGGCACAGTGGCAGCCCTGGGCCCAGCGACATAGACCTATGTGTTTAGACACAGCTGGAGTTGGGCCGGAGGAGGAGAGGTGGCAATCATCGCCTCTCTTCCCTGATCGTCGGGGAAGGTGTGAGAAGATCCGACCGCTTGTGTAAAGCCCAGACAGGGAGAGATCACAGGATTCAGCATAGCTGAACCTGCAATCTCTGTCTCTGTCACAGAACCCCCTCCCCCCACACACGTCAGTAAGCATGGGACATACATTTAACCCCTTGATCACCAACAGTGTTAACCCCTTCCCTGCCAGTGTCATTATTACAGTAACAGTGCATATTTTTAGCACTGATTACTGTAGTAATGTCACTGGTCCCCCCAAAAGTGTCAAAAATGTCAGTTAGAGGTCCGATCTGTCTGCCGCAATGTCGCAGTCCCGCAAAAAAATCGCAGATCGCCGCCATTACTAGTAAAAAAAAAACCAAAAACAATAAAAATGCCAAATCTTTTCCGTAGTCAGTAAACGCAATAACTTTTGCGCAAACCAATCAAAATACGCTTCTTGCATTTTTTTTTTACCAAAAATATGTAGCAGAAAACAAATTGGCCTAAAATGTTAAAAAATTTAGATTTTTAAAAATTTTTTTGGGAATGTTATATATCAGAATGTGAAAAATATATATTTTTTCAAAATTGTCGCTCTTTTTTTTCAAAAATTAAAAATCGCACAGGTGATCAAATACTACCAAAAGAAAGCTCTATTTGTGGGAAAAAAGGACGTAAATGTTATTTGGGTACGTCATTGCACGACCGTGCAATTGTCTGTTGAAGTAACACAGTGCCGAATCGCAAAATATGGCCTGGTCAGGAAGGGGGTAAAATCTTACAGTCTTAAAGTGGATAGAAATATGCTCATTGAGAATTTTTTTGTCAAAGACATGGAGCTTAATACATTTTGGCCTAAATATATGTCAAAAATTGAATATATTGGTTATTTGTTAACAGTCAAAGTAGAAAATGTCAATTTTTCGCAAAATTTTTGCACTTTTTATTAATATCGCAAAAAATAAAAAGCGCAGAGGTGATAAAATACCACTAAATAAAGCTCTGTTTGTGGTAAAAAAAAGGACTTAAATTTCCTTTGGGTACAGCATTGCATTACCACACAACCACTGCGCAAGGCCTTCTCCAGCACATCCCGAAGATTCTCAATGGGGTTAAGTTCTGGACTCTGTGGGGGCAAATCCATGTGTGAAAATTATGTCTCATGCTCCCTGAATTACTCTTTCACAATTTGAGCCCAATGAATCCTGACATTGTCATCTTGGAATATGCCCGTGTCATCAGGGAAGAAAAAATCCAGGTAGTCAGCTGACCTCACTCTTTGGGCACATGCATAGTAGTTGAGGTTGAATAAAGACAATAGTCCATCCAGTTCAACCTGTGTAGGTGTGTGTGGACGTATTCATTTCCCATACCCCTGAATGCTTTGATGTTTGAGATGTACGTCCAAGAGTCTTTTAAAAGTAGCCATACTCCCCGCAGTTACCACTAGTTTTGAGCCGAACACCCCCCTGTTTGGTTCGCTCCAGAACATCTCGAACAGGGGAAATGTTCTAGCGAACATGAGAACTCCTTTAAAAGTCTATGGGACATGAACATGAAAAATCAAAAGTCCTAATTTTAAAGGCTTAAATACAAGTTATTGGCCCAAAAATGGTATGGGGACCTAGGTACTGCCCTGGGGGACATAAATGAATGCAAAAAATTATTTTTAAAATGATAGTTTTTACAGGAACAGTGATTTTAATAATGCTTAAAGTGAAACAATAAAAATGAAAAATTCCTTTAAATATCGTGCCTGGGAGGCCCCTTAATGTGCCTGTAAAGTGGCATATTTGTGCAATGTATGTAGCCTTTTGCAGCGAATGTCATTTAAACTTGCTCGTGGCTGTAATGTATTGTCAACTCCCGGCAATACAGATAAAAAAAATGAAAAAAAAAAATTAAAATTAAAAATTAAAAAAAAAAAACGGCGTGGGGTTTCCCCTAAAATCCATACCAGACCCTTATCCGAGCACCAATAACAGAAGGGGATAGCAAGAGAGCTAAACAAAAGTAGGGAAGAGACCCACACGGTGTTAAGGCTGAAAAAATAATTAATTCTTTATTGAAAAGAGTAAAAATATTACATGTATCGTCAACTGGTCAGAAAACATGGACATACACATAATTAAAATAACCCAGGTGGTAAGCTGGGATAATATAAGATAACAGAGCAAGCATCCAACAGTAATTAGGACATAGACTGACACTCAAGGCTAGCATTAAGCTGAGCAAAATATAAGGGCATAACTGCATTGGAAAGAACAGGCATTAAAATGTGATTCCAAGTTATGGATTGGATGAAAAATATACACTAAACCAACCCACATCCAGTCAAGGCTAAATAGCAGATATACTTGTTATTCACATTATATGCAAGGATCTTCACAATGTAGCAACCCAAATACAATCAGCCCAATCAATAAATTCAAGTGAGCATCAGCAGATAGATGTAAGTTTTCCAAATAGCGGTATTTCCGCAATCTAACGGTACTGTAGCTCAAAGTTGTTTGAAATGGTGAGGTGAAAAGTGCAGAGCAATCCAAGTGAAAATGTTCAGGATCCCAAGCGGACCACCCAATTCAGTGATCCATTCCAAATCTGGGTAAATGGTATACTCGCAAGGCAAAGCTCTGCTCAACCTTATCCATTTAATTATAGGCAGTAGAAATTGTATATCTCCTGCTGAAATGAATAAATTAAGCACAGTACACTATATGGAATTATGGCCACAGGATGGCAGGTGGGGTAAATCCTCAGATCCAAGCGTCAATATAACAGGTGAGGAGCCATACGGGTTAGTGATTCATCCCAAAATCAGGTGTGTTGTGTACTGGGGAAATTGAACACTGCTGCGGCTTCTACACACTGTTATTCCAAATTGGCACAGTTCACTGAATTGGCATAGTTCCCACCACCAGTGGGTGAGGGGGAAAGCGCTGAGTAGGAACCACGGGGAATTACCAAAAATGTATATAATATTTTGGGAGTATTATACTCACTGCTCTTGGTCCTCTTAATCCATCCCTCTGTAGTTGAACTATACAGCCATCATCTGCTCACTCTAGCTGATACTTATCTGATTTTCCACTGACACAAGACCATGTCAAACTCCTTCAAAAGGGTCTTTCATTTTCACCTAGTACAGATATGGACGAGTTTGAGGTCTTCAAGGGTGTCAATCTTTTCCTTAGGAAAGCTTTATTACGTTTAAACTATCAAAAAATTTACTCCAACCTCTGAAGTAACCCTTGAAAGGGAAAGACAGGCATTATGTGAGTTGGAAGAATTACTATATGAAAATGAAAATGAAGATGATGACCCATTTGAAGGTCAGGAAGATGAAAATACTCCAACTAATCCCTGGAAGAAAGTAATGAGAATATATAACAGATTCAAAAAGATGCCCAACCTTAATGACAATAGGTGGATTGGCATGTTTTTGGATCTGGTACAGAAGGACCTCAGATCTCTTAAATGGCGGGATAACTCCTGTGATAATCTTGATCATGGTGAATGGCTTGCTTTAGAACAACTAAAAAATGCCCCTAACATTGTAATGAAAAGTAGTGATAAGGGAGGAAATATTGTAGTAATGAAGAGCGAGGACTATGAGAACGAAGTAAAAAGACAACCGAATGATGTCAACACATATCTAAAGCTGGATACACACTATCCAACTTTTGTTGGTAGATTTCCTTCAGATTTACCTTTTCTATGTAGTGCAAGGGCCTGCCAGATTGAAAGTCTTTAGGTTTGACCTTATATTATATGGTTTTGGTAAGTCTAAAGGAAAAAGTCTTCAGAAAATCTTATAGTGTGTATGGCCCATAAGACTGCCTTCAGGTCCTTTTCAGGGACTTGTGGATAACTTGAACTGTAAACTTAAATGGGCGTTTGAGGCTAACTTATAAACTAGGAGTGAATATAATTTCCTAAAAGTTGACGCCTTTAACATTCCAACGTTTTACGTTATCCCAAAAATTCACAAAAATCCATTGAAACCCCCTGGGAGGCCGGTTTTTTTGGCGGTCGGTGGACCATTGGAGAGGATCGGAAAGGTATGTAGATTATATGATTAAGGATATGGTCTTATCTCTACCATCCTTTGTACAGGATACCAGGGATGTCCTTGGAAAAACCCAGAACCTACAATTCCCAGAGGGGAGTATCCTAGTAGGTGTGGACGTGGAATCACTATATACCATCGATCCCCCACTCCTGTGGCCTTAAAGCGGTATCCCACTTTCTGAAGGCTCATTATCCCAAAATGGGTGCACAAAACAAATTCATCATGGAATTGCTGGAGATTATGTTGACTAATAACTTTTTTCAGTTTTGGAATATAAGCTATCAGCAGATCCAGGGAACATCCATGGGTACCCCATGGGCGCCGGCATATGCATGCCTGCACCTTGGTTTTTGGGAGGAAAGGTATGTATATCCATCCTTGATGTGCCTCAGCCATGTGATACACTGGCTGAGGTACATCAATGATGTTTTGATTCTGTGGGGAGGTACAGTGGATCAATTGGAGGAGTTCCTACATGATCTTTTTTTTTTTTTTGTTTAATATGTGTTTATTGAAAGAGAAAGTGCAATACAGAACACAAATAATAAGCAAGGATTAAGACATATTTGTGGAACAACCAGTCTTACAGAGATATCGCTGTTGCAACAGCATTCGGCATGAAAAGATATTGGCAAAGTAAAATAAGTCATCAGAACGTGTAGACAATACCAATACAGAG